>NC_080019.1:61869775-62204775 GCF_030020395.1 Manis pentadactyla | reverse complement strand
TGTTCTATCTTCAGTTTCTAGGACATTCTCTGGCAAATAGGAGGTTGGATGAAATTAGTTTATTAATAGAAATTTTCTATTTCAGTCATTCATTCATTAAGTAAACTTTTCCTTAATGTATACTGTGTGCCAGACATGTTATTAAATGTCATTGGATGCATGTGAATCATTAACACAGACTAGAAAACCATTCTGCTTGGGAAAAAACTTACACTGGGCTTCAATTAAATGAGAGATCGTCTACATTTTTTTCAGCTTCATTAAGGTATAACTGAAAAAATTATATTTAAAATGTACATCATGATGAATTGATAAATGTATATATTGTGAAAAGATTCTTCCATCTTGTTAATTAGCACATCTAATGAAATATAATCTAAATTTTCAAGTGTAAACTTACATTTTGCCTTCAATTTTCTGTAGGACTTTCTGGAGGGCCTCAACTTTTTTTCTTGATTCTCCCTCCTGGAAAAGTGTAAAAAGATCAGATCTACCATCTACCTTTCAGTCAATGTCTGACTACCACTTACTTAATCAGAACTTTTACCCCATCTACCAAATACCCTTAGGAGAAAAAAGCCAGACACTACAAGTCCACTAGCAAAAAGAAATAAATATATAACAAGTCAGATCTCATAAATTAATTTGAAACTTACCCTTGGTTTAAATGATTAGAGTTTGAGAGCTTAAGACTAACCCTGTATTTTTAAAAAACCCTTTAGTGCTCCTATTTGGCTTATAATAATGATGCAGCTTTGCTCATCTGACTTTTCTCTAAGACAAATTTTTAAAAATCAGACCTCAAAAATAGTATTTATTTAGAGTCATGTAGATCTCAAGAGAAAGGTGAACTCCCAACTTCAAACAAGTTCAAAGTCATGCTCTCTTGGGGAGTCATCTGTCTATATCCTTGTATTTTGATGTTAAGATTTTTAGCAGGATGCCAACTGCCTCATCATATCTATCAGTCAACCAATCGTATGCTTGTGTCGTATCACATTCTGTAGGAACAGCAGGGCTGGATCGCCAGAATGAACAGGAACTTTAAGCTTCCAGTTTAACCAGGGTCACCTGTACTAACTGAACCAAAATCAAGAATAAAGAGTGAAAGATGCATGCTAGCATAATTATAGTCTGTTTATATTAGTTATACTTAATGGTTATATTCTTCAATAGAACTCTGGCAGTGTCATCAAACTAAATGGCCAACTTGAAGACTGGCATGTCTCTTTATAACATGAAAATTTAGGTAATAAACAACAAAATGTATTTCTTTTTTATCAAGGATGTGCATTTTCTTTTTGCAGTTCACTTTTCTCATACCGTTACTTACTAAGAACAGCAGGCGGAATACTGGCTCCTAAAGCGTGCCTTCTGACACCTGCCGACACTCATTCAGCTGTGAGACCCATTCAGGGCTTGTGACTTACAGAACCATAAGATACTAAGTCTGTGCAGTCGTGAGCCACTACGTTTGTAGTAATTTGTTACAGCAGCCAAGCAAACTACGATACTGAGCAACCCTATTTTTTTTCCAGAAGACTCTATCACTGAAACTGCATTAACAAAAAAAAGTTAAACTTTGCAGACTTTTACTAAGGCACTGTCTATTCATTCACTCATTCATTTATTAATTTTCAGGAGGTGATCCATAGCAGCCAGGTCGACATTTCAAGAAGCAGCCAGGAAATGGAAAGAAATGAACAAGAATCTTCCAAAACAAACAAAATTGATGTTGTTGGAACAGAAACGGTAACTACTTAGAAAGACCATACTTTCCAAACAGTTCCCACAATTTTGTTGTAAGCAATTGCTTTTAATGTCTTTATGTATTTAATATCCACACAGATCAGTGTCTTCCCTCACTTTGGAGTTGACAGTCTCTGGCAAATAATGCAAGCACCCTAAAAATGAATGCATCTTAGGTGCCAATTCATACATGTTTTGTTCCAGCAGGAGTCCACACATTAAAATAAGTGATAGATGTTTAATTAGCATTTCTCAGGGTGCACTGAAGTCTTGAATGGAAATCACTATGAAATGAAGAATGTGTGTGCAGTACTGAAATATCTGACTTCTTAAGAACAACTATTTATTTAAAACAGGTCTCTCATCTTGAAAAGCACACTGAGGAAATAAATCAAGCTTCTCAGATCCATCAATATGTTCAAGAAACAGGTAACAATCTAGTATTATTTAATCCCAGTTTATCTTTCTCCTGTGTTTGAAAGGAGAACTTCCAGAGCACAATCCTCTCACTAAGTAGGAGTAGTAACTATGACTCATGGTCCCAAAGAGGGCAGGGTAGGATTTCTATATATAATTAGGTTCTGACTGTGGTAATAGATGCAATAAGCTTCTAAAATAGTTCATTGCCCATCAACCCTGTGATGTATTCATCCTCAAAGTCTAGAAGGGAATAAACCAGTCACCTCTGAATCGCTTCTTGCCTCACAGACCTAGAATAACACTTGGTGTGTACCACTTCCCTGATGATAGAAATATTATCTTCATTGCATTACTTTTAATAATAGATTTAAGCACTCTTAAGTCCAGTTCTTCAATCTAAAGATACGAGATTAGACTACAGGCAAGTTGGTGTAAGTTTGCATAAGATGGGTATAGGTTGTCTTGCCTATAAAAGGACAATGAGAAGTTTGACGTCCCTGAAGAGCTAAAAGGAAGATTTAAGCCGACTGTGACCCAAATATTACTTGACTATATCTGCATTTTAGTTTTGCTTAAGGAAGTAGGTATTTTCTGTTCTTCTGCTGTCTTTTTATTATTTTTCCTGAGCATAAATAACTAAAACATGCTCATAGAAAATTTAGTGAATATATACATTAAAATAAACAACAGTTTCATCACTTATGACTGCCCATCCAAAGATAACCACTGCCATTTTTCTTCTATTTCTTGACATATACTAACTTGCATAATGAAATAGTGCCATATGAATACATTTGTGCCTTGAATCTTTTTACTTATATTATGGGATGTTTCCCTTAGCATTATAATTTCTTGTCAAACATTGTGTTTCTTAATTACATAATATCACTGGTGTTCTCTGTCTGTAGTCATTGATACACCTGAGGATGAAGACATTCCGAAGATTTCGGTTAAGATTTTAAAAGAGCAATTTGAAAAGTTTGCTCAGGAAAAGACCCTTTATTCTGACAAAGAGACAGCCCCAGCCAAGCAGATTAATAAGGTAAGACAATTTCTCTACACAGAAACATATTGAATGCAAAACTGATGTAAATACATAGCAATTTCAAATTATTGAACATTGGCAGAGGTTTTCTCCAACAGAAAAATATCCTGAACCAGTGCCTATTCTGTTCTCTAAGGAGAATATTATTCTATGTGAGGAAAGTGGTAGAGAAAATTTAAACTTTTCTCACTAGATAAAATTAGGGAAGTGAAAAGTATGTCTGCCTTAAAGTTTAATAACCAACATTAGATAAAGTAACAAAGTCAATTTTTAAATGTCAGATACTTTCTCTGGTCTGTTTAAAATTCCAAGGAAAAGAAAACAACCCTCAAAAGTATTTTAAGACTTTTATTGTTTCCCTCTAGATTACTCTGCATAGCACATGAAGTACAGGAGGAAAAATAACCAAGATTATGTGTAAATGTTAAAATGCTGAGTCATTAATGTATCAAATAGGGAGTAGAACTCTAAACGTAGAAATGGCTTATAGGAGAGACAGAGGCAGACACTGAATATTGCTGCTAAGTAGGCCTCCAGATGGAACACATCATCTGCTGCCCCCAGTGGGGATGTCATAGCAGCTGGACCAGTGAAGGGCAGTGCCTTTTAAGTCTTTACCAATACACTCATCTTTACAACATCTGATTTTCTCTCTCTTAAAGATTGGAAGTGACTATGAAGAGACTCTTAACCCATCATCCATTGTGGGTACCTCTTCGACTTCTTGTACTCCAATCAGCCAGAGGAAGGAAACATCGACCAGACGATCTAGTGACCACAGGGCCACCTCCTCAACACTGGTGCAAGATAATACCGTTCCTTCAGGAGGCACAGAAGAATTTCCTCCTCCCCCACCCAGCAGCCTTCAAACTCCAATAGATGTGATGGCATTTTCCCAGTCCCCTGAATTCCCCAGCCCTCCTAGAATGCCACCAGTCTCCAAAGAATTATGTTCTAAACAAAGAAATTTGTATGAGCTAAACCATTTATATAAACATATTCATCCGGAGTTAAGGAAGAACTTAGAAAAAGATTATATCAGTCAGGTTTCTGAGATTGTTTCTAGTCAAGTGAATCCAAGCAGCTCAGTTTCTGCAGATGTTCAGCAAGCCCGGTATGTTTTTGAAAACACAAATATCAGTTGTCCAAAAGGCCTGAACTCAGAAAGAGAACATTTGGAGTGTAATGAGATTCTGAAGGGGGAGGTGCAGTCCATGAGGTGGATTTTTGAAAATCAGCCATTAGATGCCATCAACAATGGCTCTCCAGAGGAAGGTAACATCTCCAAGGGCATTGCTGATCAAGAAATCATTGCTGTTGGTGATGTGAAATATACCACATGGATGTTTGAAACACAACCCATAGATATGCTGGGGGATCATTCTTCTGGTACTGAAGAAAATGCTGAGAAAATTCCTGAGCTAGCCAGAGGAGATGTTTGTACAGCCAGATGGATGTTTGAAACAAAGCCATTAGATTCAATGAATAAAATGCATCCAAGTCAAGAAGAACCAGGGGTATCTTCCATAAAGGATATAATTGGCGGGGATGTCAAGACTGTGAGATACATGTTTGAAACTCTACATCTGGATCAACTTGGACAGTTTCATACAGTGGATCAGGTTCACTTACTGCAGCTCAGGTCTGAGCTCCAAGAAATTAAGGGAAATGTTAAGCAAACCATAAAATGTTTTGAAACTCAACCATTCTGTGTTATTAGAGATGGTTTAGGTCAAACACTAGAAATTAAAACTGTTCACAGAGAAGATGTTGAAAAGGGGGATGTGAGAACAGCACAAGGGCTTGAAACACAGCCCTTGGACACAATCAATAAGGATATCACAGAAATTAAAGTCATCCAAGAAATATCCATGGAAGAAAAGGTCAAAGGTGGGGTGAGCAGGGCAAAGTGGTTGTTTGAAACTCAGCCTTTGGAGAAAATCAAAGAGTCAGAAAAGGACATGATTGAGAAGGAAACAATTATGGGTACAGATGTCTCCAGAAAGTGTTGGATGTTTGAAGCACAGCCATCAGACATTCTAAAGGAAGTTCCTGACGCATATCCTGTAAGATCTGAAGAGATACTAGGGGGCGATGTACAAACTACCAAGCGTCTATTTGAAACACTTCCAATAGAAGCTTTAAAAGATAGCCCTGATGTAGGTAAACTTCAAAAAATTACCACCTTTGAAGAAGAAAAGGGGGATGTTAGGCACCAAAAGTGGATTTTCGAAACCCAACCTCTGGAAGAGATTAGAGAAGATAAAAAAGAGTATATACGAACAGTGAAACTTGAAGAGGTTGACAGAGGAGATGTCAGGAATTACACAAATACCTTTGAGTCAAACAATTTAATTAAATTTGATGCATCACATAAGATAGAGGTGAAAGGAGTCACAAGAGGTGCTGTAGAATTAAATAAATCACTCTTTGAAACAACACCATTACATGCTATTCAAGATCACCTTGGAAAATGTCATCAGGTAAAGACAGTCCAGCAAGAACAAATCCTAAGAGGTGATGTAGGAAGCTGCAGGTGGCTTTTTGAAACAAGGCCCATTGACCAGTTTGATGAAAGCATTCATAACTTTCAAATAATCAGAGGAATATCTGCTCAGGACATACAGACTGGAAATGTGAAATCTGCTAAGTGGTTGTTTAAAACCCAACCTCTTGATTCAATTAAATATTTTAGTAATATGGAAGTAGAAAGTAAAATTGAACAAGCTACAGATATCATTAAAGGGGATGTCAAAACCTGTAGATGGCTTTTTGAAACCCAGCCAATGGAGTCTCTTTATGAAAAAGTCTCATTAATGACAGACAGTGAAGAAATTCCTAAGGGAGAAGTCAAAGCCTGTACTTGGCTCTTCGAAACTCGGCCCTTCGATACCATAAAAGATGACTCTGAAGAAACAGTCAAATCACAAGCTGTAAAACAGGAGGAGATCCATGGTGCAGATGTTTGTTCAGCGTGTTTTCTTTTTGAGACAGAAAATCTGGACAGCATACAAGGAGAAGAAGGAAAGGAAATCAAGGCTGTGGAAGTAGATATCCAAGCTGGGGATGTCTCCAGCATGTGGCGTAAATTTGAAAATCAGTCCTTAGACTCTATCAGGTCCTCAGAGGAAGTGTTGAAAAAGATTACATCTCCTGCAACACTTTGTTGCCAAATTAAGATAGAAACTCGTCGTAGGGACTCTCCACCTAAAATCACAATACCGATAAGTGAAAATCATGTTGACAGTAGTTCCTTCAAAGAATCCATGGAAGCTCAAGAGGAAGTTAGGAAAGTAGGGAAAAGGGCACTTACATCCACAAAGACAGAATAAGTTCCTCTGGGTGTATAGGGCCAGATACCGAATGTTCTGATGCAGTTGAAATCATCCACAAAGTTGAAGGGCCCCTCAGGTCAGAGCACACACAGAGATAGGAAGCAGCCAACCAAACTGTTCAAATGGCTGAAAATTTCATGAATGACTGTGAAAAGGAAATAAACAGATGGTTAGGGAATTTGAGGATAGCCCAGTTTTGGAAGCAAAGTCAAAGAGAAGAGTTTATGTAAATGAGAAGCAAACCATAATATAACACAAGAAACTCATACATTTTGTAAAGAGAAATTTGGATTAACATCTTCAGAGAACTCTAGTTTTATAGGCTTTTCATGCAATCATCCTAGGGAACTGCAAAAAAAAATTCCTGTTAAGCAGCCTAGCATATGCTCTGAAACAAGGTCCCTAAGTGAGCATTTCTCAGGTGTGGCTGCATTTGAGAGTCAAGTTGTGGGGTCGAAGATGACAGTTTCTTCACCACATACTCAGAAGCTGGCAAATCTGGCTTAGACTTCAAGCATGCCCCACCAACCTATGAAGACGCCATCGCTGGCCACATTTTAGATGTTTCTGATTCACCTAAAGAACTCAGGAGGAATTTTCAAGAGATGTGGCAGGAGAGTCAAAGAGTCTTTAAAAACCTGGGATATGCAACCTCAGATGCTTCTGCAACAGAGATGAGAACTACCTTCCAAGAAGAATCTGCATTAAAAGTGGTAAATGAGCTTGGAAAGTGTGAAGTAACATTAACCCATGCCATAGCTAAGATGACTTGCGGTTTCATATTAAACGAAAACTAACAGCTTCCCCTGTTTGCTGACACCCTTTTCTTACAATGTTTGCTTTTACTACTTTCTCTTAAGCATGGAACATGGTTCACCTGCACTGTGTGAGAATAACAAATACTATTATATAGATTATAGAGACCATTTATTTGTTAAGGTAAATAGGCTTTTGATAATATCATAATAGCTGTTATTGTGATAGTATTCATGATTATGTTTAACTATACACTTATTAATAATTGTACACCTATAGCACATTATTAGTACTTTTTAAAGACAATATTAGGTATATCCCTTGACCCATTATTGAGGTCATTTTAACTGCCAGAATTAAGTAGAGTTTGCATTTGATTTCCATGCAGCCTGGTAATAGTACAAGGAGGAATTTACAGTCTTCCTAAGTGCTTTAAGGGTTTTTAGTGATTGATATCTCTGACAAAAGAGTAGGTATGGAATTAGGCCTTTTGTATACTTAATTATTGTTGTTGAGTTGGATAGAGTTAGCTTTGCCTCAGGCCACTTTCTTTCCTACAGCTGATTTTTTTTTTACCTTTCTTAAACCCCAGATGACGGCTCAATTGGCCTCGTTCACAGATGAACATGGACAATACATTTTTAACATTTGATTAGGTTTGGAAGGAGGGAGATTTAAAACATATGAACTGAGTACATATTTTTAGCATCAGAGAATAGCTGGTTTCTTTACATTTCCCTGCTTTTTTACAAGTAACAAGGCTTCACAATAAAAGGGTTTGACATAATTAACATGCATCACTGGTGTAGTCCATTTCTTTAGGCAGACTGAAAGAAATAGCAGGCTTAAAATGACCGTTGAGATGAGCAGTTATGCCTCTAGCCTATTTGCAACATATGTGTCTAGTTTATCAGGTTAATATGATTTCTAATATGCTTGCTTCTGGCATGATCAAGCAAAGCTGTCTAATTAATTTCAAATGCTCAGTTCTGTGAAGATAGCTAGAAAAGATATAGAAAATACACAAAAAAATGCTGTTAAATAGAGAAATGTGTCTCCTCCTAGAACCAAAAAAAAAAAAAAAAAACACACACAACACAAAGGAGATCACTTAGTAGCCCAAATTGAGCATCAAGCACTGAAGTACGTATATTTATTTGCAACAAAATCCCTGAGCACATATGATCTTTCATATAACTAGTATGAGAGCTTAGTTATTCTCACACAGTCCCTGTGAGGGTCAAAACAATACTGAGGTGAAAGTTCCGTGCCAGTTTTGAACCACATGCAAACACTGGCTAGTAATATGACTGCTATTATTCACAGGACTTGCATGCAAGGAGAGCGGCCGCATGGGGCTGTAGGTGCTTCTGTGCAAGAGAAGAGGAAGGAAAACTGTAAAAGGCAGACTCAAGAATCCAAAAAGCCCTAAAATCTAAAGTCATTTATATTAAGGACAAATGGCCCTGATTTTGATGTATTCAAAAGTCTCATTGCATTAAAGTTAAGAATTGGTGTCAGAGAGTGAACGCTAAGTCATCAAGGAAATATTTAAGCAAATGCAATATCCTTAGCTTGAGAAGATATGCATGTCTTTCAGAAAAATCTCTCCAGCATGCTTTAAAAAACTAAAACTTAGGATCAAGATGGGTGTAAACCTTCATGTCCATGAGGGGTCCAGTTATCTAGAATGAATGATCTCAGGGCTCTCTGTGGTGAGTTTACTGTATTTTCTTTCTAACGTATTGAAGTTAATGAACATATTTTACTCATGTATGTTTCCTTAAATAAAAGTCAGCTTGTTCAATGCATAAATAATAGTACAGACACTAGAGAAATGTTGATTGGACCAGAGCCTGAGGATGGGCTGTGTCCAGAGAAACACAATGAGGACACCAGTCTGAGAGCTTCCTACTTGCACTACATGGCCAATTAGTATGTTGTCATCTCTTTTGTTTTTATAATCTGCTTAAATTTAGCACCTCATAAGCTCTTGTAAATTTTCATTTTTAGAAACTGCTGCTCCCAGACAAGGAAATATGTATACTTTGTCAAAAGACAGTTTATCCAGAGGAGTGCCTCATAGCCGACATGCAGATTTTCCATGAGTCCTGCTTCAGATGCCACAACTGTGACAGTAAACTGAGGTAAAGCATTGTGCGCTGTGTGGTACAAATCTTTGAAGAACCTGCCTTAGTCTAATAACATGAAGATTTAGACTTTTCCAGATCTTGCTGTCAACAGTTAACACAGCCACCAAAAGGTGTTCGTTTTACCCAGGATGGCTGTGACCTTCCTCCTTTTGAGATTGTGCTTTCCCAGTGAAATTGAGAAGGTTCCCTTCTGTCCAAACATGGAACCCACATTGATAAGAAAAATCAAGGGTTACTGTGCAAATCAAGATTTGTTAATTATTACCTTCATCTAAAGTCTAGATTACACATTAGGAGTAAGTAAGCTTATTCTGTAAAAGTCGGATAGTAGATATTTTCAGCTTTGCAGGTCATACTGTTTCCATCACTGTTGAACTTTCCTGTAGAGGCAAAAGCAGCCACAGACAGCTAAGCAAATGGGCGTGGCTGTAAACTGATGGTACCTGCTCTAGTCAAGTAAAACTTCATACACAAAAATAGGTGGTTGGCTGGAGTTTACCTATGTTTGGGCTACTGCATCTACATAAACAAATTAATAAATACATAGAATTTAGAATAAGGTCACTGTCATATAAATACTCTGTTTATTCTCTGGTGCAACAGAAGCACTATGTCAACACAGTGACAAGCTCACTCATTTCTCCAAAACTCTTGATGTGAATGTACTTAAATGAATGTAGCACTTGTAGCTATTGTCTGAGATGCTGAAATGTAATTATTTTGCTGAATCCAGTGGACATCTCTCAGACTGTATCTTGCCTGACTTTAATCGACAATGTCAACCACCCATCATTGCAACGTTCTTTTCCCTGGGGTTCCATGTCGCCAGAGTATAATCGTCTTCCTCCCACCTTCGGGGTTCCTTCTCAGAATCCTGTGTAGGTGGACTCTTTCTCTGTCCATCACCAAGGTGGTAGAGATGCTTACAATTCTGCGATGGGCACTTATTCTTCTCACTGTATATAATCTTTCTGGTTTATCACACCCACTCCCGTGACTTTAGTCATCATTCATGTGTCAATAACTCTGAAATCTGTGCCATGAGTCAGCTTCCTCCTTTGTGTATCAGGTGCTTCTATCTCAATGACTAGTATATATCACCAATTAGATTTCTCATAAGTACAACAAATTAAATATGCCCCATTATCTTCTGTCTACTGAAATTCCTTCCTTTTACTTCCTGATCTGTATGCTACTTTCTCAGTAAATGACATTCAGAGTAACTCAATGACAGACACATGAAGTCACCTTTGAGTCCTTCCTTTCCCTCATTCCCTACCCACCCCCAACAATGACCAAGTCCTATAATTTCTGTCTCACAAACTGCTAGAGATGTATACTTTTCTCCTTTCCCACCGCCCAGATTCCTCTCCCCAGTGTTGGTCGGGACCTTCTTTTTCATTTCTGTCATCATTATTCAATTTAATTTCATTCCACTCCTACATTTTTTCTTCTCAGCATGGGGATCTTGTTCTAAGGGGATTCCAGTGGGTCAGTTTTGGGAATTTGACTTCTCTAGCCTCTTCAGTCTTCCTACCCCAGGATGATTGTTGAGGGCAAAGCCCTTCCCCATTTCGGCTCTTGTTCTCTGATTGTCATGTGATATTTTCCAGGAAATGCTGGCTGGCTATTCTGTGGTCTCATATTTTCAGGTCCATCAGGCACCTTCTTTTTTTCCCTCTGCTATCAGCCATACAGATGTGATGACTATCATACTAGTCTTGTGGCTTTGGGGGCTTTTCCTTACCTCCTGGTATTTTGGGATTAGTGGAGATGCCTTGTCACTTAGCTTTGTTACAGATTTTTTCCATAAGTTTTATGTTTTGCTATCTTGTTGATATATCTGTTTTTATGTGGAGATTCAGAGGTGTTCAAAAACAGTGCTGCTGTCTTCAACTAAATTTGCTATTAATTGTAACAGATTCTCTATCTGTGACCTCCCCAAAGAAGCCAGACAAACAGTTGCATAGGCAAGCTTTCCATTTCATTCAAAATCCAGTTAGTCAGGAAGTTCAAATAGTTGATTTTTGTGTGTGTAATATTCAGAATTTATTAAAAATTGCAACCCTTCACAATCACTGAGTTGGCAAAGATTAAGTCCTATCATTTTGTAACCCCTATAACTGCATATTAATTACACTATCATACCTATTATACCAATAGCTGACATACAGCATGAAATTCTAAATACTGTAGGACAGGTATCATGTAGGATTTTATTGATAACTATGAACTAATAGGAATGCTGAATTAATAAGCACCTTCTTCCTATTGCCAGTAAATTAATTATACTGAATCTCTGACTCATTCTTGGAAATAATGAATTCTCTTATTCCCTATGAATTTGAAGAGTACCTATGTAGAATGTTTAATTTTTTTTTCTTTTTCACTTTTTGGCAGTTTGGGATATTATGCATCACTTCATGGACAAATATATTGTAAACCACACTTTGAGCAACTTTTCAAATCTAAAGGAAATTATGATGAAGGTTTTGGACACAAACAGCATAAAGACCAATGGAATTGTAAAATTCAGAGCAGCTCAGTGGACTGTATTCCTAATGAAGCACCAAATATGTGTAAAAACATTATAGAAAACACCCCCACACTTAGGGATCTTAACAAACATTTAGATGCTGATAACAGCAAAGGGCAAAGGGATGACCTGAGAAAAGTTAGGGAGAGGAGAAAACTAAAAATCATTTGGCTCCCATCCAGGGAGCTGCCTGAGAAAACCTTTCCCCTTGAGGAAGAACTCAAAATGAGCAAACCGAAATGGCCACCTGAAATGACAGTCCCTGCATCTGCTGAATTTAAAGATGAACTCAGAGAACACAATAACACTCTGGAAAATAAAGGACAAGAGCAAGATACTTCTCTCCTTCAGACATATCTGCAGCACATCCATATATGTCAGAAAGAAAATGTTACAGGAATCCAAGAAATGGAAGTTACAAAGCAAAGCAAGATGAGAAGGAAGGGAGTAAGAATGTGCCAGATAATCTGAATGAGGCTGAAGAAATAAAGAATAAGAGGAAAAGTGAAATGGGTGTTAGCAAGAATAATAATGGGGTTGTTCAGATAGCTGAGAAGGAGAAAAATGAACCAGGTAATGAACTTGACAGTGCAGAAGTTATACGGGTTACTGACACTGATGATGAGGTGGTACCAGAAAATCATAAAGTGAATTTGAATAAGAATAATATAACAATTATGTAGCAGTCTTGGATCTGAATAATGGCAGGCAGAAGACATCTATTTTAGAACTTTCTAATCTATTACCACATCAAACATTGGCATGGTGAAGCAGGAGCAGCAGGAAACACAAGCTTTGATGCTCTGAGCAGTGAATGTGCAACTAAGCCTTCATTTCCCAGAGTGGAGGACCAGTTTGAACAACTCACTGTGGAAGAGCAAATTAAAAGGAATAAGTGCGACAATGACACAGAGTAAAACATCTCTAGCCACTTGCAGTATACACGCAGGCATGGACTTTAGGGATTTTGATGACGTTTAATAGAACTTGTAAGCTTAATGTTCAGAAATCTCATGCCTATCACAATGGGATGTTCCTTGTGTTACACGGTATGTTTTTCCCAATTGGTTTGAATCTACTTTTCATCTGAATGGAATGAAAAAAAAAGAAACAATATGACTATGTTTTCTGTCAAGTGGCACTTACATGTATTGCTCTCTTTTTCAACATGCCAGAGAACATCATCAGGGAGATTCTATTCTGCTAATGTTTATCATAATTCTTATACCTTCTCTATAATTTCTGCTGAAATAAAAATAAAATTCAATCACCTGGGATACAAACCAAAACACTTCTGTAACGTTTTTCCATATATATTATCATTCTAAACATATATGCTTTCCATAATTTAGGAAGTATTTGTCATGGAGCAAGTATTTAACACACAAACATGCATGCATAAAGAAATGGTCCTGGAAAGAAATAAAATACAATACTAAAATTACAGTATTATTAGAAAATATAAAATTTACATTCTTTTTTGCTCTACATTTTAAAGATATGAGAAGTGTTATGATTCTTTAAATAATTACCCATATTAAACTATCATGGTATATGTCTATAAGCATTTAATGAAAAACACCAACTTTCCTCCAAAATAACATGGAGTCCATACTCAGAGATCAAATAAACTAGAAAGATTTTAGAAGTTATTTAAATAAATTATACACATGGTATTTTTTATTGCTTACCATATGCAACTGAAAAGTACACAAATCATACCGCTGATTTTTTTCAAGTATTTTTTTCATCGTAGTCAATGGATATTAAATTTTTCTCTTATAAAAACAGTCTCTGGAAAACATGTCTTCAAATATTCTGCTGATACTGCCTTTCTGAAAATACATTTGACAATTCTGGGAAAAAACATGAATATAAACTGGTGACTTCACATTCATTTACAGTGTACATAGATGAAAACAGGCCTTATCCTGTATTCCACTACATAAACACAAAATTGACTTAGTCTATTAAGTATGAAACCAAAATACAGTGTTGAAAACGATTTCTCTTTAGAAAGTAAAATAGACTCTCTCTTGCTAGTATGTTCCAACAGATACCTACAGTCTGAATTATTAGTCTGGCCAGGTTGCCATAACAAAATATCACAGACTGGGTAGAAAAAATAACAGAAACTTATTTTGTCACAGTTCAGGAGGCTGGAGGTTCAACACCGAAGGGTCAAGGTGCAGGCAGGCTCGGTGCCTCCTGGAGCCTCTCTCCGTGGCCTGCAGACGGCTGCCTTCTCGCTGTGTCCTCGCCAGTCCGTTCCTCTGTGCATGAGCCCTCCTGGTGTCTCCGCCTCTTCTCCTAAGGACAAGAGTCCTCATGCATTAGGGCCCTACCCATATGACCTCATTTAACCTTCACTGCCTCCTTCAAGGTTCTATCTCCAAATGCAGCCAAACTGGGGCATAGGGCTTCAGTATATGAATTTTGCAGGGACAAATTCAGGTCCTAAGCAATTTTACCCAATTTAATCAAATATTGTGAGAGTCTGCCATGAAAATGGCAAGCAGTGGAGCTACAATAGCAAATTTTTTATTTAAACTGAATTTTTGTACATTTGTACTTCTATTCATATATTCTTAATGATGTAGAAATGACATTGTTTATGCAATCATTTATGCTAATATAATACAAAAGCTTCCCTAGAGAAAGATGTAGTTTATCAACAATCACTATAAACATAGACTTAATGTATAGTTTCTTAATGTTTGTAGAACTTTTACAAAAGTGACTTGCTTTTCAAAAATTTCCCCTTTGGATTCTGCCCAATTAATCTTGGTAACCCAGTCTACACTGTTCAATTAGGTTAAAACTTGGGATTAAAATAACCTAATATAAACATCAGAGGAAAACAATGGGAAAATATGAATTGTTATTGTGTTACCCTTTCATTTAATCAACCAAGTATTGTTTCAAAATCTTCTTAATCAGAAACAGTATCATATCAAACCTGATGGCTGCCCCACCTTCCTTGGACGACATGTAGAAGTTTAAGAAATTCAAATATGCTTAAGAAATCCAAATGCCATTTTATTTAGTAAGGTTATTGGCCCACTCTAATTATAACCAAATCTTTGAGCTAAATAAATAGCAAGCTTTAGGAACTAAAATATAGCTGAACCCACAAATCAAAAATTCATTAAATTTTGTTATTGTTGCAGACAGTGTATTAGTTGCTATGGCTGCCGTAACAAAATGCCAAGATCTGAGTGGCTTAAAGAAAAGAAATTTATTTTTTACCAATTCTGGAAGCTAGGAGTCCAAGGTCAGGTTGGCAAGTGGGTTTCTTCCCGAGGCCCCTCCACTTGGCGTGTAGACGGTCTTCCTCCCTCTGTACTTGCTCTCCTTTTATATAGGTCTGGGTCCAAGCTTCTTCCTTTAATAGTGATGCCAGTAATACTATATTCGGGCCCACCTTCATGACCTAATTTTACCTTAATTATCTCTTTAAAGACCCTCACTCCAAATGCAGTCACCTTCTGAGACGCTGGGGTTTCAGACTTCAACATAGCAATTTCAGGGGGGCACAATTCAACCAATAACAGCACTAACCACCTTTCACCTTTAGTTTCTATTTTTCATAAATGCCTATTAATATTACAAAACAACTTCCCAATAATTTTTCACTTGGGACTTATGTCACACAACTATGTCATATATAGATTCATGCTATAAAAATTAATATTTCCAGGAACATAATTCTCTTTCAAGGGAATCAAAATGGGCCTGGTATGGACCAAATGCTTTCTCAGAAGAGGCTGTGTGTTGGCAGAGCTTGGTGTGCAAGGGAGTTTGCATTATTTATTCAAGACTGGGCCTTCTGAGGAATCTTGTAAAAATGTTCTATTACTCAGACAATTGTGCCAAATTGTGTTTTGGAGTTTTGCATGCAATCAGTCCTTGTGACAGATTCAGGGCTCCGGACAGCACACTCTTTGGATTGGGACAGTGGTTTTCCCACAGGGCAGTAAAACTGACAACTGCAAACCTCTTACTCGAACCCTAAGGTGCAACCAACATGTGCATCTGGCACATTTCCCCCAAAACTAACAATTTTCTATAAACATCTCTAGAGTAATTTCTAAAGGCACATTAATGTTTTAAAGAACTATAAGGCAGGAAAAGAATACTTTCTCTGTGGTGTTTTGATAGTTACTAACTACTGATTACTATCCAACTAAGGAGTAGAAAACCCTTCTTCCATTGCCAAGAAAATAAAATTACAGAAAGATAATCACAGATGTTGAAGTGAAAGAGAAGTATGATAGTTTTTTTTTCTCTCTGGAAATGTTATTGAGAAATAAAGGTGATTTCCAAATCTAATGTAAAACATTTCAAATCTGCAGGTATTAACAATAATATGAAATCTTATTTTAGAAAAATCAGATTTACATAGAGATCAGAAATAGGCCATGGACATGATACTCAGATTCAAAATCAGAGCCGTGAGAGCCACGAGAGGTGCTGAGAGGTGCAGCAGCTCAGTCGCCTGGAGATAAACTCTAACAAAAGAGAAAAAATTTTTTTGGATAAATGTGATCCAATATTTTTGGATAAAAAGTAATTTGATCTCAGTTTAAATGGGGTCCTTTGGAGAGACTAACAGAAGCTCCCTAACAAGGCCCATTAACGTGGATGCTTTCCTCAAAACATATTATGAGAAATTTTTAAACGTTAGGGATTTGCACGCAAATGAAGTGATAGAGGGAAAATAACAGTAGTGGAATATCTACAGGTCATTATCCTTTAATATATGACCTGTTTGTAGAAAGTAAACCAGTGGCTAGAAAGTCTAATAAATCAACACTGTGATATCACCCAGTCAAAAGACATTCCACGAACACGATGAAGCCTTTGGAATGTGCTGGCAGTGATTTTTTTCTTTAAAGAATAAATCATGGCATCTTCTACACAAGATCTCAGACTAGAAAGAGAGGCATTAAGAAAACTAATCACAGTTAGTGCTTATGGCTGTAGAGGGAACCAACCCAGGAAAATGTATAACCACAAAGAGCTCTCTTAAATGGGAAGCGTTCAGAATAACAGTAATACAGGGGGAAATTTTTCAGGTTTGAAAACCAAACTGTGTTGATTTTGCCATTGTCATGATATACTTAGAAGTAAGAATGTTGCTGTAGACTCTAGGATGCACAGCCAAGATCCCCATTCAGGAAGGAAGGATTTACTTCCACTGATACTGGACACAGAAAGCCCTCACCTTTCAGCCCCCAACCAGGATTGCTTTGGCTGAAGAGAGCCATTTCCCCCAACATATACTGTATTCAATAAACCACTAAGGAAGGGGCAGCTCAGCACAGCTCTAAAGGGGCTCACTACATCAGATCTTACTGTAGGGTTGGCTGATGTCTCCCCTGAGCCAACATTGTAACTCAGCTTCTCCTTCTGCCAAATCCTGCTTCCTCGCCATCTCTTCCCTTCCCTGAATACCAAGAGCACACCCTGATAAGCCTCCTCCATATCAGTCCCTGTCTCAGCATCTACATCTTTGAGAACCCAACCTGGGCAAGCTGATGCAAGGCCCAAGAAAGCAGACACGGGGATGACATTTTTGGACCTGAACTATTTGCTGCCTGGCTGACAGTGGGCACAAGATGGCAGTACAATTGTTAAAATTGGCAGCAGTGATGAACTGAGATGGCTATACAGCTTGGAGCAAATGCCTAGCTTGGCACCATATATCCAATGCTTGAGACACATAGGAGAAAGAGTTGTTACTGTGAAAATGGAATCGAGCTCCCTTTGCTAAGCCCTAGACCTGGGAAAAATTTTAACAAAAAGCTGACTGTAAATCACTGAAGAGTAAATGTAATTTATTTATTTTTCATATTTATATATTTATATAGTGGGGAGTGTAGGTAATTACAGCAGGCTTAAACACACCATACCCATGCTATAGAAAAATATGAGAAACACCCTTCCCTATAATTAGAGGTTCAAAACGATTAGTCGAGATGAATCTGTCTTGTGGTATCTATTCTGTGGTCACCCCCAGGGACTCTGGTGAATGTTTTTCCCTTTTTATTCAAAAGTCCTGTGTGTGGTCTGAATCCTGAACCAGAATACAAGTCATATACCTCACCAGAGCTGGTCAAGAAGAACAAATATAATCCAGAAAAACAAATAAAAGACCAAAAAAAATTTTTTTAAGGGTTTGCAGTTTGCACTATGTGCTAGCCACAGACTAAAGAAAGATGAAGTTTTTTGCAAAAACAGTACATCAGTGGTAATGAGCCTTCTTTTCCAAGATCCAAGCTATGAAGTAAATGTAATGCTGGGTGTTAGGAAGTAAACCATTGAATCTTAAATGGGCATAATGGGTTCAGTGGAAAAGAACACCGTTTGGCCAAATCTATAATCAAGTGAATATGTGAGAACTTTTACTTCTGGTTGCTTGCAATCAGACTTCCAAAGAACTGAACATGGTATAAAGTACAATAAAGGGTATGCCACATACCAGCACGCTGTCCTTAGGGGGCAGCTCTAATATTTAGAAAACACTTTTTTAAATAAGGTCTCCACTCTCTGTAAAAGCACCTCGTTTCTATGTGTTTTAGTCTTTGCAATGGACTAGATGCAATTCTATTGGGGGAAATCTGAATCTAAGTGCATCATACAGTGTTCCCAGGATGGCCCCTTTCTAAAAACCACCAGAGTTTTTAGGTTTTTCTAAAAATCACCAGATGAGCCACTTAGTGCATGACCGCCCAGGTATCTCGTTTCCCAGAAATGCAGGTGTTCCTGTAAGGTGAGGAAGACGCTGAACACCTTCACCCCACGCCACTAAGGAACGGGACAACACGGGTGTATATTCCAGGTCCGTCCATCTGCTACGGGAGCCACTACCCCACATGCATCAACTGAACGCTTGAAATGTACTGAGGAACTGAAATTTTAATGGTCTGTAAATTTAAATTTAAAAACCAATACTAGCAACTACTGAAAAACTTGATTAAATGTTGAAATGATCATATTTGGGATGTGCAGCAGACCCTTGAACAACACAGGTTTTAATTGTGGTTTATAAAAATCCTTTTGCTTAGATTTGTTTCAATGAAAATATTATTACATGAAAATACTGTATTACATGAAAAGGCTGTCATGCATCCTCTCTTCCTTACGATTTTCTTACTAACATTTTCTTTTTCTTTATAGCTTCCTTTATGATAAGAATACAGTATACAATAATATAACATACAAAATATGTGTTCATACACTTTATGTTATCAGTAAGGTTTCTGGTCAAAAGTAGGCTCTGAGCAGTTAAGTTTTGGGGGAATCAAAAGCTATATACCTTGATTTTCAACTGTGTGGAGGTCAATGGGGGTCACTGCCCCTATGTTCACTGTTCAAGTGTCAACTGTTCTGAATTAAATAGACTATATCATGAAATGACATGCACCTGTTCCACTTTTTAAAACACAGCTACTTGAACATTTTAAGTAACACATGAGGTTGGTATTGCATTTCATTTGGACACCCCTGTTCTAGATCAAGATTAATTTCAGGAACATAAATTACTATGAAGGTCCAGAGGAAGAAAATGTTCATCTCTGTTCCTCTTAATGGAATATTTTATGACTGCATGTTATTATCAACAGCTGGGATGTACCCAAAGTAATACAGTCTGGTCTCCAGCTCTGAGTGGCTAGGTTTCTGTCTCTCTTTCTTAAACCTCTTCAGGTGTCTATTTTTGAAGTTTTGTGAGCTTCATTCTGACCAGTTTGCAAACAAAATCATTTGCCCTGTAACCAAATATGCAGCCGAGGCGTGGAAACCCCCTCGATGTACATTGACAGATGACTGGATAAAGGTGTGGTCTGTATATGCAAGGGAATATTATTTGGCTGTGAAAAGGGGAATCGTGCTGTCTGTGAAAACATGGGTGGACCTTGGTTGGGGGCGTTATGCTGAGTGAGATCAGCTGGACGGGGAGGGGGTGGCTGTGGGTGCAGGAAAGGGAAGAAGACGGTCACTTACTTGTCTACCAGTTTCTTGGCGAACCCAAAGTCGGTGAGCTTGATGTGACCGTCCCTGTCCAGCAATATGTTTTCAGGCTTCAGGTCCCGGTACACGATCTCCCTGGAGTGCAGGTACTAGATGGCGCACACGATCTCCGCCGAGTAGAAGAGTCCGGTGCTGCCAGAGAAGCGGCCCCGGTTACGCAGGTAACTGAACAGCTCGCTGCCGGGCACGAACTCCATCAGCATGTACAGGAAGTGTTCGTCGTGCCACGTCCAGAACAGCTTGACCAGGAACGGGTGGCTGACTTACTTCAGCACCGACTTCTCGTTGTGCACATGCTGCTCCTGCTTCAGGCGGATGACGTCCGGAATGCTCATCACCTTGAGGGCGAAGAAATGCTTGGCTGTCTTCTCCTTGACAAGCTGCACCCCCCTGAATGTCCCTGTGCCCACGGTGGCTAGCGTGTCGAAGTCCTGCAGGTGGTAGGAGGGCGGCTGGGGCGCACCGTCGGGTGCCTCGGCGCGGCTCTCCGGGGCCGGCTCGGGCGCCTCCATAGGGACGCGCTCAGGTCCGGGGCGCGCGGGTCGCCGGGCTTCCCGGGACGCAGCCTGGGCGGGCGGCATCAGCGGCGCCCGGCCATGTGCGTCCTCCGCGTCCCGGCGGCGCTCTGGGGACTATGACAGGGCGCTGCGCGGCGCTCACTGCAGGAGGAGCAGGAGCAGCTGGTGGGAGTAATCGGCGGCCTCGGGGGGCGCGCGCGGGGGCCCGGGCGGCGGGAGCGCGGCCTGCGCGGGGGGTGCGGCCCGTCCGCGGGCGCCCGACTCGCTGCACATTCCTGGTGCCCGGTGTTTGCCGCCGCTGCGGTCGCTGCCCGCACGCCGGGGCGGGGGAGCCGGGCGGAAGCGGCCTGGGCGGGGCCGCGCTCTGCCCGCCCGCCCGACAGGCCCGGACGCGGCGGAGGTACAGCCCTCGCGCGCCTAAATGTAATTTAATTTTAAGAGGAACTGAGGCCCATGGAATGTGGAAGTTTTAGCCAAGGTCAGACTTGTTTGGAAAAGAATGGGATCCAGCACATATATGGAGACAAATTGGGTGAGGCGACCAAAAATGTGGAAACCCCGGAGATTCCTCTGAACCCTGAGCCTATAGAAGAAGCCCGTTCCTGTTAAAGGTTTCACATCTGCGTGCTTCCCCAGAGATACTGCTGGGAACACTGCACCTCACTCAACTGGGTGCTTCCGCTGGTCTCGGCTAGCCTCACTCAAGCATCAGCAGGTCTGCTGGGAACTCTGTTCCAGCCTGGGCTTGCTGGGACAGCTCTGCACTAGGTGAGCTTCATCCTCTGTCTGTCTATGGATGCCCTTCTCGCGGTGATGGTAGAAGTAAAGGAGAAGGGGACACCCTGGCACACCATTACTTCGGCCTCATTCTAATTGTCAGAGCAGGTGTTCAGAGTGAGAGAGCCCTGGAATGATCCGGTGGTACAGCCAGAGGGCAGAGAGAGAGAGAGAGAGAGAGTACACAAATCCAGTCCCATGCACACATTGCTCCCCTGGGGCGGGTGGACCCACTGCACAGCTGGTGTGGACAGTGAAACCGTAAACACTTCACTTCATGGTGCAATAGAAGGACCCTGACTCTTGCCCAAGGGGTCTGAAATACAGAAAGCTGAGGGTGTGCCTGACAGCCTTTGATGCACCATAGCTAAGTAGTCCAAGGAAAGTTTATTTCAGACACAGGGAACAGGCATTTATGTATTGGTTGTGTGCTGAGCTCTTTGCATGTAATGCAGTTTGTGAGCTTGCTAGCTTGCCCTTCACTGAGTACAAGATTCTTTGGGGGAACAAAGGGAAGGTGTCCAGCTGGGCTTAGCCCCAACCATCCCTCACATTATCATTTTAAATTAACCTTGTTTCTGATATATAAAGATTTAAAAGATTCAAAGAGCCAGTAATTGGTAATGACCACTCTTGCATGTTTTATGTGAATTTACTGCATGTTTTGTAAGATGGTGGCAGATGTTTATTTATTAATTACCATGATGTTCCTTTTATCCCCATTAAATCATTTCCTTTAGGAGGACAGACTGGTTAAAGGATATTTCTGGTGAACATAACTTTATTGTATTTATTTGCCTGTATACAAATTTCCTTAAATCATTTTAAAAGCGAATTCCAAAACAATTTATTATTTCCTGGACTCTAAACTAAAATATTTATTGTTCAGTAACAGTTTCAATGATTTTGTAGCTGAGATGATATATACGACACAATTAATGTTGGCAATATCTGAGAATATATAATGAAAAAAAATCATTAACTGCCGTACCCTAGCTCATTAACTGATCTAAGTCTGAACTCCTATATTTCACATGGTAAGTGTTTGCTTGTGTGAATGTAAGTGTATGATTATGTGTTTAATAGTTAATGCCCAAATTATGAAATATCAATATCAGCAGTTTTCAGTACTGTTTAGACTGTTACAAGCCAACATTAAATCAAAATGCTCAAAATCACTGATTCTGAATACATATTTGTCATAAGTTAATAACAATTAGTTGGATAAATATTTATTATCAAATGGATTACATTTACGTTACCAATTATAATACTCAGATTTTGTGTTTTACTCCTCTCAATTTCATTAATACCTACATTTGTTGTTGTTTATGTAGTTTTAGTGCTTATAAGCAATGCACATCCATTAACATAATTTGTTATAACTATATTACAGTTACTCATAACATTTTACTAATCTCTTTTATTTCCTCATCTCTACTATTCTTAGCAATTTTATCCATGCGCGAGGCTTCAATTATCTCCTTAAAACCAACGACCCCCCAAATGTATGTCACCTTCCCGAGCTCTCCTTTGAATTTTAGAATCATAGAACAACTGCCCACCTGAGAGCCCCTCGGGTGTCTCGATGGCTCCTTAAATCCAGTATGTCTGTGTCAGAGCATCACCCACTCCTCGCCTCCAATCCCTAACTTGTTCATCTTCCAGTGTTCCTACCTCAGATATCAGTATCCAGTAGCTAAAACCAGAAAACAAGGAGACACATATTTTATGCTCTTATTTCTTTCACCCATTCCCAGTTAAAACCTCTCACCAGATCCAGTTGATTAATATTACTTAAATGAAAGTAGTACCTTTAAGATAGGCACATTCGCATCTTTTCTTCCTAACACACATTTGTAATTTTACATGTTTTTTGTAAGTTATTTGATGTGGTACTCCACTCCACCCCACCCCCATACTAACTAGAGGCATTACAAAGAAAGGAACTGGGTTGGATTTTACTCTCCAGATTTCCCTAATTACCAGGAAATTAGGACACTGTAACCCAAAGACGTGAAAAGGCGTTATTGGTTGAAGTCCCACTCCCTTTCCTCCATCCAGTTAGCCTCT
This sequence comes from Manis pentadactyla, assembly GCF_030020395.1. Classification (NCBI taxonomy): domain Eukaryota; kingdom Metazoa; phylum Chordata; class Mammalia; order Pholidota; family Manidae; genus Manis; species Manis pentadactyla. Next base: position 62,181,379 of record NC_080019.1, on the reverse strand, counting down.
GGGAAAGTATTGTGTTTTGGCATGTCTGTGTTTGCAAACAATGCATATTATACCACAAGTACAGCCAGGTACTTCTGCCCATGCATTGCAAAGACACATTTATAATGCAAAGTAGAGAAAAAAAAAATAAGATTACTTATTGAAAATGTCATCAACCGCAGGGAATGAAAGTGAACGAAATACATCAATCCTCCTGCCTACCTTAAAGGCAAGCAGAAAGCAGAACTGCTCCTTTTAAATCGATGAAATTAACAAAAGCAATTGAATGTGGCAGAGAGATGTCAGGTAGAAATCAGCACATGTGGGACCTGAAGACTGTGAATAACTTAGAGAAAGACATCAATGCCTCCGCAGCTAGTGATTACCTCACTCTCCGTGGGGCTGTGAAACATGGCAGCACTTGTCCCTGTGCCAGGAAGTGTCAGGACATTAAAGGTTCAGCCCAAGTTATGTGAAATAGGACAGAAACTATTTGCCCTAAATAGTAAACCATTTAACTTTCAAAGTTCTGAAATATTTAAGCTAGAAATACTTCTTATACTGGAAGATGTTTAAATGGCTACTTTCTAAAGACAAAAAGGAGAGCATGTGCCTATTTTTTAATTCATAAGAAAATTATTAAATCACTTGCATTTCAAAGAGCCCACTTTCAATTACCCATGAAGAGATTGCCTACAGGAAATATTAAATACCAGGCTGGCGTCTCCAGCCTTCTCAGACCACTGCCTCCCTTCCACCTTCACCTGTGTCCTTGGGGAATAAGAACGAACTTCAATATCAGCAGAACGAAAACATAATGGCCACATTTACAGAATAGTTTCCATGATATTTTTATTCCAAGGCAGAAGGAAGGGAGTTGTGAGCATAAATGGCATACCCCGGATTTCTGCTCTTCTGGTTTTAATGGCGATCCACAACATCCAGCTAAAGATTTTCCCCCTGGTCCTTGTTGTTTTGCTCCTGCCCCTAGGGTATGCAGCCACTTAGGCCCCTACCAGCTTTTCCAGCTTTTCCAGCTTTTTCTTTTTTCTTTATTTTTACTTTCTTTATTGAAGTAGCATTAATATACAATCTTAAATTGGTTTCAAGTATACAACACAGTGATCCAACAGTTACCCATATTATTAAATCCTCACCTGCACTAATACAGTTACTCACTGTCAACATAGGAAGATGTTACAGAATCAGTGGCTATATTCTCCATATTGTACTCCATCCCCATGGCAAATGTGTTTTATGATTGAGAAATTTTGTGCTCCTCTGTCCCCCTCACCTTCCTCACCCACACACTTCAACCCCTTCCCCATGGTAACTACAAGTCACTTCTCAGGATCTATGCATCTACTGCTACTTTGTTCATTTTGTCTCATTTTTAGATTCCACAAGTAAATGAAATCATATAGTATTTGTCTGTGTCCACCTGGCTTATTTCACTGAGCATATTACCCTCTAGTTCCATCCATGTTGTTGCAAATGGCAGGATTTCTCTTTTTTATGGCTGAATAATATTCCATTGCATATATGTACCATGTCTTCTTTATCCATTCATCTATTGATGGACATTTAGGTTGCTTCCATGGCTTGGCTATTGTAAATAATGCAGTGATAAACATAGGGGCGCATATATCTTTGCAAATCAGGGACTTTATTTTCTTCAGGCAAATTCCCAGGATTGAATTACTGGGTAATACGGTATTTCTATTTTAAGTGTTTTGAGGACCCTCCATTCTGCTTTCCATAGTCGCTGCTCCAACTCACATTCCCAGCAACTGAGTATGAGGGTTCCCATTTCTCCACATCGTCACTGACACTTGTAATTTCTTGTCCTAGCTTTTTCTTTACCATGGCTTCCTGCCTCTGTTTCCCTCAACCCTAGCATTTTATGAGACCTCAAAAAATATTTTATGAATGAACAAATGAATGTCATGAATGTCTGAGGGCAGCAAATGACAGCACTTTACAGAGACATCTTCAGTCCTTTGTCCCCAAAGATAGGTAATAGACGTTAGAAGGGTAAGGAAGAAAGAGAAGAAAGAAGGGAGGGAAGAAACACATGGAATGCCTAAATTTTGCCATAGTTCAGGTTTTTAAAAATAAATATTTATTCATATTCATTTGACACTTACTTATATCAAGGTACATGGCATACAGTTAATGTCATGATTTTATAACTGAGATAACTGATGTTCATTCAGTTTTGACAACATACTTCTGAGATGACGTATTATTATTTCTATGTAAAGAATTATGTCTTGAGGAGGTCTAACTACTTTCCCAAGGTCACCCAGCTGGAAGGTGGCGGACCACAATAAGTTGTGAGAGACCGTAAGGACATGGGCGTAAAAGTCAGTATGTTATGAATTAATCTGGGAGATCTGGGAGGTAGAGATATGTGGGGGGAAGTAACAAGAGAAAAAATTATCCATAGAAACAGCCTAAAAAGATGTTTTGATTTTTGCTTTTGTTTTTCATTTAAATGAAGGTGGTAATGAGCAGATGAAGGAAAAGTAAAGGGTACAACAGCCTAACTAGAGTGTCTCAGTAAGGACAGGGAAAAAACATATTGGTTCAGATGCTAGCACTGAAACCCCAGAAACAAAGAAGGCAGTTAGATGTTATGTGCCCAGTATGGTCAGTATCTCCAGGTGTAACAGACCTATCCTGAAATCTCAGCAGGCTAATAATTACAAGAAAATTTTAATTGCTAATTACAGTCTCCTGGGTTGATGAGGAAGAGACTCTACTCCATACATCAAGTCCTTCAGGAACTCAGTTCTTCCATGTGGTGGCTGGCACTGCCTTCCTCCGAGGTGCCCGATTCCCATCAGTGGGCACACAGAGAGGGAGAAGACCATGATCACCAGCGAAAGGTTTCTATGGAAAATGAGGCACGTCACTTTGCCTGCATTTCATTGTTCAGAGTTCAGTGACATGGCCACTCCTGCTTGTAAGGGAGCCTAGGAAATGCAGGCAATCTTGGACCCACAGAGAAAATAAAAACAGGCATGTAACTGAACCTCTGCCACGAGATGAGCGGAGGTCGGGACTTTCAGATGTCCAATGGCATCTGTTTCTCGATACCTTTTCACTGAATATTATTCCTTAAAATTTGTACTTGTATGGTTTGTAGCCTTCTGTTTAGAAAGTCTCCATAGATATTTTTTACATGTACAAGTGGATCCAAGTCAAAGCAGACACGTAGGCAGTTTCTTGGAGATGGACCTGTCAGCTCAAAGGTGTCCCAAAAGGCCAGGAGCCCTCGGGTGCAGAAGTTAACAGGCCAAGTGGAGGGCCAGGCAGGCAGGCACCTCTCATCACAAACCTTAAGGTAGGAAGACAGGCTCTGGGATTTCAATCAAACACAAGTCTCTGGAAGATTTACGAACTCAAAGCAGCCCCCCAGTCTTCAAAGGGTTAGGAGGCTGCCCGGGGGGAGCCATTGTGGCAGGAGAGAGGCTATGGCGATGACTCAGCTACAAGAACCAAGATCCAAAGCAAAGGATCACTTGCTGACCACAAGCCGAGCGCCCAGGTGTGGGCCCGGGGGGCAGCACTCACTTGGTCACGATCTCAGCCTCACTTTCAAGAGTCTTTCAAGATGTCCTGAGAGAAACCGGAGAGTCGCTGCTAAACCTACAAGAATGTGGAAAGCAGAAACATGATGAGAATAGAGATGACGAATGGGTGAGCCAAGATCCAGTTCCAGCTTCAAATTCTGAGGGAAAAAGAGACAATTTCCAAAATGGATCCTTAGTGATTTTAGACAAATGTGCTGGGAGAAAAAGCATTCTAGATCCAAACACAGATGGATTTGGTATTGGCATTATCTACTGCTTTGTGTTATCTGTGACCTCTGTCTTCGTCCTGGAGGAAATTATGGGAATTCCACATTTTTTCAGGCAGCCAAGAGCATATGATAGATACACCCTGAGATAACAATAACATCACGTTACTGCAGTTACCATCGCCTGCTGGGCTCTGCCCCCTCCTCCTTCTGCATGGATACCTCTTGGTATTTGGCCATCTAAGACAGTTTAATTTGGTCCTGTAGTTATCTCTGTGTGTTTCATATGTTCCCTCATATTTTTTCCTGTAGTTATACAAATTGGGTGCTTATTTAAGCTATGGATGCAAACATATGTGAATACTTTGGCAGGTATGGTCTTTACTTGCAACCTAGGTCTTCATGTGTGTGAAGGAAGATTCATATTCTGTTCTTGCTAAGAAAACAACAAGAAAGTGATCTATAGGAGCCTTGGTGCATGGAGCAGACTACAGATATTGTTAACATATAAATTGATACTTTTTTTTCTTTCAAATATTAAAATGCAACTATATTTATAGAGATACCTGGCTTAGATGCCTAATCAGACACAGGTGTTTTCTAAAGCCTATTTGAATTCTAATTGTCGAAATACACTTCAAACATATTAACTAACAAGTTAATTCTATTAGATATAAAATTACTACCACCTACTATGTGTTAGAAGTTGAAAGAATTTGGGGAAAACAAAGGAAGCCATTGTGCCTGTGAAAGAGGAATTGTTTATCTTCCCCACCAAATAAATATGATACACTAAATAGGAATATAATTAATAGATTCAGGTGTCACCTTATTATAGAGTTGACTTTTTCAATGCTTAGTTTAAAAATAAATTGTTGATCTGTCATACTAAATAAGCCTAGATTATTTAAGAAATGTGTTGCATTGCATCTATAGGTAAAATATGTTGTGCATAAACTCTGAATGGTGCAGTAAGACTGTCATACTGTGCTTTTAAAGTTAGTCATCATAATCATGGACAAAACACAGATGAAAGTTTCCCTTTTTTTCTCTTTCCATATATCAAAAAGCTCAGAAGCTAAATTATAGTTATACTGGGTCTATAATGTATTTCCATGCATTCTATTGATCTCTCTGGACCTACTCATGTTTTTCATTCTTCCCTTGGAATTTGGAACCTGTGTGCTTTCCGAGGTCTTTAGCTTCACCTCCTTTTCTGTGTTGGAGCTCCTTCCTTCATGCAGGGGTCGTGGACCTGGTCCCTCAAATGGTGGAAACTCTTCCCAAAGCCAATTACTTGGAAGCAGCTCCTGAGATAGGAGGACTGGATCAATTCACTTCAATTTTCTGCAATACCTGACGTTGTTGACTGCCACCTCCTTGAAACCATCTTCTGCTTTAGCACCTCTGAATCACATCTCTTCTGGTTCTCTTCCAGCTCCAGTTGTTTTTCCTCTGCTTTTTCCTTGTGCAACTTCTCTTCTGTCTATCCCTGGAATGTGTATTCTCCAGATTTTTCTTTTTCAGTCTTCTCCCCTTCTATCAGCATGCATTCTGCCTAGGCAATTTTATCCCCCCCTGTATCACCTTGCGTGGATAGATCCCACTGATGTGTCTCTAGCTTTCAATGTTGGACCTTTCTTCTGAGCTCTAGCTCATTTTTCTAATTGCTCTTCCACAAAGACCTTAAACACAGCAGGTTTATGTGTTCTCCACAAGCATTGTCCTTTATATATATGTGTGTCTGCATGTTACATGTATTAATTGAACAGGATGGCCACAGATTCAATTCAGTAAGCTGGTTATCATCCTTAATTTCCTTCTCTGTCTCTTTGTCACTCTGTCTCATCTGTCTGTCTGTCTGTCTGTCTCTTGCTCACTCTGTTTTTCTCCTGGGAGACCCTTTCTTTGTTTTCACTGGGCTAACTCATATCTCATATGTGTCTCTCAAGATCAATTAAAGCATCATTGCATTTTGAGAACATTCTTCTCACCACTTTAGATTGACTAAGGTGCCTATCCTCTAGACTTCCTATTATCTTTGTATTTGTAAATATAACAAACCATCCAACATCTTGAGGTTGGAAAAATGTGTCTTTATCATGTCTATATTCTCAGTTATAGCAATAAAGCAGGTAATGGCTAGGAGACCAGAGGCATCAACTTGGTATTCATCCACACAAAATGAATGTGGTTGTGGAAGAAATTGCCTAGACAAAATATGTAAGGATGGACTAATTGAAAACATTAGAATTGTGCATGAGCATGGCAATATGTTTAGCTTGCAAAATGAATGATTGAACTTTTCATGTAGTCTTATGAGTTTAGGATTTAAGACAAACAAAATTTATGCCAACAAACTAATAAATAGCCACAACCAAATAAAACAAAAGCATGCAAATACATGCTCAATGAGTAATACAAGTCAAAAAGAGTTAGAGAAACTCAAGGGCTTTTAGATATTACTACTCTTGCACTGTGAAAATATAAGGAACGGTATTTGAAGAAATATTAAGACACCAAGAAGAGGAGAGGTGGATAAAATACTGGAAAGGGGAAATAATGCCAGGAATAAGATGTTGATTATGAAAACTGGAGTATTATAATCAGATAAAGAATAAGTGTGCTAAAGTAAATGTGCCCAAGGAATGTGGAACTGGATTAAGACAATAGCAATAAAATTTCCAAATAACACAGGAAAGAATATATTAGTTGTGGCATGTTTTCTTTTTCATTTTTAAGATTTAGACTCTGAATGTTTAGTTTCCTATTGCACTCTAACAAATAACCACAAACTTGGTGACTTAAATGACACAAATGTATAATCTTACATTTCTGGAGGTCAGAAGTTCCCAAAGCAAGACAATCAGAGGACAGTGTCCCTTCTAGTGCCTCCAGGAGGTAACTTCCTTGCCCTTCTAGCTTCTAGAGGCTTTGTGGAATCCTTGGCTCATATGTCAGCATAGCAGCAATGCAGTGTAATCAATCACAGTAACTTTAACTTAGGTACATCTGCAAAGTCCCTTTAGCCATGTAAGTAATATAGCCATAGTCTGAGGATGAAGTTGTATATGTCTTTGGAGAGGACATTATTTTGCCTAACACAGATAATCAAAAAGATAATGAAAATAGGCAATTATCTGAATTTCATTCATCCAATTGTAATTGAGAGTCTATTTTCCATGAAAAAACAACCCCTTTCACTAAGAGCTTCACACTTTCAAAGCATTTTCACACTCAAAATCATGCTTGAGCCTTAACACAATCTTGGGAAAGAGATAAGGGAGATACGTTCATTTTACAGATGAGTTTTATGCATGTGTTCATAAGACTAGTGGCTTGCCTGAAGGCACACATCTAAGTGAACATCAGAATTAAAATGCAATGCCATGTTTTATAACTATAGATCTCATGGTCTTTCCACGACTCTATAACTTTTCCTTGTGAATAAAAAATAAAGAAAAGCCCCTGGATTCATTAAATTTTCCACAACAGAAAGAAACAAACAGAAAGGTACTTCAGATGTTGACCTATCATCATTGCTCCTGAAATACTCATCATTTTGAATGAAAGTAAGAGAGTCTAACCCTTCTCCATCCCTTTGAATATGTGGATTCAGGACTGAAGTACCAAGGGGCCCAGGAGGCACGGGATTTAGAAACTCTCAGGGACTTGGTGCACCACTTGCCTCTCCTCTAGATCTGAAAATGCATGGTAAGGAGTAGCAATCGGGAATGCACATGGAGGTCAGCGGGGCTTCTGAACATGATGCAGATGGGCTGCAGAGTCCGGCGCAGTCATAAATAGTCACTAACACTCACCTTGCCTGACGGAACCACGGGAGCACAGGGCCTGCAGCGAGCTGGAGTGTGCTGAGCACGTGAGAAGGGCTGCAGCTTCTCAGGAACCAATCACTGTGGATTTGGGGAATGTGGACACAGTGAGGACAGATAACATCTTTAAAAAAGAGATGAGCCAGAAATTTGAATTTTTATATTAAATCTCCCAAGTGTTATGGTTTAGCATTTTAAAGTGTTTTAAGACACTAAATGGTCTAAACAAACATGTGGGGAGATCAGAAAGAGTCCACAGTGGGGTGCCAGTTTGGCTCCTAGCCTAAGGACATCAAAAGAACTAGACTGATGCTGTCAAAAAAAATATTTGGAAACAAAGGGATGAGAAGGTGTTGAGAAGTAGTCAAGGACAGGTAAAGAGTGGAATATTCACTCAATTGTCCTTTTTACATTCCAAAAAATGGCATCTACCAAAGAAGTGAAAGACCTATACCCTGAAAACTACAAGTCACTCTTAAGAGAAATTAAAGGGGACACTAACAAATGGAAACTCATCCCATGCTCGTGGCTAGGAAGAATTAATATCGTCAAAATGGCCATCCTGCCCAAAGCAATATACAGATTTGATGCAACCCCTATCAAATTATCAGTAACATTCTTCAACGAACTGGAACAAACAGTTCAAAAACTCATATGGAAACACCAAAAACCCTGAATAGCCAAAGCAATCCTGAGAAAGAAGAATAAGGTAGGGGGGATCTCACTCCCCAACTTCAAGCTCTACTACAAAGCCATAGTAATCAAGACAATTTGGTACTGGCACAAGAACAGAGCCACAGACCACTGGAACAGATTGGAGACTCCAGACATTAACCCAAACATATATGGTCAATTAGTATTTGATAAAGGAGCCATAGACATGCAATGGGGAAATGACAGTCTCTTCAAAAGATGGTGCTGCAAAACTGGACAGCTACATGTAGGAGAATGAAACTGGACCATTGTCTAACCCCACACACAAAAGTAAATTCCAAATGGATCAAAGACCTGAATGTAAGTCATGAAACCATAAAACTCTTAGAAAAAAACATAGGCAAAAATCTCTTAGACATAAACATGAGTGACCTCTTCTTGAACGTATCTCCCTGGGCAAGGAAAACAACAGCAAAAATGAACAAGTGGGACTATATTAAGCTGAAAAGCTTCTGTACAGCAAAAGACACCATCAATAGAACAAAAAGGAACCCTACAGTATGGGAGAATATATTTGTAAATGACAGCTCTGATAAAGGCTTGACGTCCAAAATATATAAAGAGCTCACCCACCTCAACAAACAAAAAACAAGTAATCCAATTAAAAAATGGGCAGAGGAACTGAACAGACAGTTCTCCAAAAAAGAAATACAGATGGCCAACAGACACGTGAAAAGATGCTCCACATCACTAATTATCAGAGAAATGCAAATTAAAACCTCAATGAGGTATCACCTCACACCAGTAAGGATGGCTACCATCCAAAAGACAAACAACAACAAGTGTTGGTGAGGTTGTGAAGAAAAGGGAACCCTCCCACATTGCTGGTGGGAACCATTGTGGAAAACAGTATGGAGGTTCCTCAAAATGCTCAAAATAGACTTACCATTTGACTCAGGAATTCCACTCCTAGGAATTTACCCTAAGAATGCAGCACTCCAGTTTGAAAAAGACAGATGCACCCCTATGTTTATTGCAGCACTATTTACAATAGCCAAGAATTGGAAGCAACCTAAGTGTCCATCAGTAGATGAATGGATAAAGAAGGTGTGGTACATAAACACAATGGAATATTATTCAGCTGAAAGGAGAAAACAAATCCTACCATTTGCAACAACATGGATGGAGCTAGAGGGTATTATGCTCAGTGAAATAAGCCAAGTGGAGAAAGAGAAATACCAAATGATTTCACTCATCTGTGGAGTATAAGAACAAAGGAAAAACTGAAGGAACAAAACAGCAACAGAATCACAGAACCCAAGAATGGACTAACAGGTACCAAAGGGAAAGGAACTGGGGAGGATGGGTGGGTAGGAAGGGATAAGGGGGGGGAAGAAGAAAGGGGGTATTATGATTAGCATGCATAATGGGGAGGGTGGGAGAAAGGGGAGGGCTGTATAACACAGAGAAGACAAGTAGTGATTCTCCAACATTTTGCTATGCTGATGGACAGTGACTGTAAGGGGGTTTGTGGGGGGGACCTGGTATAGGGGAGAGTCTAGTAAACATAATGTTATTCATGTAATTGTAGATTAATGATAACAAAAAAAAAGAAAGAAAGAAAGAAAAGGGGGATTACTCCCTGATAGGATAAAACTAACTGCAAATCACCGATTAATGCATGCTTTAAATATCCTTAATTATGATCATTTAAAGGGTGTCAGATGATCAGCTATGGAAGTACATTTTTCTGAATATTCCTTTTAAAAAAAAAAAGCAGTTCCTGTATGGTGATCTCCAATAAGTTCTTCACAATGGTATAAAGGGCATATCAAAGTGTGGGCAAAGGGTTTGTATGTGTTTATACAGAGGATCAAAGCCTAATTTGGCTACCCAGAAAAATGAATTAAGATACGATATGAAGAACAACTTCCAACATCAACATTCTCTGGAAGAGTCATTCCAGAAGATGATCATCAAAAAACCAACAAAGATCCTGGTGCTGTTGCAGTTGTAGCTGCATTCATCCCACTGGTTCCTGGACTTGCCATTGGAATGAAGAAGGAGATATCTAAGCTGGCCTGTGCATGCAGTAAAACCACAAATTTGACTGGATCTATACTGTCCAAACTCGACCAAGAATTAGGAGAAGTGCAAGTTGCAGCGCTCCAAAATCTTGCGACTATAGACTATCTACTGTTAAAAGAACATATGGGATATGAACAGTTCCCAGGAATGTGTTGTTTTAATTTGTCTGATTTTTCTCAAAATATTCAAATTCAGTTAGACAATATCTATTATATCATTGATAAGTTTTCACAAATGCCTAGGGTGCCTAACTGGTTTTCTTGGTTTCACTGGATATGGCTGGTCATTGTAGGTCTGCTTTGGTTATGTAGCTGTATTCCTATTATGTTAATGTGTGCACGCAATTTAATTAGTAATTTAAAACCTATACATGCTTATGTTACACTACAAGAGAATATGTCAAAGAAATAATCAATCTTCCCATGTTTTCTTCCTTCTGCTACTTCTATAGCTTCTCTTCTTCCTTCATAATTACAACCCCTAAGTAGAATTCGTGCCTCATATCAAAATTACCGAGTATCATAATTCTTCCAAGTGGTAAAGATACCTCAAGACAAATGCTGGGCATAGAAGCCACAGGGCATAAATCTGCAAAGAAGTAAAAAGCCAACCTTTTCAAACAATATTGCTTCTCTCTCACTTATCAACTTTACATTTCCCTATATGGCCCCGGAAAATGACTGGTTAGCCAGAGATGGGTAAGATTCCTCAAGGGAGGAACAACCTAAGACAGGCACAGTCGCAGGGGGGCCATCAGGTGAGAAATTGGGGATCAACAGAGGTGAGGCTTAGAACCTCACCCCCCTGTTTTGAGAGAAATCTTCTACATCCGTGGATGTTTTATTGCCCTTGTCTAGCTTGGATTAACACATAGTCTACAGGCACACACCTGATCATCTACATTTGCCCTCTTACAGCACTAAACTATGTTTTCTACCTTTATCTTGCATCTACCTACCACTTCAGCATTTTATTAAAAATAATAATAATAAAGAGAGAAATGTGGTATCCACATATAAATCAAGTATAAAAATCAAATGAGTATTCATATTTGAACTGACTGTTTATAGTTCATGATGCATGATCAAAACCAAAAGTTTCTGTGATGACTGCCCTTGCACTGTTCACCATGTAAGAACTTACTCACTATGTAAGAACTTGTTCACTATGTAAAAACTTGTTATGCTTCAGAAGATTGGAGACTGTTGAGAATTAGGCTTGGGGTTGATTAATGACTGTGCATTGAGTTCCCTATACAGAATTTTATTGTTGTTAACAACCATTTGATCAATAAATATGAGAGATGCCCTCTCAAAAAAAAATAAATAAATAAAATAAAATGTCTGAGAGGAAGCGGGCAATGTAGTCTGCTATAAAATGCACAGGAAAAGCCATAGCTTTTATCCATTAAATATGTTAATACTACTTTTTATTTGCATTCATTTCCATTGTTATCTGCCTTTATCAAGTTGGAAATAAAAGGTTGAAATTACCGAAGATTCACAGACTGAAGGAAAACAGTGATAGGGATAGGGCGAGGCATATAGCATCATTTAATTTAATCCTGTAATTATTTTAATGAGATTTTAAGCTGAAATTATTTTTGTGTTTCAGACAACAGATTTAAAGGTTCACATCAGATAAACCTGATCACATACATGAATGAAGCTCTTGTCTCTACAGGTAGTACATCCTTAATTAAGTAGAAGAAGAAGAACTAGTGATTATAACAGTACATAAATAACTACCAAAGAAAGGAAATCATTGTAGCTCAAAGCATATTGAGGTTGTACAGAAGCAATAAGGACCCACAACTTAATGCTTCTATTTTAAATAAAGTATAATAGTTGAAATATTTTTTAAAAATGGCATCTGCTCCTCATATCTCCTTCTTGAAATTTTATCAGTGGAAACCCTAATGGCAGCATTAATAGTTATTTTAAAGCAAAACAAATAAAAGAAATTAGATGCAGCAACAAGACAATTTTTTTCTTGATAGTTTCCTAAAAATACACTCAGAGAAAATGACAGATCACCAAAAGAGGTTTTTGTTTTAAAGCTGTGATGAGTGATTCTAGAGCAAAGGTCCTTCATCCTTCAGTACCGTGGGAGTGTATTCTATCAGTCCAACATCCAAATCTGTGTCAGATAAAGAGATAAGAGTAAAATGGAAGAAAAACACAGGGAATGCTATACACTGTGAGCCAAGAGTACACTTGGAGTTAAATGAGGGTTTTGCCCACCAAATGCTGCTGGGCAGTCAGGACAGATCAGAGCCAGGAGATGGCCAGAAGCTCAGACATCAAAGAAAGTGTGGATGACCTTGGCAACAGCTGTTTGCTGCTATGCAACCATCTGGGCTGGGAGCCTAGTTAAGAATTTACTTGGTAGATAAATGATTAAGACCTCAGGTGGCAAGAGGTGACACGTACAGAATGAAGACTTGTTTGTAATATTTGGAGATGTGGGCAGAAATGAGCGAGGCGTTTCAGCAGCTCTAATTGTGGAGATACCCTTGAGTGTGCAGGTCTTGGTGAGGAAGGTGTTACAGGTGTCACATGTGAATACTCATTGGGTTTAGAGACATCTCCACAAGCTTGACTTTGGAGGAGTAGAAATTGTGTAAGCTATGAAATGCCTCAACCAGGATTTGGAATTGTTATAATGGTGCCCATTCCTCCCATTTTGATATAATTAAAATAACTTTCTTTAAAAAGTCAAGGTAATTTCATAATCAAGAGATAATTATTGCTATTTCCAGGTATAAATTTATATACCTTTCATTCTGGGATCCACCATCCCCCTAAATTCTTTTTGATGTCACATATTAAGGTTCATTCTTCCTGCTATAAAGTTCTGTGGGTTTTGAGAAATGCATTGTGTCATGTATCCACCATTGTAATGTCACACAGAATAGTTTCACCACACTAAAAAAATCCCCTGTATTTTACTTATTCAGTACCCTCCCACCTTGAAACCTTGGCAACCACTGATCTGTCTGCTTAATATGTCAATAGATTTGCTTTTTCTAGAATGTCATACAAATGGAATAACAAAGCATGTAACCTTTGCAGACTGACTTCTTTCACTTAGCATTATGCATTTGAGATTAATCCATGTCTTTGTGTATTCTGATAATTAATTGCTTGTACTTTTCCTGTCTGAGTAGTATTCCATTGTATGGATAATGGATAACTATGATTTGTTCATCCACCTATTGAAGGACATATTGGTTGCTTTCAGATTTTGTGATTATGAATAAAGTTACTATCAACATTTATATGCAGGCATAAGCATTTCATGTGGGCATAAATTTTCAAATCAGCTAGGTAGAGTCCAAGGAGCATAATTGTTGATGATATGTGATGTTTAGCTTTATAAGAAATTGCCAAACTCTCTTCCAAAGTGGCTGTCCCCTTTCACATTCCCACCAGTAGTGAGTGATAGTTCCTGTTATGCCGTATCTTCAACAACAGTTGGGTTGGGGATTTTAGCCATTTTAATAGGGGCGTGGTGGATTGTCATTGTTGTTTTATCTTAGTTTCCTAGTGACATGTGATTTGAGCATATTTTCATATGCTGGTTTGCTGAGATGTCCAGATCTTTTCTTTATCTTTAAATTGGGTTGTTTATTGTTACATTTTAAGAGTTCTTTGTATATCTTGCATACAAGCCCCTTATCACATATGTATTTGACAAATATTTTCTCCCAATGCATGGCTCTTCTTTCCAATCTTTTTAATGGGTTTTTCAGAGTTTCTAATTTAATGAAGCCCAACATCAGCTTTTCCTCTTTCCTGGATCAAGTTTGTTGTTTTTAACTTGCTATTTCCATTTGACAATATTTTGAACATATTATTTACAAATGTTTTGAACATATTCCTTGCTAATCAATACACATTTATAGTTCAGACAACAGAAAAAAAATGATTTCAGACAAAGAAAAGAAACAAGTGAGAAAAGAATGTTTTCTAAGTTCATTAAACATAAAATTAGTACCAAAAAATACCCGTCTTTGGTTTTAAGAATAAATGAATGTGTTATTTGAAATATAACTTCCATTATATTCTCTGCATTTTCTGAATATCTCTCCTTAATTTAATTTCTGTTCTGCAACTACCACTGTTGCCCTGTCAAGGTGGATGCTGACAAATAATTAGAATATCAACATGTCTTCCAGTTATACTACTTAAATATCTAGTTCTTTGTGATATCAACAGCGTTGAAATCTAAGACTGGGACTTCAGAGAGAAAGAACTTAGTTGGAGGTGAATTTGAATTAGAGGGTCTGATTTAAGATGAAATTTACAGACAGCCAAGAGACACATGAAAAGATGCTACACATCACTAATCATCAGGGAAATGCAAATCAAAACCACACTGAGATATCACCTCACACAACTTAGAATGGCCACTCTCCAAAAAACAAGAAATAACAAGTCTTAGCGAGGAAGTGGAGAGAAGGAAACCCTCCTACACTGTTGGTGGGAATGTCAATTAGGGAAGCCACTGTGGAAAGAAGAATGGAAGTTCCTCAAGAAACTAAATGCACCCCTATGTTTATTGTTTATTGCCGCATTATTTACAATAGCCAAGTCATGGAAGCAACCAAAGTGTCCATCAATAGGTGAATGGATAAAGATGTGGCCCATATACACAGTGGAATATTTTTCAGCCACTAAAAAGGAAATCCTGCTGTTTGTGACAACTTGGATTGACCTAGAGGGTATTATGCTTAGTGAAATAAGCCAGGTGAGGAAAGATAAATACCATATGATTTCACTTATTTGTGGAATATAAAAACAAAGCAAAAATGAAGGAAGAAAATAGCAATAGACTTAAAGACAACGAGAAGTGACTGGTTATTACTATGGGGTAGAGAGAGGGGGGTGTGGGTGGGAAGGGTGAGGAAGATAAAGGGACCCAAAAACTCTAAATCATAACGTAAGTTTGCCATGGGGATGGTAGTACCGCATGGAGAATATAGCCAATGATTCTGTAATATCCTCCTAGGTGGACAAATAGTAACTATACTATGGAGGTGAGGATTTAATAACATGGGGAACTGTTGAGCCACTGTGTTGTATACTTGAAATCAATATAAGATTGTATATCAGCAATACTTAAATTTTCAAAAATAGATAAAATTTACAAGCAAGATGAAGATTATGTATTAAGTCCCTGGGATAACCTTTGATAATAATCAGGACAACAAGATATTATGAATTAAAAGCTTACACTTGTGATACCATTACAGAACTTATACACGAAGTGCCTTTCAATTCTGATCTTGTTAATTAAGCAAATTAGTATGTAATATGTACTCTACTCAGGAAAAACGATACTTTGCCTTGTGCCTTTATATCTTGTGGTCTCCAGTTTTCCTACAAAGTAGTGATTATTATTCCCATTTTATAAATGAGAAAACTGATGCTCTGGGAAATGCAGAGACCTGTACAGCTAATTTGTAAAGATGTTGGATTTTGAACCCAGGCCTGACTGATTCCAAAGCCTGTTTTTTCAACTACCAATACAGAAGTAAGAACCAAGTGTATATTGTATGTTTGTATATAAATACTTCTCATTTGGGTAGGAGATGAGGCAGAAGTGACACAAATATAGCTCCTGATGTGATGAAAAATGATCTCCCATAGTGTCACATTAAGAACGGTGAAAGGCTGGGTAAGAACTGAAGTAAATATAGGTGAGGAGCTGCTAAGCTGTTCAACAAGCCCATTTCCTTTCCCTTCTGGATAGCTAGACTATGTTTCTCAGCCCATCTTACACAGCTAGTCTGGCCATGACTATATCACTTTCATGCCGGGCCCATAAAAATCACCTAAATCATCTTTCTCTTTTTCTTTCCCTGGGTTTCTATCAGCCTGAATTCTTGAATGGCTGAGTGAAGTCAGTACTACCTACTCCTGATTGGACTTTATGTGAACAAGAAATAAACTACTAATTTAAGCCAATGATATTTCTAAATTTATGTCACAGAAGCTAATGTTACCTTGACTAACCCATAAATTGGTACCAGAAGTGGGATGCTACAAAACAAAAAAATTAAATGTGTGGCACTGACTTAGTCACTGGACTTTAGGCTGCAAGAATGTTAATACTGTAAGTTTGAAAGATCTAGAATGATGTTATGTGCAGGAAAAATATTTGGAAAAGTTGTTAGCAATAAAGTGAATAACACTGAATATCCAGAAAGCATTTAGACCTGGGGGGAGAAGTTGGAAAGTGCAATTGTAACAGTGTGCATAATTTGCTAATAGCTAAACCTAGCAAGGTATTGAAAAAAAAAGGAAGATGATTTCAGTCAAGAATTGACAGTGTTACAAGCAGAAATGAAAAAGAACAGAGAAAACCCAAAAGATTGGGGACTTTAAGCTTTGAGGAAGTTGACTGATTCGTCTCCTCACATATTAGGGAATGAAAACTAAAAATACATTGAGGAGCTTTGTTCATTAAGTTGGTTTAGAGCGTATTCACTCCACCCATGTCTGTCAATCCTAAAGAAACTCCCACTGGATGGAAGGGCAAGGACAAAAACAAACAAATTAGGTTTGAGAATTATGTCCAAGAAGGAACTTAAAGTGTGAGTGCTAATATACAGCACTGTCTGGAAACAAATAAGACAGAAGCCTCTTAAATCTTTGATGAATTGTGTTGTCAAAGAACTTTTGATTTCTTTGAAAGAATGGATGGAAGCTGGAACAAGTCAACCATCTCAACTTTACGAGGACCCTGCTCTAAAATACTGATTAATAATAATGAGAATTATCTCCATAGCTGCTTTATTTGAGCAGTTATCTTCCAGATAACTAAACTAAGCACTTAGAACAGATTATCTCACTTCAATGTTGTCACTCTCTGAACTATTATTCTTATTCTTATTTTATACAAATGAGGAAACTAAGACACAGAGATATAAGTAACTTGCTTAGGTCACACATCTCATAAGAGGTAGACTTAGAATTTCAACTCAGGTTGCTCTGTGCCCAGAATTCTCATTGTTAATTACCTCATTCTATTGCTTATAAAGCAAACCACTTTAAAACGTCCCTGCCTTAATCCACTTGATATAAATGAAAATGTGCATGGGATGGTTGGGGTTTTGTGGTTTTTCCTAAATGATCCAAGCTATGCTTCTCTTATGCACATTTTCAGCTGATCACCAAAACCAGCGCTCTTCTTAATGTACCACTGTCAGTCAATAAATGTCCCGAAAAGCCCATGAAATATATATCTCACCTGTGTTTTTCATCTTATACTAGCCACTCCATTCACGTGAATAGAGACATAGACTATTAATGACTTAGCGGTTAATTTTCACAACTTTCTCATTAAAAATCAAGCAAAAAAAAAAGAGGGTATTTACACATTTCTTGGTTTTTCTTGTATTTTCTTCTTTCAGCTGATCTGCAATTGTGCCCCATGCAATTATCCTATTATTCTTGCCCCCAGAGGCCAACCCAACAAAGAGGATCTATGGTCTAGTGCCAATACCAGCTGTTGAAAATTATCTTGCAGCTCAAATTTGATGTGTTGCTTTTAGATTCCAGGGTCTCCTATTCAATTCCCAGAAATTACAATTTTTTCAAAGGCTAAAAAGTCACCAGTTACGTTAAAGTACCTGATTTAATGTTCTGCTAAGGGATTTCCATTTTGCTACAACTGCTTGATACTTTATGTAACATTTAATAGGTTTGTCCTGTTACATTATCTTTGGTGTACTTGATGGGGATGAAATCCCGAGGTGCCATTAGAAGGACATGAGATTGCATGTGGCTTGGCAGTGAATTTATTCAGGGAGATTTACACTAAAGACTTAAAAACCACAGGGCAGTGGGGCAGAGGCATTATGAGAGCTGACCATCCAGGAGGCAGTGGGGGACACAGTTAAATACAAGCAAAATAAAATACATTGTCATCTATCTTTCTCATACATATTAACATTAATTCCAATACAGCACATTTCTAAAGTGCCTGGAGTATAATAGAGACGTATCATGTTGGGAATCTATCTTACTGTATATAACTATTGTTTGTGATATCTTTGTTATAATATTTATAATTCATGTCTCAATGGATAAGTGCTTGATAATAATGAGAATTTCTTCTCTAAGAATGAAGTACTCAAGTATTATATAGGTCTAACTCACTGTTGAATATAATGAAGAAAGAAAACCTGAATGCAGTGTATACACATCAAAGCTCAATCAAAGCACTGAAGCATACAAAAATAGACGTCATTATTATTACAAGTTTTAAAATGAAATTAAAAACAATGATTTTTTTCTTTGGAGACATTCATGTAAACTGTTAAGAAGTCACATCTTTTGGGAGAGAAAAATCATGTAGAGAGGAATTGAGTTATAAGCATTTTAGAATGGACTGTAAGCCTGGGACATAAAGATCTAGACTATAAGATTTCTAATATTCTAGTTTACATAAGCTAGATTTTAAGAAAATTCTGAAATGTGAAAACAGATTTTCACTTTTTTATTGAATGAATACTAATGAGGAAATTAGGATTTTCTACCACTTTAAAAAAATGTACTTCCACTTTCTCTAATCACACTTGAAAGTCCTTTCTGCTAGCAGGTAAAGGCAAATGGGCATGCCTGAATCTACTTGCAACGTAACTTATACTCTATGATACTAAGCTCATAAACACATGCTTTTAACTCCCTTTTTTTTAAAAGCCTCAAAATTCTTGACATAGCAAGGACATAAAATATTTTGTTGGGTATTTTTATTTAAGGCCATCAACACTGGGATGTGCAAGCCTATTATATTTTTCCCCATGAATGTAAAATTATTCCATAGCAATCACACGGCCTCTGGGTAGTTAACATAAATAAAAGCAGCAGCAATGGCTTGCATGCTTCCCTTGCCAACTAAACAACACAGCCCATCTACCCTTAGCATCAACAGGTCAACAGCTGGCATCCTAGTAAACTGCAAACAAAGTACTAAAATCTGCTTGTGACTTGTTGTTACAGACATTCAGGCAATTCAGAAGTGGATTTTAAAACATCAATCCTGTTATGAAATAACATTTAGTAGTGGGAATCTGACTTATCCCGTGCAGCCATGTTTCACAATGTCCTGGTTACATGTATAATTAATGTCGCATTTGAAAGTACTTAATAATAATTAAAATTGTTTCTCTGTTAAATAGGCACCAAAAGTTACTAAATATAAAGTATGCATGCAACCAACCTCCATAGTAATAGGACAGTAAAATAAAAAAAAAAAGATTGCTAAAGGAAACATTATAGATTTATCTTGCACTATAGGTATAGAAACTAATGCAGGCTTTCAGAGCAGAGAATAATTTTTTTAAGAAAGAAAAAAACTTTACAAACTTGACTACCAGAAAGCAATTATCATGCTGCATGGCAGCATAAAGCCCTATTGATCCAAATTTCTCTTTCCATATGAACTTCACAGGCTTAGATGACTTAGCATCAGTAACAGCTAATGATGATTCACGCTGTTAGCTTCAGTGGCCCCAGTCCCTTGGAACTTAGCTTTGACCTTTTATTAGCACTTCTCTTCCAAGCAGGTAGGATCATTCTACAGGCACAGTTCCTAATCACCTGAAAACGCCTAGAGAATTAGTTAAAAGTCTGACTGGTGAGGGGCTGGGATGCTAAGGGAAAATGCAGATTCAGTCTAGTGAAAGAAAGTACCCATGGTGTGATCTGTAGAGCAATCCTGGAAAGCTAACTAAAATAAAATAAAATTATATGTTATGATTTCATTTATGTAAACTTAAAACGGTCACAACTACAAGCAAGTTAAATGTTATCAGTTGGTGCGAACTTTTAGCAGCAGCTCTCTGCCCGCAAACCAAAATCCCTATGTAACATTTGCACATTCCCATTTTCTTGATGAAACATTTACTGAGCTCCTAACACTATGCTAAGCACTTAAATACCATTCTCTTGTGATAATGTGGAAGTTATTAATGTTTTAAATTTTATTAGTATTCTCTGCTTCAAGTGGCTTCTGAAAGAAGTACTGATTAGTGAAGCGATGGAGAACTGCTACCCAAATAACTTGAAAACTCTGTTCCTTCTCTCCTTAACTCTTCTGACCTCCCACTTCTCCCTCACACCTCCTCCCCACCCCACCCCCCACAGTACACACACCTGCATATGCCTCCTCTCCTGTTTTCTTCCTCATGCTGGACCAATGAAAATATTTAGCTGCTCCTTAGTGATTACAGCTAAAGAAAAATAAAAAGAAACTCATTATTAAAAGAGGTTGGATACTCTTATTCAAGCAAAGAATGTAATTCTAAATTATAAAAATTGAAAATGGAATGTTTAGGGTAAAGAAATATCTTTTCTTCAGTTTTGGTAATGGTTTGATTTCTATAACATACACACTCATTGAAGACTGCTTCTCTTTGCAAATAATAATGTTTTAGTAATAACAATAAAGACTCAATAATTTAAGACTTTATGAGCCATTATGTCGATTAAAGTTCCTTATACAGCCGTCTGCATAAATCATGACTCCACCTCTATTTCAGAATACTGAACTTAACATAACTCCTTCCTGATATAATAGAAACATATCCACTTGAACTAGTCCTTTCCCTGTTCTGTGAGGGTCCAATGTTTTCATCCTAATAACGTTACCATAACTGTCCTTTCAAAAGAAACCAAAACATCTCACTTAATTCATTATGTCTTGCCAATACTTATAGTCAAGTCGATATAATTCAACTTCCACTCCTTTGTTTTTCCTTGGACTCCACAATACCAAATTACCTTTTGCCTTCCTACATTTCAGATTAATGTTTGCTTCCCCCTGGAAACAGACAAACACCCCCACGAACCAGCCTTACTTTCTCTTAATTGTAAGTGGTCTCCTAGGCTTGTTGTTCTGCCTACCCTTTGTTCTTGGATATCTTTTACATATTCTTAGTTTCAGTGATACCTTCTCTACTGATAATTTCCACATCTCAGGAGAAGAGTATGATGTGGTGGAAAAAGTGCAGTAAGGTTAGGCGTCTTAGTATTTGCTTGGTTTGGGTCCTGTTTCCTGTGAAATTTTGATGAGTGACTTTATTCCATTTACGTGTGTGTGTGTGTGTGTGTGTGTGCGTGTGAAAAAGATAGAGAACAAGAGAACACAGATCCTGTATAAAGTATGTTTCTAAAAACATACTGGTTATGATTGAATAGAATGCTATTCCATTCTGGTGGTTTTCATGTCTTAATTTTGTTTTAATATTTTAATATAAAGACTTACTTAGTAATCTTTAACATAAACGTGGATGATACCTGTTGTTACAGGTGTTATAGAGTTTTAAATATGAAAACAGAGAGTTTATATGTTTTGAAGTATCTAATTATATTATTTGGGGAAATAGTTTTTCAGGCACACTGACACCCAATATTAAACAAAATGGGTTGTCCTTAATTTAAATTAAGGTGTCAGCCTTTAAATTTGCATATTTCAACCATTTTGGAAATTGCATAGTGAAGGAACCATGGGTACAACATTCTTGCTGGACATCAACAGATTAAGTATACCTGATAGTTAATTTCTTGTAAAATTGGTAAAAGAACCTCATTGGGACTTAATATGTTCATCTGTAGAACTAGGTATTATATATTCATAATGAACAGTGCCACTGTGAGAATTAAAACTAAGTCAGATTCAAAAGAGGGCAATGTTCACTGAATTGCAGCGTTGTACCTTTTTGGAAAGACTTTTCTGCAAAGAGCCCATTCTGGCTTGCAGTTCCAATCATGAGTTAATCCTCACATATGCGAAAGGCAGCTATAGGTTTGATTTTGTTTTTAATTTTATTTTACAGATAAGGAATGCTGGAAAAGTTTAAGTGACTAACCTGTGATTCCTCACCCAGTCATAAGCAGAGCTGGAGCTGGACTCATTTCTTTCCTTTAAATTCAGCTTCCTGCCTGCTGGATGTAGCTTTTGCCAGAATTGACTCCAATCAAATATTCAGTTTCTATCTTGATAAATATAGATTTTTTGCATCAATAATATAAAATTATTTTACATATTTTCAAGATTTGGGCAGAAGTTACTGATTTAAATAGTGCCTAACCATATTTCTTCCTCCACTACCAAGTTGAGTGAGTTTCGCCATTTCAAGTGGAGAAACAGAGACATACCTAAGTGAGAAAAAAAAGGGGGGGGATGGGGAAGAAAGAGGGAAACATCGAAAATTATTTAAGTATAATTAGCTCATTAAGTACTCATGTAATTAAGTAACACAAGGCTTTCTGCCCAGTACATCCTGTGAAATTCATAGCAATGCAGAAAGCCTAGCGTGAGTATGCAATCTTTTCAACTTCTTTAAATTTATTTTCTTAATTTTCCATCTTCACTGATTTTTGTATTTCAGTTTTCATTGTTAGGAGATTGTTTATTGTGCAAGTTTATTTTGATCAGAGCTGCTTATGCAAAGAATGGTGAGATACTACTACTGTTATATCTGCATGCATTCTATTGATTTTCTTTAACTTTTTGCTTCTGTAAGATAGTCATTTGATTATCTTACTATGGAATGTGGTATGTAGGAGCCAAATTTTTTCAAGATTAACTGTTGCAAAATGTCAGATAAGAAGAAAATATTACAAGATATTTGGCAGGGCATGGAAGAGTGGTGGGAAAAGTTTTGTAATTGTGTATGCACATGCATGTCTCTGGGAGTTTCTAAATAGCTTATAATATTCTAAACTTTAGTATTTTCATATTTTACATGCTTTCTTTAGTCAAGTTGGTCTTTTGATTGAAGATCATCCTAAACATCTTTTATCAGAGGTATTTCTAAATTGTTGCATTTAAATTTTCCAATTTTAAGATTTAAGTTTTAACATTTCTACTTCTCACATGTATCAGCTCCCTCTTCCCCCAGGAAGTGAGTAAAACTTTAATTTTTTTCTTCCTCTCCCAGACCTGAATTCCATTTCTCTAATGATCACCTCACGTAGTTAATGAAGATGTTGATTTTAAATTACACAATAACAACAAATAAATAATTAACAATTTTAAAACCTAAATAACAAAAACTTCTCTAGATTAAAAATTCAAAATGATGTGGTACAGATCTTTTTTAGCCTAAAAAATAAACTTCCCATTATCTGTTTTAGCACACTTGGATCCTTAAAAAGAAATTGTCTGCCTCACAAACTAGATTGGCCAAATGACTGAAGGGGGGCTGTGGGCACAAGAAAATCGGGAAGCCTGATGCTGAGATGCATACATTTTCTATAGTACTAAAACATGGCAATACACAAGTCTCATCTGCAAATTTTCTTTATGGTGTTCATATAATTTAAGCAGTGTTTATTGTGGGTATCACAGGATACATGGAGTTGTCTTAAAGGGAAAGTAAATGAAGAAAGGAGTGATTACTGAAAACAGAAAAGGATCACTTAAAATATAATGAGAAACAGCAGCAGCCTAGCTAACACCTACTACATTCCAGTTATTTGTCAAACAACTATGTAGGTGATTTATACATTTCATTTTTTACCTTCACAACCTTGTAAGATAGGTCACTTGGGGAAAGACCCACACCCATTAAACTCTTTGTGTACAACTTAGTTTACATTTTTCCTGCCACGGGGGATTACAGACTTTCTAAACTCTGGAACATTCAGACTTACTTGTGCTGAAGGGACTTAAAATGCTCAACAGGGAGAGATCAAGTTTTGGGGACGGTGGTATGGGAAAAGTTTGCCACTTTCATTTTCTTTTTCTTTCCTCGAGAAATAATATAACTTCTCTGGCGTTTGTGTCACCCCCACACAGTCACACCCCGAAGTGATTCTCCAAGGAAAAACCAAACTAGGTGTCTGCTTAAGCTGCCTCTCCACTGCTTCTTGAGGTATTTTGTTTTGTTGAGGGGGAGGCGAGTGCGTTTACTTGGAAGGCAGGCAGGGAAGAAGATTCACTCTAAGTACAACTTTGAGAACGTGTCCCCGTGTGCCTCCTCCACAGCTCGGCACCCTTTTGGGCTCAGGGCTCCGGTTCGGAGGCGCAGGAGCACCACCCTTCGGATACCAAGGCTGCCAACGGGAGGACGAGGGTGCTGTCTGGTGACTGTTCGCGGATCCTTCCAGGCGGCGACCACCTCCGGGGGTTCGCTGTTCCCCGCACCCGGGTGCTCGGTCCCACGGGCCTGCCCCGGGATGCCCAGGCGGTGACCCGCCGCGCCGCGCCGCGCCTCTGCGGACGCGCACGCCGGAGCGCCCCTCTCCTCCCCGTCGCGGTCGGAGAGCGCCCCAGGCCTGCCGTTTCGCGGTCGGGGAGCCCCGAGGCCCTCCGGGCCCGCCCATCCCACACCCGGCGCCCGGCCGCCCTCCCGGAAGCCAGGCTGCGGAGCCCGGGCGGAGGAGCACCTTGGGCTTTCCGCTCTGATTGGTCTCCCCCGCCGCGCGGGGCGAGCCGGCGATTGGCTGCCGGGCGTTGTCAATCCCCGAGGCCCGAGCTTCCGCCGGGAAAGCGCCGACGGCTCGTGTCTCCGGCTGCCGCCGTGGTTGCTCAGTGGGCGCAGCTGCGAGCTCGTGCGGCCGCCGCCGCCCACGCTGCTGCCCAGCTGCAGGCGCCGCCGTGATGGCGGCGGGAGAGCCGCGCGCGGACGGACGCGAGGCGGTGATGCTGGAGCCGGGCAGCGAGCAGAGGCGGCGGAACGTCGGCATTTCCGGGAGCCCGGCTGCGGCCGCCCCGTGGCCCGCGGGTCGGCGAGCGGCGGGGGAGCACGCGCCCAGCAGGTAAGCCCCGGCTCGGGACCGCAGGCGTCTCGGGGGCTGGCGGGGTTGGCGCGCCCGGGGCGTCCTGAAGGGGTGGGGGGTCCCTGCTCGCGCTGTGTGCCCTCGGCGCGGGTGGGCGCGGGGGCGGCATTGTCTGTGCCCGCGTGGGGGGCGCGGTGGGTCCCCTCGGACGGGAACCGACGGCCCCGGGTCTCTCGGCTGGGAGGGAGAGAGGAGGGCTCCCGCGGCCCGGGGGCGGCGGAGCGCACGGAAGGCACGACAAGTCCGCCGTGGCTTCCGAAGCGCCGGGCAGAAGGAACTTCATTTCCGTGATGACAGAGAGCTGAGCGTCCAGCGCGCCTGGGGAGAGGCGCGGCCACCTGGGCTCCGCCAGGTCCCGCTTCGCACTGGGGACTTCCGCAGGGAGCGGGAAGGAGGGTAGGACAAAGTAAGGCTTGGTGCGCCTCGCCGAGGCAAAGGAAGAACGAGGAGGATGAGTGGAACTCGGCTCAGAGGGTGGCCACTTTTCGGGGCCAGATGCGCCCGGTGGGAAGCTCGCCACCCTTTTCGGGGCGCGGATCTGGTGACGGAGAGAGTCCTGTTTGCAGGGCTTGACCGCGGCTGGGCGTGCGGCGCGCGTGTGAGCCCCGGACTGCACGGCCGGAGCACGGCGGGGCCCGCGCACGCGTCCAGGTTCAGCCGCTGCCCCGGGGCTGCCTTGGCCCGAGTGCCCCCTAGGGCCCGGCCGGCGGGGGGCGCGGGCGCCGCTGCGGACTGCCGTGCGGCTCCGCCCGCCGAGAAAGTTCCGGCCCATTGGGATCTGGGCATCCGGACCTGGACAGGGCGCAGAAGCCACCCAGGGAACCAGGCTTATGCACCCAGCATTCTCCAGTGCCCGTGCTGTTTTTGTTTTATATTAAATTGTATTTTGGAAAGCCATTGGGAGTTCCGCCTGCGCGGCACACCGTTACGCAGAAGGCGGATTGTAGGCTCTGCTGCAAATGGGTGGTGTTGCCAGCCAAGCCGAATCTCCGTAGCTCAGGGCAGTGTGGTCTCCATCCTTCGTCAGGACACACAAACTTACTCTTGGCGATTTGTTTTGTATGTGGCCCGCTGTCTCCACAGAAGGGTCAGCTTGGGAAAGTTCTTGAAATGTCTGGGCACTAATGAATGTCCGCAGATGTCCCTGCTTGCCAGCTAGAATCTTTGGAAAAATAAAAATTGACTCCATACAGGGAGCCGGATCTTGAACTGAGAACAGCAGTTTCCTGTAACTGCAGCTCCTAAACCTCTTTCATTGGAGAGATCTTTTGTCCCCAAGCACAAGACAACACAACAAAAATAAACCCAGATCCAAACCGCAGAAGCCACTTTGGTTGGGCTCATTTTTGAACTGGGAGAACAGAAAAAATTAAGACACCTAAGAGAAATACTGTAGAAAAAAATCAGGAGGGAGCTGTCCAAAACGTCAGCATTTTTTGTCAGTTTCGTGTGTGTGTGCGCGCGCGCGCGTGTGTTTAAAGATTCCATTTTATCCCAGTTTCATAATGTAAATTGTTCTGAAGCAGATGTATAACTTACTGGTAAACTAGCAGTGAAGTTAGCTTTATGTCTGAGGATGATTGCACAGTTTCCATCACTTGATTCATAAACTATAAATGGAATTTTTAGTACTATTTTAGTAGAACACATATATTGCATTTGGGTTAGTAGAAAACTAGTAGTAAATATTTTCTCCTTAGTAGTCATCACATATGGGTTGAAAGTCTACTTTTCTGATATAGAGAGTATAGCTTGTGTTTGTTACATTGCCAAACAAAATTCACTTGGTGCCTTGTGATTATTTTAATATTGCAATATTGCAATTGTAATTGTCAGGATTTAAGATTATTTAACCTATTAAGCAGTTGACTTTAATTCTCTGTTTAATTTGTGCAGTGCTCCAAGCTGGTAAAACTGGTTTCCCTATTGGCTGATATGGGGGAAATTGGATTAAAATGTGTTAAGCATTATTAATCAATAATTTTAAAATAAGCTTAAAATGAAAACCATGTTACCAATAACAGCCAATAATGAAAGTGGAACTTTTAAAGAAAATTTTAACTACTTAGCTAAGAAAGTGGTTTTTCACATTGTTATCAAGTAACATCTTGCATGTCCGCGTGGCCATTGTATGTTGGGGTAAGCCACAGTCTTTAAACAGAAACAGAACCTTTGTACTCATTTCAAGGTTTTTGCTTTTGGTGAGGAGGACTTTTACTGTAGGGAAAATTTTTTTTGCAAGTAATAAATGTACTTTCAAAACCACCAGGACAAAAATGTAATCAAGTACAGAGAACTGTGTCAATGAGCATAACATTAGCATAAAGAAGTAGGGTCTATGTTTGAAAACAGAAATGGTGCAGAGTGTACTCGTGTGTCTGTGGTGGGGGGTGGGGAGGGCGCCTCCCCATGGGAGGTCATAAACAGTGCTAGCCGCTTAGTTTATACAATTTAAATTATGCAAATTCACTTCAGTTTTGACTTGTTTTGCTGGAGGGCAGACCATGACCCCAGACTGCCGTATTTTCTAGATGGATTTTAGTATCTCAAGTAAATGTCAACTTGTCGAGACTCTAGGCCACTAATTTCACTTTTTGACCTATACCAGATTTTAATTTAAATACTGCATGATTGTTCTAAAAAGATTACATTTACTATGAATAGCAGTGCAATAAATACCAACCATAACTTGTTAAATGTATTTGATTTGTCAAATAGTCCTGATTAGAGTTTCTGCCTTGTTAGGTAAGATAGTGAGGTTTACTTTATTTTATTTAACAGTAATGTATTTTCTTTTAATTAATGATGGGATTTTTTTCCCAAAAAACTCGAATACATTTTTTATTGTAAACAGTCCATTAAATCAAAAATTCATTTGCATTCTCTTTCTGTTTCTCTGTACCTTTCTGTCTTTCTGTCTGTCTGTCTGCCTGCTTGCCTGCCTGCCTGTCTGTCTGTCTCTCTCAGTATACTGGAAGGCTCTCAGTAACGATGTAACCCTCCTGCATTTGAAACAAATTCACCAACCCATCCTGAATGATGAATGTACTTTGTAATGCAAAATTCTCATCCTCTTAAGTAATTTATTACCAATTAATTATCATACTGGTTTACTCAGGTATAATTTAACAAATTGCACTGTGTTCTTAATATGTACAAAACATTGTTCTAGTTGCTTTGATTATATCAGAAAATAAATCAATAGAGACCCTTGCCCTCATGAAGCTTATATTTTACTGGGATGAAATAGTTCATAAACAAAAAACATAATTAATAACTTTTGTAGAATATTTATCTCCTACCAATCTGTTTTATCTAAACCCCCATACCTTTGTCCAGTGTCTTTCCATTTTATTTTCTCTCCAATTAATACACCCTACCCACACACCCTCACAAATATACTCAAATGAATTCTAAAAACTAGTGAGTATTCATGGTAATACTATAATGCATGTTATTCCTGAAGTATGTATCTGACCAATAACAGCACTGCATGAGGTAAAGGTAAGAGAGGTATTCAGAGATGATTAAGCAATGAAATGACAGGATATCTGCCCTTTAGAAAGTGTTTAAAACAAAATCATAACTTTTCAGAGGAACTAAAGTGAGAAACATTATCTTTCAACATATTTACTTCAAATTAACATTTTAAAGGGGATTTATGACTAAGGTAAAATCTACATAACCTCATTTAAAGGGGATGAGTGAATTGGAAATAGTGAGAAAAGACTTAAAAGCATAATTTTTATGAGAAACATTCTGCTTCTTCCACACTCAGAATTACATATTCATGTATTTCTGTGCAAGTTGATAAAAAATCCCTTGGATTTGAGGTCAAGATTTCCCTAAAGTTTATGCATCACACACAAAAAAAGGACTCAGGATTTGATTACTTTAAAAAGAAATGCCAAAACACTTCAAAAATTTCAAATGAAGTTTGTCTTTAATTCAAAATCAATTTAGTATCCAGTGGGTCCAATTACAGATAACATCTTGTAATGTTTTCCCAGGTTATATTCCCTTATGCATAAAACAGTGTGCAATTACAGTTCTAGTTTCTCTTCCTGTGCTTTCCATTTGATTATTTTCTTTAGGGTCTTTGACTTACATCCCAAAAGAATGGTCTTTTTTTGACCCTCATATGAAGAAAGTAAAGAAGCTAACTTGATTTTCAAAACTTGGTTTGCCTACAATATTTTCATATTAGAGGAAAGCTGAAATTGTACCGCCAAGAAGCCACACCACATAATAATTCAAAAGTTCTATTTTGACAATATATTAGTGCAGGGCACACGGTCCTAGCAGTCACTTATCAATGGATTTCCATCATGCGAGGAAAACCTTCAAGGTTGCTCCTGTACAATCCAGTTTTGGGAAAGGGGGAGAAGTGTTTTGCTAATGTCATTTTAGTATTTTATTTATTCAGATTCAAGAATGTACATACCACCCACTTAAGCCTTAACCCTTTTGCCCTTGTATCCTTTTTGCCCAAAATGTAAAACTTCAGGAAAACAGTGTTTTTAAAAAACAAATAAATCAACCAGTGGTTAGTTACCACTGTGAACACACAAAGTCAACTCTGGCTGATTATGAAAGTGTTAAGATGAGAGCTAAGAAGGAATCAGTTATTTAGACTTGGGAGGCACACAGGTCATTTAATTCAGCCTCCCATATGTATAAGGAAGAACTTTCCTTTGAGAAGCTGGTAATTGTCCAGCCAGTTGAAAGGAGAGCTAGGTGTAGAAACATTGTCAACTACTAAGTGTGTAAGTTAACACCATGCCAGTTGCCCATGAAACAGCTCAACATTTTGTAAAATAGTAATGTAAGAAGAGATGACTGCATCTACCAATTTTTGTACTTAAGTATTTAAATATCTGACATAGTATTGCACTGTATTATGTTGAGATGAAGAAAATGATGAACTGGGGTGCATTTAGAGATGTCACCCAAGATTTATAGGCCTAGAGGTAAGTTGGCATGTACAATTCAGTTTTTATGTCCATAAAATTCATTTTAGATATTTACTAGTTATCCCCAAAACAGGATTTCTTATTTCCAGAGGTCTACAGGCTGCACAGTGATCTATAGGTGAGCTTCAGGGACTACAGGGAATATTAAAATTGTTTGTAAGATCTTTCTAGTCTTGAATGTTCCAAAGTAAGGGAAAATGGTTAAGAAAAGCTTAAGGGTTACTACTGTAAGAAAGGTTAAAACAAAAACAAAGTATGGGCAGAAAGAGGGAACCTGAGTTTATAGGGAGAGGATTTTAAAGAAATAGTACCTCTTTCTTACTGCTCAAAGGAAAGAAAATGAAACAAAAAAGCCCAGAAAACTAACACCAGATTCTATCTGAAAACAACCCCACTATGGTTTAAAGAGACACTTCATTGTCCTAAAATGTAAATTTGCAAGTTAAGAGATGGTTTATAACTGATATGTGGCACTTAGTTCTGAGTTACTGCAGTTAGCATTTGTTGTTTTTGGTCTCTGGCTATGAAATGTTTTCCTAATGTGTGTATGTGTATATATATATATATGTATGTATGTATGTATAGATGGCAGGGCTGAATCAGTTCTTCACTGAACAGTAAAATTTGTGGGTGACTCCCAGGGCCCTAGCACTTAGTCAAAGATGATTGCCAAAGGTAGAGTTTGATTGTATATGATTAGTTGTAAATTTAATTGTGACTTGGTGCGAAGAACTGCATTCAAAGTACAGAAGTGCACTTGGCATCATGAACAGGGCCTCTGAACTAACACCCTTCCCCATCCCGCACCTGTCTGTGCCCGGCCCACTGCGGGTGAGCCCCCACCGGAACCGCTCACCACCTTACTTTCTCTGTCTGTAAAATGATGAGCGCATTACTGATTGCTTGAATTACAATTTTTGAGAAGTTAGATGAATCAAATATGAGTGATACATTTTGATTTCTCTGAGTGAACACAGCCATCAATTTAGAGGTGCTGTATTTTATAAGTGACAACTAATGAATTGTGATAGTTATTTTAGTGATTATTTTGGCCTAATTCCTACTGTTTAAAGAAATAAGAGATAATTTTTAGTTTCAAATCATGCTGACTAAAATAAAAACTAGGCCAATCCTGCAATTTCTTGAAGGTAGTTAAAAGTAGTCATTTTTACCCTCTGTGTTGATTCCTTCTCAAGCTCTCTTGTGTCTTTCTGTCTCTCTCTGTTATATGTATTTAACATTAAATATGCATATATATATATATATACACACACACACACACACACACACACACACTTAACATTACATTTTAAATGTCACATGGAGCTATTTCTCCCTACTTTTGTTATAGCAAACCAAGATTCAGGATTTTAAGACTTAAACCTTTATTAATGGACATTTACAATAAATGTGAAAAACTAGAGAAATTTCCAAAATAGAATCACTGAATGTGTATGTATGTGTACATACATGCATATATAGACATATGTATATATAGACAAGCCAAAATAAAATCCAAAGAGATTTTGTAAAAATTTAGAGATTATGAGCTCATCTGGAATAGCAATCAGGTTATAAAATTTTTTTAAATGAAAAAGAAAAGCCTTGAGACAAAGTTGCACTGCTATTTATAAACATTAAAAATGGCAGTAATTATACTAAATGTAGACAAACATGAAGAAGAAAGTAAAAGGAAACTCAGATTCAAACTCTAAGATAAATGAAAATGAAGCATAAAATCCAATAATCATAAATCTTTGGGAAAATGAAAAATGATCAATAGATGGTGCTAGGAAAATTGAGTAATTATTTGTGACAATGTATACTTCCTACGTCACATTGCATTCCAAAATACTGTCAGATGAAGCAGAGAGTTAGTTTAAAGAAAATCTAAATCAAGTTAGAAGAAAATAGGGATTTCATAATTACAAACATAATGGGAAAAATATAAAGATTTGACCTTTTAAGAGTGAACAGTTTTAAGTAAAAAAAGCCATAGATAAGTCAGGGATATTTTCAACACAAATTACTAACAACATTTCATATTCACACTACAGAAGTTAATTATGACTAACTTAAGGAATAAGATCCACAATGAAAAGAAGGTATTTTGTAGCTTACATAATCTAAAGAAAAGGAGAAGAATCAGAACAGCTGCAGAGATCACAGGGGAAACTGATGATGTCTTTACCAGGGACTGTCACTGTGGTGAATCAGCATCAGTTCTTTTCTGTCCCCGGGTCAGTTTGCTCCAGACCCAAATTCCAAGAGTGAGAAGTATGACTGATCCAGCTCAGGTTTCATGCCTAGGCTTCAGTGAGTGGATAACTGGGCACCTTGATTGCCAGACCGATCAGGATTTTTAAAGGAAAATCAAGGGAATGATGTCAGCAGAAGGGAACATGGATGCTGGACAGGTAAAAAATAGATATTCACGGTGTGTTCAGAAAGCCTTAAAAATGCTCCCTTTGTTTCAGTAATACAACTTCTAGGACTTCATTCTATATAATTAATTAAAAACACACATGCTTCCATTAAAATGCCATTTTTAGTGGTTTGACAAAAATAATCTATTTGGCCAGTCATATGGGAATAACTAAATTATGGTATATATCATTAAATCATGATTTTTGAAAGGTTGGTAATAACATTGGAAAATGCTAATGAAATAATGGTGAAAAAACCAATATAAAATTTAATATGAAGGAGGAATGTACATTCACATCTACGAAAAGGCATTAAATAAAATATTAACATTTATTTTTTAAGGAGAGTGGAATTATGGAGATTTTATTTTTAAGTATATTATTTTGTTTTGCTGGAAATAGATAGTACTTTAATAATCATACAAATATCTCTACTAAAACAAGCAAAAGAATAATTGGTGAAATGGTAGTGGCTTTGGACTTGCAGCCTATGTTGGAAGCCAAACATTGGACTGTTAACTTAGTTTTAGAAGGAAAGGAGCTAATTGTAAAATATTCCTTTTTCCTGATTAGTTAGTTATTGTAAGTGAAATTTGGCAAGTTTCCTCCTTAGGTGTTGTGAGTCCTGTGAATCCACACAGGCAGAGGGAAGGAAGGGACTGATGGAAGAATGGGCAGTCTGTTTAGGTGGGGTGGCTGTGAAAGGTTTGTCAGTTTTGACAATGAGCAGAGACCTGAGTTAAATGAAGGACCACAACAGGTGTCTCTCTGGAGAAAACTCCTCCGGGCAGAGGTGCTGTGGAAGAAATGAGCCTGTGTGTCGGGCACCTCGAGCAACCCTGGGCTGCTGGAAGAAATAAAGGAGAAGGAGCGGTAGGAGGTAAAGTTGGAGAAGTAGCCAGGCCCCGGAATGAGTCCTTTGTAGGCTGTAGAAAGGATTATGGAGCTTCTTTGAAGTATCAGATGTTGAAAGGTTTTGACTGAGAAGGTAGGGTGATGATGTGTTTCTGGCTGCCATGTGTAAAAATGACAATAGGAAAAAAAGAGCCTGGTAGGAAATGAGAGGGAGGCTATTTCAGAGATGCTTGGGATAGAGAATGGTGGCCTTGGGGGGCATGGACTAGGAACTCCTCAGCTGTGTTCAGGCACTTCTGAAATGATTTATCTTGTTTGCTAAGGTCTCACTTTTGATTCCATGTGTCATGTAAAGATAATGGCAGAAACCAAGTTGCTGTGGACTCATTTGGGTGCAGTATTGTACCCTAATCATGAATGTGTATTTTATGTTTCCTGAGGCAACTTATCAATAATAAAACCACTAAAAGATCAGACTACATGAAAATTAAATGTGCTAATTAGCATTTCCATCTTTTCTCCTCTTGATTTCATTCCTGCGACACTGTTTTATCATTTTATATGCCTTCTCCTCATTTGATTGTTGCTCATTGACCTGTGAGTAATTGAGAGGCGAGTTATCTATAGTTACACACAGAAAATCTTATTGTACATAGATTTCAAAACTTTTTAATCATTCCAGACTGTTTCAAGAGACAGAAATCCAGTTCAAAATAGCTTTAGGAGAATTTATCAGCTTGAACAACCGAGCAGCTCAAGGGGTATGTGCATTCAGGTAGATCAGGTTCAAAGGTGTCAACCAATGCTATGGGGGTTTTCTTCAAATCTGCCTGTCTGTGTTCTGGCTGCGTGGCCTCATCCTCAGGCAGTTTCTCTCTCCTTCTCCCACCATGGAATCCCCTCCCCTGAAACCAGCAAACTCCAGATCAGAGATGCCAGAAAGGGAATGAAGTTCTTTTCCAGTGACTCTGGGAAAGGCCGCAGTTTAGGTCATGTGACCTGATCTGTGTGACAGACGAAAGTGCTGACCCAGGTGTCTATACATTTCTTTCTGGAACTCCTTATGAGGCCTGATCATGACCATAAGGAAAGTTGACAGGGAGACAAAAAAGAAATTATTTCCACTTTAACTGCCTTACTACAAATACATTTCAGACTTTCTGGATTTCTTGGAATCTACCACTCTATTTTTTTTTGGGTTAATTTATGTGAGAAGAGGTTATTAGAGTTTGAAGTAACAGAACAAACCTCATTGTCATTTGAGCAAATGCAGAAATTGCCCAGTAGCTACTAGATAACAATGCGTAGATAATTTTCTGTTAAATATTGCTTCCAACAATGATACACACATTAGTTTCACCAAGAGCAACAGGAAAAGTTGGATGGAACTTAAAAGAAAAATAAAACCTTCTTAAAAGCAGCAAAGGTTGTAAAGAACTGTAGTGCTGAACTCTGGGAGAGGACAGAACCTGTGGAGGTGAGGCCAACATTCAAGGATATTTTCTTCATCAGGAAGAAATGTCTGAGAGGCTGAGTTGCTCTTCTGGTGGTCTTTTGGGTCTGGGTGGAATCCAAGAACCTTCATAGGGAGATTCAGTAGTTGACTGTCTGCTAAATGGACTTCTAAAGAGCTGCACCTTAGGTTTAAGTTTGTTGGAAGCAAGCCTGTCCTTGCACAGACTTTCAACCCACCTCCGTGTAATGTGGGTGGCCTGAAAACATCACAAGCCTTATCACAAATCAGATTAAGGTGTTTCAAGTCATCTAGTATCCCAAGTGCCTGGCAGAAGAAAATGAAAAGCCTATCTGATTCTTTTGGTCCTTGAATTATCTGAAGTACATACGCCTTTGAATAAGTTGAAGATGTGTGCCATAATTTCTAGAGTAAATCTGAGGGAAAAGCATATTACAATAACAAAGGGAAAAGTGAAATATGAATAATAAAAAACACGATCTAAAAGGAGACCTCCCCCCCAGAATTACAGAAATTGTAATAGCACAACCAGGACAAATAAAAAAGACAACATGGTGAAGTCACAACAAATTTTGGTAATGACATAATATAAAATTGTTGGGCTGTATCAGAAAATGTATATGCTGTTTACAAAGGACTATCTAAAACATTAGGATGTGGAAAGTTTGAAAGAAAAAGTTATCACTAATTCTGTATGGGTGGGTACTGAAGGCTTTTTCAATTTAGCATATCAATTTAGGTATGCTAATTGTAAACATCACACATTTATAAATCAGGGAGACATGTTAAACCAGTATCATTTAAAAAAAATTTTTTGTGATGTAATAGGGAGATGCAAATCAAAACCACAATGAGATACCATCTCACAACTGCTAGAATGGCTATCATCAAAAAGACAAAAGATAAAGTGTTGGCAAGAATGTGGATAAAAGAGAAACTACTATTGATGAGAATGTAAATTGGTGCAGTCACTATGGAAAAAAATATGGAGGTTTTCAAAAAATTACAAATAGAATGGCTATGTGATCCAGCAATTCCCCTTCTGGATATCTATCTGAAGGGAATGAAAACAGGATATCAAACATTTTCATACCCATTTATTGCAGCAGTACTCATAGTGGTGAAGACATGGAAACAACCAAAGTGTCCATTAATAGATGAATGGATAAAGAAGATGTGGGCTGTAAATACAAAGGAATGCTACTCAGCTATAAAAAGGAAAAAATTCTTACCATTTGCAACAACGTGGGTGGACCTTCAAGGCATTAATGCTAAGTGAAAACAGACAGAGAAAGACAAATACTATAGGATCTTCCATATATATGGAATCTCAAAAAGCTAAACTCATAAAAACTGGAAGTAGAATAGTAGTTACGTGAGGGTGAGTGTGGGGAGATGTGTACTTATGTGAGGTGTTAACTAACCTTATATGGTAATCATTTGCAAAATTGCATGTATCATATCAACATGTACTTTACATTTATTTATACAATGTTATATGTCAATTACACCTCAATAAAGCTGGAAAAATTATTCCTGATAAAACAAGATTCAATTCACATAAATAAGTTAGTTTAAAAATATTACAATGAACAGATATAAAAATGTACCATTAAACTATTATTACAGTTCTGTTTCAATTTTATTCCATTTGTCTGGAATTTTCTTTTCTTTCTTCCTCACTCTCTCAAAGTACACCCAGTTGTGCTAAGCCATGTTCCAGTACAGAGATCTGGTAGAGTGACTGCCTTGCTGAGTGCTGCAGTATCTTCAATTAATCGTGTTCTGATTTTCTTCTTCATTCATAGAAAACCAGTGTACCATCACTTCTGCCATTTTCTATGGAGATCTTACTCAACTAATTCTCCTTTCAGGATAAATTGCTATACATTTTTGTCTGCCTGTTCTCTGCCTTTTATGAAGAAAGGCATGTGGCATATTATGAAGTCCCTATCCCGATCCCTAAACCATCTTTCACTATATGATTTAGTGTGATTTACATAACCTCCTCTTGAAAATTGACAGACTCTTCTTGACTATGATCAACAAATTAAAAGATTTAATGTAACAATTTTAATTTAAACATAAATAGAAAGGTTAAGGATATTTTTAGGATGTACGTCCAGGCTGGATCTCCCGATCTAAGGGAACTCTAAGGACGCTGGTTCTTTGGTGACGTTTGAGTAGGAGGTCAGATAATGATCCCTTCCAATGCAATGCATTCAGTTTGTTACTTTGAGCTGAGTAAAGGCAGGAGAGAGAGCAGCTCTCCTGTGTAGCCCAGCATTTGGATGCTGTCACATGGACTTGCCTAATTTTGGACTGTCTTTCTGTGGCAAGTGGTCTCTGGTCCTATTTATTTCAATCAATTTCGAGAAAATAATTGATTTGTTGATAATTACTAGATGCACGATTGAAACAACTGTGCATCTGATGGATGCACAGCAGGTTAGTCTACCTAACAACAGATACCCTTCCTTTTCAGTCTTGACAAAGCCCAAGTCTTTACCATTATTTCCCTTTCACAAGAGAAATGTGTACTGGTACCTTTTGGTTGTGTTATCTTAAGTCCTGAAGTATGTTAAGAGTATCTTTTCTCATTCTGCACCCACTAAGAGTAACATGGCTTTATTATTAGGTTAAAATCCTCAGTAAGATCATACGCTATTATGAGCATCTCTGGCTGGGAAATTAGAGGGTCTGAATTCTTCACACACACAAAAATGTCAGCAATATTATCCTGATGTGCTTTTGAACCGAACTTAGAAGTGAACATTTAAAAATACCCCCTATGTATGATGGTATGCATAAATGTTGCTCGGCGTTGGCTTCTAGGTTGAAACTGGGAAGGAATTAAGTTTTAAAAAAGGAAGTTTGGGGAAATTGGCCTAGATGCTAAGGAATCTAAGAATTGCTTGGGAGGGGAGAAAATTGCTCAAATGATGTCTTTTCCCTATAATAATTTAACCTGGAAATTATTCCTGTGCCAGACTCTCACTGTGACTAGCATATACAATTTTATTTTCACTTGTAAGAACATTGTAAGCTAATTGGTATGATGCCAGTATGTTAAGAAGTGTTCCTTCAGTCATATATGTCCACTAGATCCTCTTAATAAAGATATAATTTGTGCCTGGGGTTGATGTCATTCTTGGTTTTTTCAAATTAATTGTGTGTAATCAAACTATAATTTGTTTTAAAAATACAAAATTACTAATAGTGATTTATCATTTTAAATTGTGAATATAATTTTTATTTTATTGAGGTAGGCTTGCATGCAAATCAGAAATATTTTTATATGCACATTTTTTTTTTCTGTGTGATAATGCTGTTAACTTGGGCTATTGAAATGTTTTGGTACATTTTTGTTTTTTTGTTTATATTGACTCAAACAATGCTTCCATTTTGTATCTTCAAGCCCTTCAAGATTCTGGACCTGCCTTTTTCACAAATAAAGGTCATGAGAGATATTTTACATAAATTATATGGATGTATAATCTCATATCCTAATAAAACTCTTAAATTTACATAAATAGGTTATATATTGACTATCCATTTCTAATTAAAGAGCTATTTCTTGACTCAGTTCAGTGTGTCCATTAGATTGCAAATTATCTCCAGAACAGGAATGCTTAATAAATTATACCTCTTAAAGCATTATTAAAATAAATCATGCATATTTAGTAAGAACTCTATTAATGTAGGGATAGTGATATACATCCATTGATTCTTGACACTTAATTGAAATATTAGTTAAACCTTTTAAAAATGAAGAGATTGTTCTACATAATAAAATATAAGCTGGAGAGTAATAAACCATGCTTTTTGCTCCATGTAAACCATATTTAAAATCCCTATTTAATATCATAGTGACTAAGTATAAATCTACCTACTATGAACAGTTGCTAATCTAGATACAAAATGAAGGGAGATTTTTTTCACATAGTCTTGTTATGTTGTGTTTATATGTCAGTAGGAAACACTGAATTTTTCCAGTCTTGGGTCGGGTGCTTTCAGAGTGCGTTGCCTGGTGACTTTGGGCATTACATTTAGTTTCCTGTGACCGGTGTAGGATGTGCAACAGTAGCCACCACTGACTTCACCATCCCTACCTTCTGGTTTCCTTCAGGGCTGGCAGGGAGCTCTTCACTGCTCACCAAATTTTCTATCTGGAAAATGGGAGGAAACAGCACCTCACCCTAGAAAAGTTTTACAAAGATAAAATGAGATACTTGTACCTTGAAATCTTAGACTGACATAATACTTTATAGTTACTATGAAATCCACAATGTCTTTCCTCTCTCTTCTGCTTCCATTGCCAAAAGTGATCCCATTTTAGCTCAGTGACTCAAGCAGAATTAACTTGCAGACCTGACTTTACAGCATTCTTGTTTACTTCTAAGGCTAATACTGAGAGAAAATCTTTAGAAAATATAATGATAGTTGATGTTCCATACAGGTACAGCAAATATTTCACTTGGTTTGATATGACAGGATGTGTTTAGAAGCATTTCTATTATATATTTAAAAATATATTGGTTTTTCCTATTAATAAACTGCAAATGTTTTTCAACACCCAGTCCATAATTCCTAATAGCATGAGAAGAAATATAAGACAATTGACCAGGACTTTCTTTTGTATTTAATGACGCCTTGGAAATAAAAATAATCTTGCTGTATTTCTAGCACAGTTGTGCTTTTTCACCAAGATCGTGAGAATGGATAAACCCCAGGCGGGGCAGGCTGGATGTGTCCCGAAGTTAATGCTCCCAGGAATATCCTGAGTTAATTACCTAATGAAGTTGGAGGTACATACCCAGCTTCTGTGCTCCCCACGGGGGATAAATCTAAGGTATATTCTGTATTGTCTCTCAATACAGCATTCCCTAGCCAGACGGTTTCCTAAAGCAGTAATAACTTATTCAATGACAAGCCTGGCATTGACTTCCAGCTTTCTTTATCTCACTTTTGCATTCCCATATTAGTGCTTCCTGAGATCAGCTCCAGAATAAACTACTTGCCCTGAAACCCTCCTCATAGGTCTAATGCTGAAGTAATCCAAACTATCACAAGCACCTTCCACAAAATTCTGAGTACATAACAAGGGAAAAAATCATAGCACAGATACTCAAGTGATACACTGCTTAAGTTTTTGTTTTACTGATTTTCAGTTTGTGTCAGGCCTCTGAGACTTGGTAATATATTCCATTTTCCCAGCCACGAGCATTGAGTAGGGTGGATATTTTAGGATGAAAGGAATAAACAAAGAAAACAGCTCTGATTATTTTACTGTGAAGCCATATAAGCATTTAGAGGGCTACATAAATAATGTGTTTGTGTCAGAGGATAGACTGAAATGTGCGGGATGTTCCAGCATTGATCAAAACATAAACAAACAATGCAGACATTTTAGAGCATCTGGATAATCAGCTCAGCTACCTGGCATGGCAGTTGAACACACAAATTGAGTGGGTAAATCAAGTTTTAAAGAGAAGCATATTTTTAATAAGACTGAGCCTACCTCTGCTCTCCAAGTGTAGAGAAGAAAAAGAGTGCTTTAACTCCTTCAACATAGTACAATCACATTGTTGCTAGGGGTGACTTGAGGACACATTTAAAAGCATGGGAACCTTCTGAGTGTCCACACCAAGATGGTCCGGTGCTCTTCTTACAACCAGAATAAAGAAGCCTAGGCACCTATTTGAATTTCCAAAAGAAACTTTCATATTCTCCTTGAGTAGCATCATCACAATTTGGGGTGGATATATATTTCATTTTTTCATTATTGCAAATAATTTCATTACTGCAATCTAGCATATTTATAAATTCCTTTAAAAAACCAAAAGTAAGACAGTGAAGTATGATTTTGTCACAGTACAGTAAAACAAATGAATGACTTGTATGGTTTTTATGCAAAAGTTTCCTGCTTGTGCATGAAGATAACGACAGGATTTTTGTTCTAATGCAAATTATAGAATTCAAATCCTAAGGTTATTTCATTTAAAAAAGTGAAAACGTATTTTCAGAATTCCTGGAAGGTGAGTTTCCACCTTGAAAATAAACCCAACTCTAACCTAAAAACCTAAAATTCACTATTAGAAGCTGAATAAAACTGAATGAAAGTTTTATGAGTATAGTCAAAATCAGATGATTAATTATACCCAATACTAAAATTATTATCCTATACATGTTTAATTTTTATGCAACCTTAATATTCCGATGCTTAATTAAAAATAAAACCAAACTGTTGAAACCCAAATAGTAGCAGATATTTACCCAAGTCAGATTTCCCAATTCCTATTATTATTTTTACTGAGGCAAATGAGTGAGTTAGCCTTCTACCACTGGTTCCTCCCCCAGTTAGGCCCTTATCCTATTAAGAAATTTGATGTTTAGGGTGGATGAAAAAAACCAACTTGTGTTTCTGCACTTATTTTTTACAAAAGGTGATGTGTTTCTTTTTTTAAGTTCATTTAAACTTCACAACTATTTAAGTTTAACATTTGTTGATCTTAATTACCCAATTTGCATTCAGAAATGCAGGCCACCCGCACTCTTTGACTAAAGAGAGGTGGAAAAGCATTCCTTCTCCAACCTCTTGGGTTCTCGGAGGTGCCGGGGCTCTCAGCCAGCCTCCCTGGGAGGCATGTTCAGCTGTCGTGGCCAGTAGACCCCCATATGCTGAGAAGGGTCTCTCTGACCAAAGCTGAAAATCAGCCCCAGAAAGCCAGCAGCAAAGGGGATGGTGGGGCCCCTGGGCAGCCTGGGGGTCTAGCCTGTCAGGGCCTGCAGGGTGCCATTTACCATCAAGAACACCTTTTTTTGTCACCATTGCTCCCAGAGGAGCTTGAGCCACTTCTTTTTATAGCTGTGAAGAGGAATGACTTCCAGAGGTGCCTTAGATGGGTCATGTTCGCGTTATAGAATTCAGCATTAGGCACCATTGGCTTGCTTTGTGAGGGGCTCTGTGAAGACTAATAATAATAGCTAGTACAAATAATAGCTAGTACAAACTGAAAGTTGACCTCTTTCTGCTCATGATGTCTGTTTGGAGCACATTAGAGGCAA
The DNA here is from genome assembly GCF_030020395.1 of Manis pentadactyla. Classification (NCBI taxonomy): domain Eukaryota; kingdom Metazoa; phylum Chordata; class Mammalia; order Pholidota; family Manidae; genus Manis; species Manis pentadactyla. Next base: position 62,139,426 of record NC_080019.1, on the reverse strand, counting down.
AGCTGCCATTAATCTCCTTGCCTTTAATCTCCTTTCTACAATAGGCAGGTCTGCATGCAAACATCTCTAAACTTTTAAGAGGACTCTTCTAAGCCTTTCCTCTTTTCCTCTCTGTAGTTTGCCTTTTGTATTCTTCCCTGAGAGCCGAAGTTCCTTTCCAGGAAGACAACTGACGGTGTCTTCTTCCCTAATGCTGTGGAGATGGTACTTATGCATGAATTTGGCAAAAGCTTGATGGTTTTCAATTATCAAATGCCTGTGCAGGGATGAAGTGATAAATTGTCTACACTGCAGTATCCACTGTACGTGGTAAATAGAAGAGCACAGAGAATCTCTATAAGTCACACATTGGACTGTCAAACAATTACAAAAAGAACACCGTTGACCTAATTACTTTTTTAGCATGAAGGACAGAAAAAGACACATTCTCCTTAGTCGGAACTCAAATAAGGAGATTTATCCCCTTATCACTTAAAAGAGGGGCATAAAAAGTCATAACATACTATGTTGTTTGTAAATTCTCAGGTAGAGTTACCTAATCATACATAAAGAAAAGTCTATTGATGATTATACTGGTTAAAGCCAAGGCCATGGGCCAAGCCCTCTGTTCCAGCTGCCCATTGGGTCCCCATAGGCTAGGACAGAGATGCTTTTGCTCCATCTTCAGGTGGAAACACTGTGGCTCCATAGTTAAGTGACTTGGTTACTTATATGCTTTAGGTTCTATACCTTAAAAGCGATGAAGTTATGATTTAAACACAGATCTATTAGCATACTATGCTGGCATAATTAATCACTGTCTTATATTGCTTGTCTCCTTTAAGGCTGTACAACGTGATGATTTAATATAGGTATACATTATGAAATGATTGCCACAATCGAGTTAATTAACACATCCGCCTCACATTGATGCAATCTTTGTGTGTGTGTATGTATGTGTGTGTGTGTGTTTGTGTGTGCTGAGAACCCTTGAGATCTACTCTCTCAGCAAATTTTGAATATACAGTTTGGCATTATTAACTCTAGTCACCAAGCTAGATCCTCAGAACTTAACTTGTCTTATAAATGAAAGTGAGAACCCATTGGCTTGTGTTCTTCTTGAAACACAGTCACACCTGCCCTTTACAACAGGGTTGAAGAATGTTCTGATATTATGAATTTTTTAACCATTTCTCCATTTATTCAAGTCAGCATCCTGGGCTACTTTTTAAGCTTTGCCTCAGGGCGCTGTAGATCTAAGTTTCGGGTCCATCCTAAAGCTGGACAGTGCCATGTTTATTTTACACAGTGAAACACACTTTCCACTGTTGTCTCTGTTTTTCCTCCCTCCAAAATGACCCCACCGCAGTACATATAAGCATAAAGACATTTTCAAGACACTTTAAGTAATGTTTCCTAAATAGGTTGTAAAATGACATTATTTGACTGTATTTTTAGGAAACAACATGTTTTTAAAAAATCAATCGGAAACGTTTAAGTGGGTAAATGGGACTCAATTTAGGAGTGAGCATTGTAATTGTATACTGGTTCTTGAAGAAAAATGTTCATCTCATGTTTACTTTTTAGGTTACAAGGAATATTTCCAAGTTGAAATTCATCAGTCACCATAGAGTAGAACCCCAACTCTCAAATATCCCAAACAGTGAAAAATACAAAGTCCCATCTTTTTAAGGAACTTTGGTAATTAGGGCAGAAATTTTAAAAATAAAAGTGAACCTTGGCCAAAAAGCTGGTATACATTAAAAATTGAGAAAAAACTAAAATAGAAGAATGAAGTTAAGCCCAGGCTTTCATGTCACTTTTTTAAAAGGCTTTATTTATTTTTATTTCTATTTTTTTTCCATTTTTAATTGGTTTGTTTATTTATTTTTATTAAAGTATCATTGATATACAATCTTAATGATGGTTTCACATTCACAAAACAGTACTTTAACATTCACCCATATTATCAAGACCTCACCCCCTCCACTGCGGTCACTGTCTATCAATGTGGTAAGATGTTATAGAGTCATTAATTGTATTCTCCATGCTGGACGACTGTCCCAGTGACCCACCTATATTGTGATTGTGATTTATAGTGCACCTTAATCCCCTTCTCCCTTCCCACCCACCCTCCCCAACCCTTCCTTTGGTAACCACTAGTCCCTTCTCACTGTCTGAATACTGCTTTTTTTTTCCTTCTATTTCACATTGTTTTTATACTCCACAAATGAGTGAAATCATTTGATATTTGTCTTTCTCTGCCTTATTTCACTGAGCGTAATACCCTCTAGATCCATCCATGTTGTTGCAAATGGCAGAATTTTTCTTTTTATGGCTGAATAATATTCCATTGTGTATATGTACCACATATTCTTTATCCATTCATCTACTGATGGACATTTAGGTTGCTTCCATATCTTGGCTATTGTAAATACTGCAGCAATAGATATAGGGGTGTATATGTCTTTTTGAATCAGGGATCTTGTTTTCTTTGGGCAAATTCCTACAAGTGGAATTACTGGGTCAAATGGTATTTCTATTTTTAGTTTTTTGAGAAAGTTTCCCTGTTTTTAATAAGGCATCTTACCCAGTTTGGTCATGCCTGGTATCCCTGAATCACACCCTCTCTGGCTCACTCTCTTCAGGAAATAAGCCTACAGTCTTCAAGAACTTCAAGCAGGGCTGGGGGTGATTTGCCTGATTGACCATATCCTATTGAAAGAGAGAAGCTGAAGCATCTACTTCTTAAACACATATTTAAATTGCACTTCCATTTTTAAGTCCCACCTCACATTCCCACCTGCAAAAGGTTCCAATTCCTGAGTCTTTTCTAAGTTGGGTAGTGGGAGTACATATGCTTCTTGTTAACATTTACCCTCCAGTTCTTTCTCTAGTGTATTAATCAATTACCACACATTTATGTGCTTTCCAGTTTACAAAATTCTGTGTAAATTCTACCCCTGTAGTCATTTACTTTCCCAGTTTCTTTGTACTTATGGTTTTTTATCTGTTGTATTCCTCTACTCTTATTTTTAGTGGAGATTTAATTTAAAAGGAAGTAGATAGATGTGTGTGTTTAATCTATACATTTAAACAGAAATGCAATCCATTTCTTATAATTTTATATGCATATAAAATGTATCTACAATTAATACATAGTAGTGCTTTAAAATTTTTACATGAATGGAATGTCAGGGGTAATACTGCAACTTCCTTAGTATTATGTTGAGATCTGATGTTGAAATACAAAGATCTATTTCATGTATTTTAAAGTGATGCATAGCAATAAATCTTAAGACTATATCACATTGTATTTATCCATTCATTCCCCTTTGATGAACATTTTAATTGTTTTTGTTTTTATTTTTTCTCTATTTAATAAAAACGTAAAAATTTTTCTAGGCTAAGATAAGAAGTGAAATTGCTTGATATATTAGTTATCTATTGCGGCATAACAAATTACCTTACATTTTAGCTACTCAAAGCTATTTTTTTTTTTGTAGATAATTATTTTTTATTGAAGGGTAGTTGACACACAGTATTACATTACATTAGTTTCAGGTGTACAACATAGTGATTCAACATTAATATACATGATAATTCTAGGTACCAGCTATCACCATATCAAGTTGTTACAATATTTTGACTATATTCCTTATGCTATACATTACATCCTGGTTACTTATTTATTTTACAATTGGAAGTGTGTACTTTTTTTTTTTTATGAGGGCATCTCTCATATTTATTGATCAAATGGTTGTTAACAACAATAAAATTCTGTATAGGGGAGTCAATGCTCAATGCACAATCATTAATCCACCCCAAGCCTAATTTTCATCAGTCTCCAATCTTCTGAAGCATAACAAACAAGTTCTAATATGGAGAACAAATTCTTACATAGTGAATAAGTTACATGGTGAACAGTACAAGGGCAGTCATCACAGAAACTTTCGGTTTTGCTCATGCATTATGAACTATAAACAGTTCAAATATGAATACTCATTTGATTTTTATACTTGATTTATAAGTGGGTACCACATTTCTCTCTTTATTATTATTATTTTTAATAAAATGCTGAAGTGGTAGGTAGATACAAGATAAAGGTAGAAAACATAGTTTAGTGTTGTAAGAGAGCAAATGTAGATGATCAGGTGTGTGCCTGTAGACTATGTGTTAATCCAAGCTAGACAAGGGCAATAAAACATCCACAAATGCAGAATATTTCTCTCAGAACAGGGGGGGTGAGGTTCTAAGCCTCACCTCTGTTGATCCCCAATTTCTCACCTGATGGCCCCCCTGCGACTGTGCCTGTCTTAGGTTGTTCCTCCCCTGAGGAATCTTACCCGTCTCTGGCTAACCAGTCATCTTCCGGGGCCATACAGGGAAATGTAAAGTTGGTAAGTGAGAGAGAAGCCTTATTGTTTGAAATGGTTAGCTTTTTACTTCTTTGCATATTTATGCCCTGTGGCTTCTATGCCCAGCATTTGTCTTGAGGTGTCTTTACCACTTGGAAGAGTTATGATACTCGGTAAATTTGATATGAGGCACGAATTCTATTTAAGGGTTGTAATTAGGAAGGAAGAAGAAAAGCTATAGAAGTAGCAGGCAGAAGAAAACATGGGAAGATTGATTATTTCTTTGACATATCTTCTCGTAGAGTAACTTCAGCATGGATAGGTTTTAAGCTACTCTTTAAATTGCGCACACACATTAACATAATAGGAGTATAGTCACATAACCAAAGCATACCTGTAATTACCAGCCATCTCCAGTGAAACCAAGAAGACCAGTTAGACACCTTAGGCATTTGTGAAAACTTATCTATGATATGGTGGATATTGTCCAACTGAACTTGAACAGTCTGAGAGAAATCAGACAAAACCACCCATTCCTGGGGAATGTTCACATCCCTTATGTTATTTTAACAGTAAATAGTCTGTAGTTGTAAGATTTTGGAGCGCTACAATTTGCACTTCTCCTAATTCTTGATTGAGTTCCAACAGTACAGATCCAGTCAAATTTGTTGTTTTACTGTATGCACAGGCCAGCTTAGATATCTCTTTCTTCATTCCCATGGCAAGTCCAGGAACTGGTGGGATGAGTGCATCTACACCTGTAGCAGTGCGTGGATCTTTGTTGGGGTTTTTTGATGATCATCTTCTGGCATGAGTCTTCCCGAGAGTGCTGATGTTGGAAGTTCTTTTTCATATCGTATCTTAGTTCAATTTCGGGGTAGCCCAATTAGGCTTTGATCCTCTGTATAAACACAGACAGACCCTTTGCCTACACTTTTATATGCCCTTTATACCCTTGTGTAGATCTCATTGGAGGTTACCACACAGGAACTGCCTTTTTTTTTTTTTTTTTTGGTATCACTAATCTACACTTACATGACGAATATTATGTTTACTAGGCTTTCCCCTATACCAGGTACCCCCTCTAAACCCCTTTACAGTCACTGTGCATCAGCATAGCAAAATGTTGTAGAATCCCTACTTGCCTTCTCTGTGTTGTACAGCCCTCCCCTTTCTCTCACCCCCCCATGCATGCTAATCTTAATACCCCCCTACTTCTCCCCCCCTTATCCTTCCCCACCCACCCATCCTCCCCAGTCCCTTTCCCTTTGGTACCTGTTAGTCCATTCTTGAGTTCTGTGATTCTGCTGCTGTTTTGTTCCTTCAGTTTTTCCTTTGTTCTTATGTTCCACAAATGAGTGAAGTCATTTGGTATTTCTCTTTCTCTGCTTGGCTTGTTTCACTGAGCATAATACCCTCCAGCTCCTTCCATGTTACTGCAAATGGTTGGATTTGCCCTTTTCTTATGGCTGAGTAGTATTCCATTGTGTATATGTACCACATCTTCTTTATCCATTCATCTATCGATGGACATTTAGGTTGCTTCCAATTCTTGGCTATTGTAAATAGTGCTGCGATAAACATAGGGGTGCACTGATCTTTCTCACACTTGATTGCTGCATTCTTAGGGTAAATTCCTAGGAGTGCAATTCCTGGGTCAAATGGTAAGTCTCTTTTGAGCATTTTGATGTACCTCCATACTGCTTTCCACAATGGTTGAACAAGTTTACATTCCCACCAGCAGTGTAGGAGGGTTCCCCTTTCTCCACAGCCTTGCCAACATTTGTTGTTGTTTGTCTTTTGGATGGCAGCCATCCTTACTGGTGTGAGGTGATACCTCATTGTAGTTTTAATTTGCATTTCTCTGATAATTAGCGATGTGGAGCATCTTTTCATGTGTCTGTTGGCCATCTGTATTTCTTCTTTGGAGAACTGTCTGTTCAGTTCCTCTGCCCATTTTTTAATTGGGTTATTTGTTTTTTGTTTGTTGAGGCGTGTGAGCTCTTTATATATTCTGGACGTCAAGCCTTTATCACCTGTGTCATTTTCAAATATATTCTCCCGTACTGTAGGGTTCCTTTTTGTTCTATTGATGGTGTCTTTTGCTGTACAGAAGCTTTTCAGCTTAATATAGTCCCACTTGTTCATTTTTGCTGTTGTTTTCCTTGCCCGGGGAGATATGTTCAAGAAGAGGTCATTCATGTTTATGTCTAAGAGGTTTTTGCCTATGTTTTCTTCCAAGAGTTTAATGGTTTCATGACTTACATTCAGGTCTTTGATCCATTTTGAGTTTACTTTTGTATATGGGGTTAGACAATGGTCCAGTTTCATTCTCCTACATGTAGCTGTCCAGTTTTGCCAGCACCATCTGTTGAAGAGACTGTCATTTCGCCACTGTATGTCCATGGCTAAAAGGCTTTATTTTTGTAGTGTCGTTTCAGTTTTACAACAAAATTGAGAGGAATGTAAAGAGATGGCCTGTATACACCCTGCCCCAACACATGGATAGCTCACCCCATTATCAACATCACTCACCAGAATGGGATTTTTTTTTTTTACCAAGGATTAATCTACATTGACCCATCATAATTATCAAAGTCCATACCTGACATTACAGTTCATTCTTGGTGCTGTATATTTTATGCTTTTGGGCAAATATGTAATAGCATATCCACCATTATAATATCATACAGGATATTTTAACTGCCCTAAAAATACTCTGTGCTCTGTCTATTCATCTCTTTACCACCCCTACTCCTGCAACCATTGATCTGTTTTTTTTTTTGGCTTCATGATTTTGCGTTTTTTGGAAAGACATACATTTGAAATCATACTCTATGTAGCCTTTCTCAGAGTGGCTTCGTTCATTTAATCATATGCATTTAAGTTTCCTCCATGTCTTTTCATGGCTTGATAGCTCATTTCTGTCAGCCCTGAACAATATTCCATCATCTTGGAGGTGCCACAGTTTATCCATCCACCTACTAAAGGACATCTTGGTTTACTCCTAATTTTGGCAATTAAGAGTAAAGCTACTGTAAATATCCATGTGCCTGTTTTTGTATGGACCTAAGTTTTGAACTCCTTTGGGTAACTACCAAGGAGTGTGATTGCTGGATTGTATGGTAAGACTGTTTAGTTTGGTAAAAAACCACCAAACTGTCTTTCAAAGTGGCTGTGCCTTTTTGAGTTCCCACTAGCAATGAATGAGTGTTCCTGTTGCTCCACAGCCTCACCAGCATTTGGTTTCAGTGTTCTGGATTTTGGTCTTTCATATGGGTGTGTAGTGGAACCTCGTTGTTTTCATTTGCATTTCCTTAATGATGTATGATGTGAGGCATTTTCATATGATTATTTGCATTTGAATATCTTTTCAGTGAGGTGCCTGCTAGGGTATTTGACCCACTTTTTAATCAGGTTGTTTGGTATCTTGTCACGTGTAAGAATTTTTCTTATGTTTTAGAGAATGGTCCTTCATCAGATGCGTCTTTTGCCAATATTTTCTCCCAGTCTGTGGCTTATTTTCTAATTCACTTGATTTCTTTATTTTCTTTCCAACTTTATTGAGATGCATTTGGCATATTTGTGTAAATTTAAGGTGTTCAAAGTGTGATTAGATACACATATACTTCAGTATGATTCCCACCACAGTGTTAACTAACACGTCCATAATGTCACATACTTACCACTTCATTTTTGTGGTGAGAATATTTACTATCTACTCTCTTAGCAGCTTTCAAATATATAGCACAGTGTTGTTATCTATATTCACAATGCTGTACATCGGATCCTCAGAACTTACTCATCTTCTAAGTGAAAGTTTGTATCCTTTGACCAGCATCTCCACATCTCCCCTCCCCCTCAGCCCCTGGTAACCACCATTCTTCGTTCAATTTCTATGAATGCAGCTTTTTTAGACTTCAGTATTTGTCTCTCTCTGTCTGACTTATTTCACATATCATAATTCCCCCAAGGATCGTGTTGTCATAAACAGCAGGATCTCCTTCTTTCTCATGGCTGAATTAGACTGCATTGTGTGTATGTGTATATTTATCACATCTTCACCCATTGATGGATGTTGGGAGCAAACCTGTGGGCCTTCAGGCAGGCTTGGTTATGAAAGCCCCACCCTTAAAACCTCCCTCCCAAGGGCCCCCACCCACAAGATGGCGAACTCCCTGCTTCTCTTCTGGGTTCTCTGCTCCCGCCGGCCCAAGCCAAGGCTCAATCACCCCTCTGCACCTTCCCGCCGGCGCCACCTAAGGCCCAATCACCTGACCCACACCTTCCTCGCTACCTGTATAAATTGAGCCTGCAAACAATAAACTGTGTCAGCTTGATCAGACATCCTGTCTTGCTGTCCTTTCTTTGTGTCCCTTGCCCCTTCATTCTCTCCTCCAGGTCGTCGACCCCCGTTGATAGTCCTGCGGGTCGGGACAGATGGACACTTAGGTGTCTTGGCTATTGTGAATAATGCTTTAATGAACATGGGGGTGAAAATATGTTTTTGGTATATTTTCATTTTCATTGGGTATATATCCAGAAGTGGGACTGCTGGATCATATGCTATTTCTATTATTAGAATTTTTTTTTGAGGAACTTCCATAATTGTTGTCCATAGTGGCTGCACCAACTTATATTTCCACCAGTAGTACTTAAGGCTTCCCATTTCTCCATATCTTTGTCAACTCCTTGTCTCTTGGTTTTTGGATGATAGCCGTCCTAACAGGTATGCGGTGATATCTCATTATGGTTTTGATTTGCGTTTCCCTCATGATTGGTTAGGTTGAGTGCCTTTTCATATACCTGTTTCCATTTGTATGTCTTCTCTGGAAAAATGTCTACTCCATCCCTCTGCCCATTTTAAAATTGGATTTTTGTTGTTATTAGTTTGTATGAGTTCTTAATATATTTTGGATTTTAACCCCTTAGTTAAGAGATGCATGGCTTGCCAGTATTATCTCCTGTTCCATCCATAATTTGCCTTTTCATTTTGTTGATTGTTTCTTTTGCTGTGCAGATGATTTTAGTTTGTAGTCCCACTTATTTATTTTTTCCTTTGTTGCTTGTGCTTTTGGTATTATATCCAAGAATTCATTGCCAATGTCAGAGAGCTTTTTTCCTATGTTTTCTTCTATGTGTTTTATGATTACACATCTCTCATGTATGTCTTTATTCCATTTTGAGTGGTATAAAATAGGTGTCCAACTTAATTTTTCTGCAGGTGGTTACATTTTTCCCAGCACCATTTATTGAAGACACTGTTCATTTCCCATTGAATATTAAGAATTCACTCATCAGATATCAGTTGACTGTACATGTGGGAGTTTATTTCTGGGCACTCATTTCTGTTCCATTGGTTTATATGTCTGTTTTTATGCCAGTATCATACTGTTTTGATTATCATAGCTTTGTAGTATAGTTTGAAATCAGGAACTGTGAAGCCTTCAGCTTTGTTCTTATTTCTCAGGATTGCTTTAGCCCTTTGAGGTCTTTTGAAGATCACACAAATTTTAGAATTGGTTCTTTCACCTCCTTGGCTAAATTTATTCCTAAGTATTTTATTATTTTTGATGCATTCTTTTTTAATATGTAATTTTCAGTGTTAACAAAAGATAATGTGACTCTCAAAATCTGTTAATGTATACTATACTTTTGAAGTTAAAGAAAAAACTTAGAAAGGATATTTATTGGTATGAAGGGAATAAATGGTAACATTAGTACTTATAAACCTCTTAGGGAAAATAAATCCGAGCATTTTCATTTGTACAGAAAATAGTCTTAGAAAAATATTCCTGTATATATAAAGTCACTGGTTTTAGCATTTCAACTATTAAATGAATTGTATTAAACAATGAAGCTAAATATTTACTTTATATGATGTCTATATTTTCTGTTGCACCATCTACCTATGCAGCTTTGAATTACGTCTCCCACCATTTTCAGCTTCTAACATGTCCAGCCAATGCAGGGAAAATCAAAGTCAGAAACACAGATCTCTCTAAATATCCAAACATCTATTGAGACACCTGTATCCCGACCAATTCATAGATCATTTAACCAGGTGAGGGTGGGAGAAACATGCCTCCCCTTTGCTGTCAAGATTTTTCCTTTGTATTTTCTCAGAATCTTGACTTCCTCTTTATTGGTGCCTCTCAATGAGTATTTAAAGATTTTCTTTTCATCTTGAAATGATAACAGAAACAGTGTCTGTCTATCCCATGTCTCATTTTAATTGCCACCCTTTCTTTTTCCTTCCACTTACAGATTTGTTGAAGTGGTAATCTAAACTTGGGTCCATTTTCCCAATTTTTATTCACTTCTCAACCAATTCTTATCCAACTTCTCTCATTATCACTCACTTGAAAAATATTTCAGTGAGGTCACCATTAACATCTGAATGGCTACATACATAGGGCATCTGTTGGTCTGTGTCCTGCTGGAGATCTCAGCACCATCCAGGGCTGCTGGTCATTCCTTCCTTACTCAGAAGCTCTTCCTTGGTGTTTAAGACACTGTGATATCCAGGGGGTGGGGGGAAAAAAGACATTATGATATCCTGATGTTCTCTGTGGGGTGTGGCTGCTTAATCTCAGTCTCTCTTGTAGCTTCTCTTCTGCTGTCAGTTCTTTAAATCATAGAAGTGATATTTTCAGATGTTTATTCATTCTTTTACTCTATTAATATTTAAGATTCTACCATGACCAAGAGACAATTACAGGTAATTAGCAATCGCCTGGGAGACCAGAGAGCTGCCTAGGTCCTGCCCATTTCCTGGGGCATGTAGCATGGCACATGACATTTGTTTCATACTCAGTAAGAATGATAATAAATGAACTATCATTCAGAGGAAGCTACAAGGGTCCAGCCAACTCTCTGAACTTTGCCATAAGAGCCTGTGTTTCCATCTCTTGTTCAACTTACTTCATTTCATCGGTGTCCACAAAGTAATAGGCTTCTCCAAACAGCTGAGCTTCTTCTTAAACTGGATTTGCTTGCTTTTGTACTCATTTAAATACATATACATTCATTAGAATAATTCAGTCTCCCATATCCTTAATAACCCAACTAAACTGGCCAATAACATCTTAATAACCAAGACTGAGCACCTGATGTAACTCAGTTTTCACACTGGTGCCCTTATTATCTGTTTAATTAAATTAAAGTCTAGTGTATTCCAAGCTTTCATTATTTTAGTGCTTTATTGTATATCATACTGCAGTAGTGAAAGATACCTTTTCAGGTGCTCAGATGAGGAGCTTGGATTCTCCCAAGCATATTCTTTCTAGAATAAAAATGGAAATAATATTTTATTAAAAAACAAACTGATCCCTCCTACCTGTTTTAGACACTCCTAACTCCAGAATTCATGCTAACACAAATCTGCAAAGATTTTCTAAAAGAAAAACCTATTCTTCATGTTTTGATTATTAATTTTAAAGCCTCCCATTTTTGTTTTTTCCTCCAGAACCCCCTCTCTCCATTAGTAGATTTTTTTGATTAACTTATGATAATGATAATTGTAATAACATAGTTAAAAACAAAAGGGTTAGTATTTAATAGGAAGAATTTGTCACTTCAAATTCTAATAATGGAAATACAGAAATATGCCAAAATAGATCACATGGTCTTATAATAAATTCTCCTAAGACAATACATTTTCCTAATTTATTCCATTTATTGGTCTCAAAACCTAAACATCAAAGTAATAATGGTTCAATGTCTTTTGTTAGAGTGAAGCCTGGAAAGAGTGATTCAAAAACTGTAAAATCAACAGCAATAACCAATTGGTGTTAAAGGCAGCTCTTTGTCTATGAACTAATTTCCTCCTCTAATCCATGGCAAAGTCAAGTCCATGAAGTTTTCCCTCATTTCCCTCAAATATGTAGCACAAAACAATTAAGAGGCAACTATCCTTCTGGCTAATTTTCTCTTTAGGCCCCAAGACAGAAGACTGCACTGTCCTCACATCTGGGATCCCAGTGCAAAGCTACAAGTCATTCAGCATGTGCAAGGAAGAGGCAAGGGAAAGGGTCCCACACCCCACCTGCCCCAAAGGGAAAGGGTCTCACACCCCATAGCAAAGGTGCTTCTACCCACAGGGCCCGGTGAAACAACAGAGGAGGATTAATTTTGACAAAGTGGGTCAGTCCCCTTCTGCAAAAAATGAGGCTAGAATCATCTACCAGTACACTTGAGTTTATGAAATCTCATATCAAGGAATCTACTGAAGTTAAATGGTAGAAAAATTTGTCTTTAATTCATGTAATTACCTTCTTGGAAATATGTGAAAAAGATAAATGTTGATACAAAAGTAAAAATACAACTTTGCATAGCTCAGAGCCCTTACCGTGTGGCAAACACTTTCCTTCAGTCATGATTCTTCACTTCTTAGTGCCAGTTGTTCTCTGGTATCTGAAAATGAATGATTCTGACATCTGCCTTTCTTTAAAAAAAAATTACAGGAAGTTTAGCTGAATTATTTACATTTTTACTTCCTGCTTCCACATCGGAAGTTTTATATTTCTTTTGATCTGGAAAAATCTCATAATTTCCAGGATGATTTATGTAAAAATTTAGAAGTAAATTCAGTGCAAGAGATTGTAGCTATTCATAACACAATGTTAAGTTAGCATGTGCTATATGTTCCTAAATTATGCAGTATTTTTAGATTTGCATAGAACATGTATAATCACTTATACTTAATATTCAGCATGGTTTGAAAAATTTTAGTGCTCACAATGAGTTGTGAAAAATTAGTGAATTATCTTATTGTTTGATTACCATTCCATGCGTAGATTCGAGTTTATTTTTCATTTGCAAAAACAATATCTAGATAACCAAATGGAGATAATTTGGCACTACTATCAGTCAAAGAAAAGAAAACCCCTCCAAATAATTTTGATTTACTTCAAGCAAAAATCAGTAATATATTCCAAATCACTTTTACAAAAGAATTTTATCATTATTGTAACTATCCAGTAGTTAATTCCCTTGAATAGATTATAATATATTCAGATATATTAAAAAATTACATACAACATTTCACAGAAGGGCACAAACTGCAGATTCATAGAATGTTAGAGCAGAAAGGGACCTAACAAAGCATGCATTTCAGCTTTATCACGTCACTTATCCATGATCACATGGCATGTCAGTATTAACCTGTGTCTGAATCCCCATCCTTCATCATTCCATTAAACTGAAAAGCATCACATGGTGATGATGATTCACTGAATTAAGTTGATTACCCAAAGCAAAATTTACGTAAAATTTATCTAGGAAGATTCCAAAAAAAATCATGTAGGCACAAGAACAAATTCCTTGAAATCAAAGTTTGTACCTTGTCAGGTTGCACTTTAATAAGTTATCCTTTCACAGGGTCTAATACAGAACAAATCTCCCTGGAAAGGTCCATACAGTTTTCACACCTCCTCACTTAATATAAATGATCAGTCAGACAAGCAAAAAATATAGGTAAAATAAAGAACACTTGTACATAAGATATAAGCAATTGTATTTTACTTAAATTGTTAAGATTTTTAACTATCATCCTGTGGTGGCATAGAATCAGTTCTCACATCTTTCACATATACATAAATTCTTTTGCTATGTCTAAATTTAAAATTCATTGTGTTCAGTACAATTACTACCTACATCTTCCACAATACTGAACTATTTATTTGAACAAGAGCATTTAAAGATACTGAATTTTGTTCATTGTATCTGAAGGTATAATTATGTGAGCCACTGAATTTTATAGTTTGTCTGTTTTACCATAAGACTCAATGGTCTGGCAAAAACACTGATATAAAGGGCCATCATTTATTTCCTATATTAGAAACTGCATTTTTAGTGTTCAGAGTTAACTACAAAGTGTCAGAACTCACTGGGTTTCATTTTTTATACTGAATAATGATGATCATTAAATAATCTGATCTATCTTAAGAATTAAATTGGATTTGCAGAAAGGACATAAGAGACAAGAGATGATGACCTTAGAAAATAATTTCACTCACAGATGGAAGAATAAATAAAATACCAGGTGTGGCATTTCTGATTTCTAGTAAGGTTAAAACTAAGTGTTTTGAGTATAGTTAGAATTGATCTCACTGTATTTGATGGTCATTTTTCTAATAGTATTACTAGTGTTTTTTATATTAATAAATCAAGTATAGCCTATAACTGCCTTGGACCTGAAAGACTGTAAATTATTAAGCTGGTATAAATATCATTAAGAAGATAATAAGATGTAAGTTTCAGTCTAGAACAGAATTATCATCAAAGAAGCCATTGGGCTGTGAAATAAGCAAAATATACTCCAGAGTCAGCAAATATTCTAAACAACTTAATTTCAGCCATTATAATTTCAAAGTTATATGATGTAATTAGTGATATTATGTCAAGATCTTTATCAAAGACAACTTTCGAGGATTTTGTTATAACAATCAAGAAACTAAGTGTAACATAAAAGGGATTAAAATGGCTTATAAAACCCACTATGATTACAGTCATAGGATGTCTCTTTAATAATAACTAACTCTGAAGCCCCTCCCTTGTTGGTTTCTATTATTGTAGGGGAATAATCTCCACTCAACTGACTTTTCCAGATAACCTGGAAATTTAGCTTCCTGACACTTCCCCTGGCCATTTTAGCTGAGCACGTTCACTGTCGGTATTTGCTCATATGAGAATCTGCAGAGCAGGTGGGGTACTCTCAAGACCCCAACCCTTACCCCTAATACAATAATGTGTCCTAGTTTAATTCACAGTCTTTATCACTTATTCCATCCCTGCCCTTTTCCTCCTCACTACTTTTCTGAGTTTGTTTTCCCCAGCCCTCCAGCCCATTAACCCCTGCTTCCCTATTCACCTTGAGTTCCCATTAAACATAGGCCTCTAACCTAGAGTAAGTCTAGTGGTTAAGAAAAGAAGATTCTGACTTTGGAGATGTTTATTAATAACTTTGAACCAAAATTTATTTATTCCTAAACTGGGGATACCAGTTTAAAATTTTTTGTATTACATGTTATATGTATGTAAAATCTGAACACAGTAGACAGCAGGTTATAAACAAAAAATGAAAAATTGTTATCAGTGGCAATAGTAATGGTAGTGGTGTAGTAATAATAGCTCATGGTTACAACTCGCTACTTCCTGGTGAGTTAATTCTAAGTGTTCTACAGGCATTAACTCCTTTAGTCCCATAATGCCTGTATGAGATAAGTATTATTCTTATCTCCATTTTAGATATCTTAAAACTGAGGACCAGGGAATGCACATGTATTGACCATGTCAGAGCAGCTGGTAAGATTTTGAGCCCAAGTACTTTTGTTAACAGCCCATGACCTTTACCGTCACACCATAGTAACAGTGACAAACACTGTTTTATCTAACCTGACATATCATATTTTGTTTCTGTTTCACTTATTGTTTTCTCTGAATTTTCCTGAATGATTTTGTTATTTATAATGACTAAAATCCATTATCTTTTTAGTTCATTTATATCTCATCCAATCATTTGTATATAAAAATTACTTTGAAGTACAGCTCACTGACAAAGAAGAACTTTTGTAAAGTAAATGTAATAAATTCTAGATCACTTTCCTCTCATATTTTAAAAGAGGCAGAATAAAACCAAAAGCTTTTCTCTTGAAATTATGGATATCTAATAATTATTTAGGAAAATTATTGTGTTTCTGTATTGAATGAAGAAAGCAGTCAAAAACATGTCCAGAAACAAGCTTTACATTAAAATAAAACAGAATTATGACCAAATTTATGTGTAATGCTTAGAAAAAGGTAAATCTTTTAAGATATTCAAAACATGTTAAAAGCTGAATTAATCACTTAATACTTGGAATTAAATGATAAACAAAATTAAGTACAGACATCCATTTTTTCTCAGATATGAAGGAATGCTATAGAATAAAAATATGACATAAATAAGAGAGATTGAGAGAGAGGGAGGGAGATTATATATGTCAATGAAAATAGTGGTAAAAAAATTCTTTTTTATGGAATACAAAGGGACAATTTTCAATAAGCAAAGGAATTTTAGGTCTTTGTAATGTTTTGTTTCTTAAATAACCAAACTTGATCTGATAAAAACCACCTTAGGTTTTGTTACAAAAAAGATACATTACAAAAATGTTATACCGTAAGTTAGAAACTGAGATTTATTGAGCAACTAATGTGTGTCAGGTGTTGTACCAGTTTACAGATTTTATGTATTTTCATAAGCACCCTGCCTTTTACCCCAGTGACACACCTGGGATACATTTGACACCCAGAAAAGACTTTTTATTGACTCCTCCTCAAGGTGAAATTAATTCCAGTCTTGCTACCTTAAGTAGCTCAACATACTGGTATGTTAATGGGATAAACTCAAGGCCCTCATTTGTTATTTCAAGAACCAGATATGGCAGACTTGTTCAGTGCTTTACCCAGTATATTTCCCCAGCTCCATTTTTTTCCTGTGTGTCTCTCATTAAAGAGGCTAAATGTGTAAAGTACTTTATTTCTCAAATTCCTTTGCAGATAAAGGCAGTCATGGGATTCAGTTCTGGTCAATGTGACAAGCCAGAAAGCTGGGCAGAATGGCAAAATTTTTTTCTTCGATAAATGAAAGAAAGGAGAGAAGAAGTGGGGAGAAGAAAAGGACAGGGAAGAGGGAAGATCCTTACCCACACTGTTGCTTTTCACATGGTATGAGAAAATAACATTCAAGGGAAAAATCCACAGACTCATGTAGACCCCAAAGCCACAGCCAGAGCCCCTGGCATCCTCAGGCAGCCCAGGGACTGCCTGCTGGTAACTTTTTCATATGAAATAATTACATCTCTTATAATTTGGACTTTGGTAACATGGGTATTTGTATCTGGTTTTCAATAACATCTTAGTTGATAGAATAAAATGATACATGAGTACCTACATTTTTCACTGAAGTCATGGTAAGGGGGTATTGGGGAAGTAAAGAAAAACTCAATTCTATCTTTTAAACAAAACAAAAACTCCATGAAAAAGAAATCATATATTTATCTGTGATTTTAAGGTCTAAAAACAGTTGTTGGAAGGAAATACAGTATCAGTAAGGCCTGACAAAGAGCTGGTCACAGCTAATATTTGTTGAATGTAATCAATTGTTAGTGTCAACACCATTTGCTCAAAGGTGCAGCCTTGTCCCATCTTGAAAGTCAGACACAGTCCAAAGAGCATCCTAAAAGAATTTTCTCCATTTCATCACTGGATTTTCCTTTATCAATTATTTAATTCTCATTAAAACCTCATGTTTTGATATTTTATGTATGTTATATGTGTATAAAGCTTCACTATTAATAGCGAGTCAGCCACCCTCTCCCTTCAGAGAGGAGTGCAGACCACTTGGGTTTGTGTCTACACTGCATGCAGAAGAACACTGTCCTTAGCAGGTAGCTGCCCCCCGACTTGGAGAATTCTCTTGGGTAAAGAGAGGGGCTCCATCAGCTGCCACTGCCAGACTTTACAAAGGGGAGTACCCAGGGTCTGCTGGAGAGATGGGCAGTGTCATGCATCCGAGGCTTCAGGGAGAAGGGGGTTTGGGGCCCAGGGCCTCCGTGGGGAGACAAAGGCCACTGTGCTTTCTTAAGCCTGGATCCCCAGGGAGACCAGGGAGTCTGGGCGAGGGGTGGAGATAAAACACCGAGAACACACAGACTTTCACTGCAGGGTTATTCAGAGCTGGGCACGTGACAGGGTTATTCAGAGGGTGACAGTGAGGGCAGGGCAGGCGGCAGGAGGACCTGATGCCATGGTGCAGGGGGGAATCCTGGGGGATGGGGACAGACAACTCCTTAAGCATGGCCACACTTGACAGCCAGCTGCACAGGTGAGCATAGCACCCACAAGGCTCTTCATGAAGTCACTTCATGTGCAACTGTGTTCTGTACAAGCCAAGGTACCCTCACCCCCCAGTCACAGCCACACAAGGTCCCCCAGTGTTGTGTACACCTGGGGGGTGTCATGTGGTCCCAGGCCAGTGTGGTGAGCTCTGGGCTGGCAGTGCCACCAGAGCCTACATGTGCAACCTACGTCCACACACATCCACCCCGGCCACAGGACAGTGTGGTGGCTTCTTACTTAGGAAGCCATCAGGGAACTATGATAATTGTTGCACTGGATCCCAAAACACACCACCATGAATTTCCACATTATAACATTCACTGAAGATTAATATCCAAATGCCCACTGGTTCCTGAATGACAAACAAGAAGTGGTACGTCCATACAATGAAACACTTTTTGACAATATGAAAGAATCTTGGGCTGACATCTGCTTCAACATAGATGAACATTGGAAACATTGTGTTGTGTGAATGATGACGATCACAAAAGATGATATATTGTATGATTCCATTTTATTAATTATGCAGAGCAGCCAAATGCACAGATGCGGAAAGCAGAGTCATGATTTCCAGGGATTGGAGGGTAAGAGAAATGGGAGAGGACTGAAAGAGTATGTAGTACATGACAATTTTTTCAAATTAATTAATGATGGTTGCAGAACTCCAGGAATATACTAAATCCCACCAAATTCCACATTTTGAAAGGTGACTGTTATGGTAGATGAATTACCTCAACAAGGTTGTTATAATTTATTTTAAAGAGTTTCACCTACTGCAGCCCCTACATGAATGACTCATGGGGCAATAAGGAAAAGGAGGTTTACCCGTGCATCCTTTCAGCATGAAGCCTGTGAGACGGAAGGTGGCTGCCTTCCATTCTGATGTCCACCTGTCAGCACAAGGCACGGAGCTTACACCCTGTGAGCCTGCAGACAGTAAGCCTTCAGTTTAAGTCTGAAGTCATGTTTTAAAGAAAAGTTTAGCTATCCAATTGGTTAGATTTTTAGTTCTTATTTACCTTGTCAGGTAGCAAAACCATGCTTCTCCCACTAACCAACCAGCATTAATAGAAGGTGCTGGCTTTGCTGCGTTTCATTATCTGTGCCACTTGATTGACATATAAAACGGACTTAACGGTGGTTTTAAATGTACCTCTTTTAATAGCTTTGGGGAATGACAACCATCTGTAACATTAAGTTTTTACATTAAGATTTGCTATATGATTTCATTATGATCAGATTCAGTGCTTTCCAAGGAAACATTTGCCTTTATAAAACACCTTTAGAGGTAAAAACATAGTGCTTTCTATATATTAAAACTCAAAGAACTAACTCTGTTTGAATGAAAAAAAGTGCAAATATACAGTCTTCCAGGCTTCCAATGAATTTAGTTAATATAAATTGCACAAACCCACTCACAACTCATGTTTTGGTTAGTCTGTGGTTAACAAATTATCTGAGTAGTGAACCATTTCTCTGTGATGCTTATAGGAAGAAAGACACAATAAACAATGTTAGCCAACTTCTATTTTGAGAATCTCATCCAGGTTTATTTTCCCAAGGTCATATAAATGTTCTAATAAATATCAATGAATGTTTGTTAGAAAAAATTTAATGTGTTCAGTGTCTAATTCATAGTGTCAAGCTACAGTGATTGAATACATCCCTTTAAAATTTTAGCACTCCTGTAATAAACAATATTTTTCCTTGAAAAATCTCAGTCTCAAAAAGGCAAAACAAATTTAAAAGCAATTGGCTTGATGAAATATATAGTAATAATCAGATATTAAATTCCAAACCAATTTTCAATATCTCTTGGTAATTGGAACATCCATTCTCCACCCCATCAATGTCCCTAAGCCACTCAGTTCTTCTTTGCAATAGAAGCACTAGAGACTGCTTTCCCATGAGTTTAGTCTATGAGCAATGTTCTCTACACATATACACATTCTTTTAAAACACAACAGTGGAAAATATGCATATCATTCCACTTCATTCATTAACAATACCTTGGATCTCCTATGACATCCATACTCAAAGAATCTCATTTTGTGTAAAGAGCACTATTTATAATCCAATATGTAATAATTGATTTTTAAATACACCCTACCAATGGACACTTTGTTTCTTATACTTTGCTATTATAAAACAAGGGCATTTCACAGATATGCATTCGAATCTGAATAAAAAATTCTTAGGAAATGTCCAAGTCAAAGTGTTTTCGACTCAGAAAAGGTTTTGATATTTTTAAAGTGTATTATTTTCAAATTTGAGGTATTCACAAATTGCCCCAAATTTATCAATTTATTCCATTCCAACCAGAAATGAACAAACACTTACTTTCCTATACCTACATCAATACTGCGTGTATTCAAATGTCACTGATGGCTAAATTAGTAAATAAAAATCACATTGCTTTATAATTTTTTTTTTTTCTGTTCAGAGGATATGAACTTTTTTTTTTTTTTTTATTGAAGGGTAATTGACAACAGTATTGCATTACATTAGTTTCAGGTGTACAACACAGTGATTCAACATTTATATACATGATAATTCTAGGTACCAGGTATCACCATACCAAGTTGTTACAATATTTTGACTATATTCCTTATGCTATACATTACATCCCGGTTACTTATTTATTTTACAATTGGAAGTGTGTTTATATATATATATTGTGAGGGCATCTCTCATATTTATTGATCAAATAGTTGTTAACCACAATAAATTTCTGTATAGGGGGGTCAATACTCAATGCACAATCATTAATCCACCCCAAGCCTAATTTTCGTCAGTCTCCAATCTTCTGATGCATAACGAACAAATTCTTACATGGAGTACAAATTCTTACATAGTGAATAAGTTACATGGTAAACAGTGCAAGGGCAGTCATCACAGAAGCTTTCGGTTTTGTTCATGCATTATGAACTATACACAGTCAGTTCAAATATGAATATTCATTTGATTTTTAAACTTGATTTATATGTGGATACCACATTTCTCTATTATTATTATTTTTAATAAAATGCTGAAGTGGTAGGTAGATACGAGATAAAGGTAGAAAACAGAGTTTAGTGTTGTAAGAGAGCAAATGTAGATGATCAGGTGTGTGCCTGTAGACTATGTGTTAATCCGAGCTAGACGAGGGCAATAAACATCCATGTATGCAGAAGATTTCTCTCAGAACATGAGGGGGGAGGTTCTAAGCCTCACCTCTGCTGCTCCCCATTTTCTCACCAGATGGCCCCCTGCGACTGTGCCTGTCTTAGGTTGTTCCTCCCTTGAGGAATCTTACCCGTCTCTGGCTAACCAGTCATCTTCCGGGGCCATACAGGGAAATGTTAAGTTGGTAAGTGAGAGAGAAGCCTTATTGTTTGAAAAGGTTAGCTTTTTACTTCTTTGCATATTTATGCCCTGTGGCTTCTATGCCCAGCATTTGTCTTGAGGTGTCTTTACCACTTGGAAGAATTATGATACTCGGTAAATTCGACATGTGGCACGAGTTCTATTTAAAGGTTGTGATTAGGTAGGAAGAAGAAAAGCTATAGAAGTAGCAGGCAGAAGAAAACCTGGGAAGATTGATTATTTCTTTGACATATCTTCTTGTAGAGTAACTTCAGCATGGATAGGTTTTAAACTACTAATTAAATTGTGCACACACATTAACATAATAGGAATATAGTTACCTAACCAAAGCATACCTGTAATTACCAGCCATCTCCAGTGAAACCAAGAAAACCAGTTAGGCACCTTAGGCATTTGTGAAAACTTATCTATGATATGGTGGATATTGTCCGACTGAACTTAAACAGTCTGAGAGAATTCAGATAAACTAGAACAACCCATTCCTGGGGACTGTTCATATCCCATATGTTCTTTTAACGATAAATAGTCTGTGGTTGTAAGATTTTGGAGTGCTACAATTTGCACTTCTCCTAATTCTTGGTTGAGTTCCAACAGTATAGATCCAGTCCAATTTTTGTTTTACTGTATGCACAGGCCAGCTTAGATATCTCCTTCATCATTCCCATGGCAAGTCCAGGAACTGGTGGGATGAGTGCATCTACACCTGTGACAGTGCGTGGATCTTTGTTGGAGTTTTTTTTTTTGCTGATCATCTTCTGTCATGAGTCTTCCCGAGAGTGCTGATGTTGGAAGTTATTTTTCATATCGTATCTTAGTTCATTTTCGGGGTAGCCAAATTAGGCTTTGATCCTCTGTATAAACACAAACAGACCCTTTGCCTACACTTTTATATGCCCTTTATATCATTGTGTAGAACTCATTACAGGTCACCACATAGGAACTGCTTTTTTTTTTTTTTTTTTAAATCATTAATCTACACTTACATGACGAATACTTTGTTTACTAGGCTCTCCCCTATAGCAGGTCCCCCCTATATACTCCTTTACAGTCACTGTCCATCAGCGTAGCAACCTGTTGTAGAATCACTACTTGTCTTCTCTGTGTTGTACAGCCCTCCCCGTTCTCCCACCCTGCTATGGATGCTAATCTTAATACCCCTCTTTTTCTGCCCCCCCTTATCCCTCCCAACCCACCCATCCTCCCCAGTCCCTTTCCCTTTGGTACCTGTTAGTCCATTCTTGAGTTCTGTGATTCTGTTGCTGTTTTGTTCCTTCAGTTTTTCCTTTGTTCTTATATTTCACAGATGAGTGAAATCATTTGGTATTTCTCTTTCTCCTCTTGGCTTGTTTCACTGAGCATAATACCCTCCAGCTCCATCCATGTTGCTGCAAATGGTTGGATTTGCCCTTTTCTTATGGCTGAGTAGTATTCCATTGTGTATATGTACCACATCTTCTTTATCCATTCATCTATCAATGGACATTTAGGTTGCTTCCAATTCTTGGCTATTGTAAATAGTGCTGCGATAAACATAGGGGTCCATTGGTCTTTCTCATACTTGATTGCTGCATTCTTAGGGTAAATTCCTAGGAGTGCAATTCCTGGGTCAAATGGTATGTCTGTTTTGAGCATTTTGATGTACCTCCATACTGCTTTCCACAATGGTTGAACAAGTTTACATTCCCACCAGCAGTGTAGGAGGGTTCCCCTTTCTCCACAGCCTCGCCAACATTTGTTGTTGTTTGTCTTTTGGATGGCAGCCATCTTTACTGGTGTGAGGTGATACCTCATTGTAGTTTTAATTTGCATTTCTCTGATAATTAGCGATGTGGAGCATCTTTTCATGTGTCTGTTGGCCATCTGTATTTCTTTTTTGGAGAACCGTCTGTTCAGTTCCTCTGCCCATTTTTTAATTGGGTTATTTGTTTTTTGTTTGTTGAGGCGTGTGAGCTCTTTATATATTCTGGACGTCAAGCCTTTATCGGATGTGTCATTTTCAAAGATATTCTCCCATACGGTAGGGTTCCTTTTTGTTCTATTGATGGTGTCTTTTGCTGTACAGAAGCTTTTCAGCTTAATATAGTCCCACTTGTTCATTTTTGCTGTTGTTTTCCTTGCCCGGGGAGATATGTTCAAGAAGAGGTCACTCATGTTTATGTCTAAGAGGTTTGTGCCTATGTTTTCTTCCAAGAGTTTAATGGTTTCGTGACTTACATTCAGGTCTTTGATCCATTTTGAGTTTACTTTTGTATATGGGGTTAGACAATGGTCCAGTTTCATTCTCCTACATGTAGCTGTCCAGTTTTGCCAGCACCATCTGTTGAAGAGACTGTCATTTCGCCATTGTATGTCCATGGCTCCTTTATCAAATATTAATTGACCATATATGTCTGGGTTAATGTCTGGATTGTCTAGTCTGTTCCATTGGTCTGTGGCTCTGTTATTGTGCCAGTACCAAATTGTCTTGATTACTGTGGCTTTATAATAGAGCTTGAAGTTGGGGAGTGAGATCCCCCCTACTTTATTCTTCTTTCTCAGGATTGCTTTGGCTATTCGGGGTCTTTGGTGTTTCCATATGAATTTTTGAATTATTTGTTCCAGTTCATTGAAGAATGTTGCTGGTAGTTTCATAGGGATTGCATCAAATCTGTATATTGCTTTGGGCAGGATGGCCATTTTGATGATATTAATTCTTCCTAGCCATGAGCATGGGATGCGTTTCCATCTGTTAGTGTCCCCTTTAATTTCTTTTAAGAGTGACTTGTAGTTTTCAGAATATAAGTCTTTCACTTCTTTGGTTAGGTTTATTCCTAGGTATTTTATTTTTTTTGATGCAGTTGTGAATGGAGTTGTTTTCCTGATTTCTCTTTCTGTTGGTTCATTGTTGGTATATAGGAAAGCCACAGATTTCTGTGTGTTGATTTTGTATCCTGCAACTTTGCTGTATTCCGATATCAGTTCTAGTAGTTTTGGGGTGGAGTCTTTAGGGTTTTTTATGTACAGTATCATGTCATCTGCAAATAGTGACAGTTTGACTTCTTCTTTGCCAATCTGGATTCCTTGTATTTTTTTGTTTTGTCTGATTGCCGTGGCTAGGACCTCCAGTACTATGTTAAATAACAGTGGGGAGAGTGGGCATCCCTGTCTAGTTCCCGATCTCAGCGGAAATGCTTTCAGCTTCTCGCTATTCAATGTAATGTTGGCTGTGGGTTTTTCATAGATGGCCTTTATTATGTTGAGGTACTTGCCCTCTATTCCCATTTTGCTGAGAGTTTTTATCATGAATGGATGTTGAACTTTGTCAAATGCTTTTTCAGCATCTATGGAGATGATCATGTGGTTTTTGTCTTTCTTTTTGTTGATGTGGTGGATGATATTGATGGACTTTCGAATGTTGTGCCATCCTTGCATCCCTGGGATGAATCCCACTTGGTCATGGTGTACGATGGTTTTGATGTATTTTTGAATACGGTTTGCTAAAATTTTGTTGAGTATTTTTGCGTCTACATTCATCAGGGATATTGGTCTGTAGTTTTCTTTTTTGGTGGGGTCTTTGCCTGGTTTTGGTATTAGGGTGATGTTAGCTTCATAGAATGAGTTTGGGAGTATCCCCTCCTCTTCTATTTCTTGGAAAACTTTAAGGAGAATGGGTATTATGTCTTCCCTGTATGTCTGATAAAATTCCGAGGTAAATCCATCTGGCCCGGGGGTTTTGTTCTTTGGTAGTTTTTTGATTACCGCTTCAATTTCGTTGCTGGTAATTGGTCTGTTTAGATTTTCTGTTTCTTTTTGGGTCAGTCTTGGAAGGTTGTATTTTTCTAGGAAGTTGTCCATTTCTCCTAGGTTTCCCAGCTTGTTAGCATATAGGTTTTCATAGTAGTCTCTAATAATTCTTTGTATTTCTGCGGGGTCCGTCGTGATTTTTCCTTTCTCAAATCTGATACTGTTGATTTGTGTTGACTCTCTTTTCCTCTTAATAAGTCTGGCTAGAGGCTTATCTATTTTGTTTATTTTCTCGAAGAACCAGCTCTTGGTTTCATTGATTTTTGCTATTGTTTTATTCTTCTCAATTTTATTTATTTCTTCTCTGATCTTTATTATGTCCCTCCTTCTGCTGACCTTAGGCCTCATTTGTTCTTCTTTTTCCAATTTCGATAGTTGTGATATTAGACCGTTCATTTGGGATTGCTCTTCCTTTTTTAAATATGCTTGGATTGCTATATACTTTCCTCTTAAGACTGCTTTTGCTGTGTCCCACAGAAGTTGGGGCTTAGTGTTGTTGTTGTCATTTGTTTCCATATATTGCTGGATCTCCATTTTGATTTGGTCATTGATCCATTGATTATTTAGGAGCGTGTTGTTTAGCCTCCATGTGTTTGTGAGCCTTTTTGCTTTCTTTGAACAGTTTATTTCTAGTTTAATGCCTTTGTCGTCTGAAAAGTTGGTTGGTAGGGTTTCAATATTTTGGAATTTACTGAGGCTCTTTTTGTGTCCTAGTATGTGGTCTATTCTGGAGAATGTTCCATGTGCACTTGAGAAGAATGTGTATCCTGTTGCTTTTGGATGTAGAGTTCTGTAGATGTCTATTAGGTCCATCTGTTCTAATGTGTTGTTCAGTGCCTCTGTGTCCTTACTTATTTTCTGTTTGGTGGATCTGTCCTTTGGAGTGAGTGGTGTGTTGAAGTCTCCTAGAATGAATGCATTGCATTCTATTTCCTCCTTTAGTTCTATTAATATTTGTTTCAGGTATGTTGGTGCTCCTGTATTGGGTGCATATATATTTATAATGGTTATATCCTCTTGATGGACTGAGCCCTTTATCATTATGTAATGTCCTTCTTTGTCTTTTGTTACTTTCTTTATTTTGAAGTCTGTTTTGTCTGATACCAGAATTGCAACACCTGCTTTCTTCTCTCTGTTGTTTGCTTGAAATATCTTTTTCCATCCCTTGACTTTAAGTCTGTGCGCGTCTTTGGGTTTGAGGTGAGTCTCTTGTAAGCAGCATATGGATGGATCTTGCTTTTTTATCCATTCTATTACTCTGTGTCTTTTGATTGGTGCATTCAGTCCATTTACATTTAGGGTGATTATTGAACGGTATGAATTTATTGCCATTGCAGGCTTTAAGTTTGTGGTTACCAAAGGTTTAGGGTTAGCTTCTTTACTATCTTACTGTCTAACTTAACTCGCTTGTTGAGCTATTATATAAACACAGTCTGATGATTCTTTATTTCTCTCCCTTCTTATTCCTCCTCCTCCCTTCTTCATATGTTGGGTGTTTTGTTGTGTGCTCTTTTTAGGAGTGCTCCCATCTAGAGCAGTCCCTGTAGGATGCCCTGTAGAGGTGGTTTGTGGGAGGCAAATTCCCTCAACTTTTGCTTGTCTGGGAATTGTTTAATCCCTCCTTCATATTTAAATGATATTCGTGCTGGATACAGTAGTCTTGGTTCGAGGCCCTTCTGTTTCATTGCATTAAGTATATCATGCCATTCTCTTCTGGCCTGTAGGATTTCTGTTGAGAAGTCTGATGATAGCCTGATGGGTTTTCCTTTGTAGGTAACCTTTTTTTTCTCTCTGGCTGCCTGTAATACTTTGTCCTTGTCTTTGATCTTTGCCATTTTAATTATTATGTGTCTTGGTGTTGCCCTCCTTGGATCCCTTGTCATGGTAGTTCTGTGTACCTCTGTGGTCTGAGAGGCCATTTCTTCCCCTAGTTTGGGGAAATTTTCAGCAATTATTTCTTCAAAGACATTTTCTATTCCCTTTTCTCTCTCTACTGCTTCTGGAATACCTATGATTCTTATATTGTTCCTTTTAGATTGGTCACTCAGCTCTCTTAAAATTCTTTCATTCCTGGAGATCCTTTTATCTCTGTCTGCATCAGCTTCTCTGTGTCCCTGTTCTCTGTTTTCTAGTCCATTAATGGTCTCTTGCATCTCGTCCATTCTGCTTTGAAGTCCTTCCAGAGCTTGTTTTATTTCTGAATTCTCCTTCCTTAGTTCTTGCATATTTCTCTGCAAGGCCATCAGCATGGTTATGACTTTTGTTTTGAATTCTTTTTCAGGAAGACTGGCTAAATCTATCTCCCCAGATTCCTTCTCAGGGGAAGATGTAGCAGATGCCGAAGCTGTCTGGGTTAGTCTTGTCTGGATCATATTTTTTTGCCTTTTCATGTTGACAGGTGCTATTGACTGTCAGCTGGGAGGGCCAAAATTTTCACTTGCTACTGGCCTTTCTTTACTGGGACAACTGCGACCCCTAGTGGCTTGTGTTGGGTAATTGCGTGTAGAGTGGGTCTTTGTGTCTTGCCTGGCCGGAAGGGAGAAATTTCCCTTTCTGTGGGCGCAATTTGTCTCAGGCTGCTTCTCTGCTTTCGCAGCGCCCGGTGGGGTAATGGATGGGGGGGCTGCTTGACTGTTTACCTCCGTGAGGGGTCTCAGAGCTGTTGCCCAGGGGGTTAGTGCACCCGGTTTTCCCTGTAATTTCCAGCTGCTGTACTGTGACCTGGGTTGTTTCCGTCAAGCTGTTAAGTCCCTGTCCCTTTAAGACTTTCAAAAAGCTCCCGCTTTTCTTTGTCACAGGGGCATCAGCTTCGGCACCCTCTCAGACGTCTTACTCCCTGTTCCTCCAGTATCCAGGGCCCCCTGGGCACGTACTGTGTCTGCGCTCTGGCCCGGATGGCTGGGGCTGGGTGTTCAGCAGCCCTGGGCTCCGTCTCCCTCCCGCTCTGCCTATTGTTCTCCCGCCGGGAGCTGGGGGGAGGGGCGCTCGGGTCCCGCCGGGCCAGGGCTTGTATCTCACCCCTTTCACCTGTCGCTGGGTTCTCACTGGTGTCGCTGCAGTCTGGCCACTGTCCTGCGTCTTCTGTTCTCTCTTTTAGGGCTAGTTGTGTTTGTTGTATTTTCAAAAGTATATATGTTTTTGGGTGGAGATTCCCACTGTCCTACTCACGCCGCCATGTTGGCTCCGCCTCTCAGGATATGCTTTATAATTTTTATTTGTATTTTTCTTCTACTATGAAACATTTAACAGCTTATATGTATTAAGAGCTATAATATTACTTTTCTCATAATGGACTTTATTTTTTGTGCATATATATATATACACATATATGTATGTGCATATATATATATATATATATATATATATAAAACGTCTTATTAATTTTTAGGGCCTCTTTAAATCAGCATACTGATGGATTAGCACTCTGTCCATGAAGAGCTGAAAACATATTGTTCCAGTTTGTTCCTTGTCTGCTGAATATGTTCACGGTGTTTTCTGCCAAACTTTAAATTTGATTTTCATGAAATAAAATTCATCATGCTTTTGTGGCTACTGGTTATGGCTTCCAATGTAGAAAGACTTTCCCATTCTGAGGTTTTGCAAAATTATGAAAATATTGCCCACATTTTCATCTTTGTATCATTTATTGAACCAAATGTATTTGTATTAGATATGAAGTAGGTATCTGACAATATATTTCTTATGATTATTGAATTCCATATTTAATATTTGCAATAATAGTTTAGAAAGTCATATTTAGCATATTGTAAATTCTCATAAAAACATTGCTTTGATTTTATAATGTATCTCTGACTTTCGTGTTTGGCCCTACAGGGACCCAGCACCATAAAGTACCACCGAGATGTTCGTAGGGGGGATTTCCACCGATAAGGAGACAAACCCACGAAAGAAGACAGGCAGGCAGGAGGCCGCGTACAGGCGCTGAATGCAGCTCCAGCTGCTGTAGGCTTCCGCTGTGGGCTCGGAGGCCTTGTTGCAGAGCATGCGCATACACGCCCACACGCACGCACGGGCTCTCCTAAGCACTAGGCAGTATTATATTATTTTCACAAAATCAAAGGAGACATTTCTAGGGAGAATTTTCCATTATGAATATTGGATGTGTATATCAGAATGAAAAGTACAGAAACAAAGATTAATGTCTTCATATTTGCTGTGTTGGCACTATATAAAATAGAGTCTCTTACATTTCGAAGTCTAAACCAAGTAAAAAGAGAGGGAAGGGAGAAAAACAGGAAGATAAATATTTTGGAGGTGAGAATCTAAGGAATGGTAAAAAAAAGTATAATAGAAAATAATTTTTGAAAATGTCAGAGCAACATAAAAATACAAAATAAGCCTTCTTTGTCCTTTAGACAGTAAGGGAATGGAATATTACTCTTAAGCCTGCATTTTTAACTTCTAAAAAAAATGAATACCAAGCTTGGACAAAGGGGAATATTCGTACTAAACATTGCTTTATTTTTGTGAATAAACAAAATATTTGTTTTCCCAGTTAGTCACTGCTGTATTCACAGACTGGCAAACACTCGGCTCTCTGGAGCAATCTTCTGAGTTGCTGAATCTGCCCCTCCTCCCCCACCCCCACCCACGTGAACCAGCCTTTGTTTAGACAGTGTGCGCATTTGAACTAGGACTAAACCAAATGACCAAACCCAGACCCAGGACTCCTGGTAGGGCTGCTGTGGGACTTGCAATTAAATATTTTCACTTGTCTTGGGCAAAACACATTGAGAAGTTATAAAAGTCTGTAATAGTGGTAGAGGAAAGAAAAGGTTTATCAGTGTAATGATCACATTGAATGGAAAGAAATATTTAGAGAAGGGAAATGGGAGAATAGAAAGAAAGGCGAAGCTGTATCATGCTTGCTGTCCTCACCGAGCCTGCCATGCACTGAAAATAAGACATGGACCTGGACACACAGAAAAGAAAACATGGAGAGACTAAGTGTGAAAATAAACAGATGCATGTCTACTTGCTATAATATTTAGATCCTGCATAAAGTCACAGGGACACCTTGATACTTGTCTTCTGCAATCGGTTACCCTGTGATCACTGCAGTCACTCCCACCGCTCTGGGGCTCCTGAGCAATCACTGAGCAGGATGGGGCTTTCATCCTAGGAATAGTTTGTAGGTTATTAAGATAGTTCGTATAATATCATTGAAGAAATGTTAGAAAGACTTATCCTTAAATTAGTCATGACTAAGGCAGTGTATATGTATATGCCTTAATTTTCAGCAATGTTCAAATTCTACAACAAGGCCAAGTCTGTTTCAAGCCATTAAGTACCTATGAGAAATACCTGTAGAAAAACTGAGTCTAATTTACAGATTCAGTGGCAGGTCTCCTCCTCTTTCTTTCTATAGAGTCAAGCTACTTCATAAGAATTACCACGCAGATGGTGTCACCTGGAAGACCCAGAATTGTTTAGGAATGCATACTTGGCAAATGCAGTCCAGTCTACGAGTCAGTGCATGATGGAGGCAAACCAGTGTAAAGGACTTAATCGTGTGTGATCTGAAATCCAAGAGCACAAAACGTAAGATCAAGATGCCATCACTAAGGAAGGATGTAAGTATGGGGCAATATTTCCAATTAGACTAATGCTGTTTGTTCATCAGGAGAATGTGAGCCACAGACCTTAGATCTGGTTAGAGAAGTGTCTAAATGGAGCTGAGCATAAAACTGGAGGGGCTAATGCTTGAAAATAAAGTCCAATGCAGATAATGAGATTTAATATATGCCCTTCTCCCATATTGCCTTTCTGCTGTCATTAAAGTCCACGGCAAAGGGGCATGTCTAACATCTCACCGTCTGGTTCCCGTTCAGACCACCTTCCAGTTTATTCTGACAACCTTCCTTAAGACTCATGTCCTCCCCAGCTTTGCTTCTGATAAATATGTATCACCCTCTTCTTTATACTTATCAAGGAACTTGACAATTGAGACTGCCTTCCTCTTTGCTCCAATCCAACTGACATCCATCAAAGTCCGCAGAGGTGAGCCTGTCCCGCAGCTGCCCTCACAGGTCTCCAAAACTTGTTCTCTGTTGAATTTAACACGACTTCACTCAACAATTAAACTCCTGGATGATGGTCAACCATGCCAGCCAGCTGTTCTGCTGGCTCTGCCTTAGCCTCCATTGCCAGTGGCATGAATAAAATTCACTCTTCTACTGCTACTTATTCACCATTCTATGCTGATTTGTCTCACAGTTACAGCTTTGTTTAGGCAGTACCCTTGCTCAATGACTTCGCACCTCTATTCCCCTTGTCAAATGCCCAGAACACCTGAACACTGAACAGTCAGTGTCTGTACCCTCTCCTCCCACACTCAGACGCTGGCCATCGTGTGATCACTGTCTTCAGCTGCAGTTCAGCTTGAAAGCCCCTAAAGTCATCTAGAAGCCTCTGGACAATTCTTCTCATTCCATTATGCACATTAACTCTAGACTCCATTTGTATCACCAAGGGCTTTATGCTAGTATTCCTCCCCGAGATTATCTGATTTTCTACTAAAGGCCTTATGGTGAAATATCATAAACTTCCTGTCCTTTCCCATTATATAAACATATGGGCAACTCTGGTATCATGTTTCATATCCTTTCTTCTTAGTAAAAAGAGGTATTTGTGCTTTCTTCCGTTTTGAGAGTGAGAGAAATCTAGGTGACATACATGGTATATCACTTTGTTGATCTCCAAGATTTTCATTTGACCAACTATCATGATAGCATAATAACAGATAACGTTTTTCTCCTTCTTTCGGGTCAGTGATCACCTAGTAGTTGTCAAATCTGGCTGCAGATCAGAATCACCTGAAAGTTTTAAAAAATCCCAGGAAGTGCCCAAACCACACTGACAGAAATTCTGATTCGATTGGCTGGCTCCCCGTGACTCTAAGGTGCAAGCAGGGGTGAGCCTAGACCCCTCTCCCTGCTTAGCAGCAGGTGCCCGCAGGAGCTCTGTTTCACCAGCCCTCTCCTGCTGCCCACACGTCTGCATGCATTCCGCCATACTGGCTCTTACCCTTCATCATATAAGCGTAAGTCTCCCTCACGTTAGAATTTAAAAAAACCTTACCTTCTAATTTGTACTCATTGTAGACGCTGCTCTTTCCTTCCGCGCCTTCCGAGAGAGCAGCCCGTACACGCTTCCTCTAGTTCTCATCTTCCTCACATCTAATCCACCAAAATCTGTCCGCGCCCAGGTCACTTCGCTGAGTAAGAACTTGCAGATGTCACCAATAGCCTACTCAGTCCAACAGATGACTTTAAGGAGTCACCGTAATTGAACTCTGCAATACTTGATCTATAGACAACTCCTTTTACTTGGAATTCCTTAACTTTTTAAGCTTCTTTGGAAGACACCCTTTCCTGTCTTTTATAATCTTGAAATGTACCTCAGTTTTATTCTGGTGAGTTCTCTTCTTCCAGTCTCCCTTAATATTGGCATTTTCTACAGTTTTAATTTTTCCCACACCTCTGGGATCAATTTACACATTTCGTCTGAATGAATAGTATTTTTCCCATGGTCTCTGCTATCACGTTAAATGCCAATAACATAAGTGCACGTGCAGGTGTCTGTGTGCATGTGTGCGATCTCGGTGAGCGCTTCTTAAATTTTAATGTGCATGTAAATCACATGGGGATGTTGATTAAAAGAAGCTTCCAGCTCTGTGTTCTGAGTTGAGACCTGACATCCTGCATTTCTAAGTAACATTCAGGTTATTATATTGTATTGCATTATATTATATTATATTTATATTATATTATTATATTATTACATTACATTACATTATATTATATTATATTAATTATACTGCTATTCCAAAAACTTCACTTTGATCAACAAAGCTCCGTCTTGAGCTCTGGACCCATGAATCCAACTACCCAGTGACTATCCTTTGCATTGCTCCATCAGCATTCAGACCACCACATGCAAATTGATTTACCAATTTATCTTTGTACATTTGGTCTTTCTCCTGTATTTGCTATCTCATAAAGCATCCAGACAGGAAGTTGTCAAATGAGAAATGTAAAACGTATCCCTGATTTCTCCCTATTCTTCAGCCCACCCCTTTCCAATCAATTCTCAAGTTCCAGCCGCTCCATCTCAAATAAGTCTCTTAATAACCAGCTCCCTCAGCTTTTCTTTTTTTCAGGATAACAGAAAAGTTTGCTCTGATTACAACAGCCTCAGAAATTATCTCCCTCCCTCAGGTCCCAGGCTCAAATTATACTCCAAATTGTCTCAGTCATGACTTTTCTAAACCACATGGCTGATGAGTCGCTCTCACGAATAACATGGTAACAACAACTAATGGATCTCAGGACCAATTGGAATTAGCATGGATCCATGCCTACCTGCCCATGGGGTCCAGTGGTGTCTCTCCCTGTACCACACGTTGTGCTTCATATAGGAGAGATGATTTCCTTTGTGCAGTGCCTTTGCATAGGCTCATATTTCTGTCCAGAATGGCCTCACTGTATTCTTGATGAGATGGAGAGCCTTTGATACTCCACAAATTTTGATGCAATGACCACGTACTGCCAGCAACCAGCCCTGGTGTGAGAAGATCTTCTGTGTGACCATCCCCCATGTACATGCACTGTACCACTGTCTTGACCATTCCCCGTGTACTACACATATTACACTGTTGTCATGACCATCCCCCATGTACGTGCATTGCACCATCATCATGCTCTTCTGTGCAGATAGCTATGAGCATGCTTGCCTCTTCTCCCTCTACACTATTAGATTCTTTTGGATGAAGGATGTGCCTTTTGGTCTTTATGTACGCAAAGACTAGCACAGTGTTAGGACATAATATATTCCACAAATTAATTGTTAATTGCTTAAAAGAAAAAGTGACTAGCGATGCCTCTAAAAAAAGAGATATCCTCAACATCTTTTGAACATGCAAAAAATATGTGAAATTTTTAACAGCATGAACTTAACATCCTATGTATTTTATTTTACTTATTTTAAAATTCACATGTTAAATATGATCAATGTCAATGTTATTGAGCCCAAGCATGAAATTTTCAGTCTCGTACACACTGATCTAGACCAGATGTCCATTGTGATTAATCTGTGTTTTTGCAATATTCTCCTAATTTAGTTTCCTTCCCACACCTGTTATTTAATCCAACCTGCACATTTTACAATGTGAATCTTGAGGTTTTCAGAATATTACCCCCTTATTCAAAGACTTTCTCATCTCTTCATTTTAATAACTACAGTTATCAGATTCTTATCAATCAGCATTTTCCATCATATGGCCTCACCACAGTGTCTGAATTTTCTCACCAAAACTTTTTTACATAATGTCTTCGTGCATTTGGGCTGCTGCATAGATTACCACTGACTGGGTAGATTATAAAGAACAGATCTATTGCCAACAGTCCTAGGGGCTGGAAGTCTAGGACCCAACGCCCACGTGGCTGGTGAGGGCCCTCTTCCTGACCGCAGAGCCCTGGCTGTGTCCTCACACTGTAGAGGGGACACAAGATCTCTGGGGTCTTTTATAAGAGCACTATTCCCACTCATAAGGACTCCTCCCTCATGACCTAATCACCTCCCAAAGGCCCACTTCCTACTATAGTCACATTGGCCTTTAGGATTTAACATAGGACTTTGGGAGGACACACACCTTGGGACATTAGCAGGTGCCCTGCTCTGTAACTGGGCTTAGTTTTCTGTAAATACCTTTCTAATTTTGTAACTTGCCACATTCTTCCTCATGAGGGCATATGTTCAAATCTTTCAAAGCCCTGTTTAAACACTAGCTCTCTCATAAAGCCCCTCCTACATTTAAACAAATTCTGCATATGCTGGCTTGTATGGCACACTTAGACAACACTGCAGCATTCCAATATTGCCTTATTACTTATATATAACTAATTCCCACATTGTTTTATTAGTAGCTAAAGACATGTTTTATTTTCTTTTCCTTGTAGGAAGCTACATTTGTACAGAATTCATGTCCAATTTATTTTTGCATTTGATTCTATGGCCGAAGACATCAGAAAAAAAAAATGGCAGAGGCCCCTGGAGTAAGGGGCAGACAGGCACCATGATGCCTTTCCTGGGTACGCAGGGCCAAGAGGCAGACCCTGAGTGGAGATTCACTGGAGGAAACAAAGACTCCTGAACAATAAAATGACAAAGTATTGGACTTTCTGCCAAGAGTGATAAAGCATCTTTTGCAAGTGAGGAAAAATATGGGGCACACTAAATAGGATCAACAGATCACACTTAACCCTAAGACAAATATTCTTAAGGAAATATGAAACCTAGACCAGAAAAAAAAATATTTGTTGTGACCATATTCAGCTAGTGTTTTTTAAACAACTATGTAGCAATCCTTGTGAAGGATGGGGAAGGTGAAAAAGGGGACACTGGGCATAAATATTAGTACCCTGGTGGAGAGTGCCTGTAGTTTGCTGAATGTGAATTATATTTAAATTAATCATAAAGCAAAACAAACATGCTTCTAAATACAGACTTCAGATTAGTAATTCTCCACAAATCCTGCTGTTCTAGTCATTAAATCCCAAGTAGGACCTCTGAATATTTTTTATTTGAAAGAATGAATTAATCCCTTGTTTGAAGTCAACATTTTAATTTCATAAGGACTAAAATTCATATGAACCTTCTAATAGAATGTTGTAATAATAAGATGTATTTATGCCTGTTTGTTATTTGGTACATATATACTTGGTTAATAATCCAAACTATGAATATATATGATTATATGCAATATTTTATATGTTATATACAATTAATTAATCCAATGTGGTATTTTTTCATTTTTAAACTTTCATTTAGAATATCAACCTATTTTATATTCCGAGTTGAAAAGTTTTTTTACTTATTTAAAAAATACAAATACATTTCCATTTTAAG
Source organism: Manis pentadactyla (assembly GCF_030020395.1). NCBI lineage: Eukaryota > Metazoa > Chordata > Mammalia > Pholidota > Manidae > Manis > Manis pentadactyla. Next base: position 62,103,130 of record NC_080019.1, on the reverse strand, counting down.
AATAATCTCCATTTTGAACACGTAAAATTACAAAGTTTAACAGAAAAAAATAGGGTATATGTGTAATTTAAGGGGGAAGTTTGAAACAATATGATTCAAAAGGCTTTAGTTGTAGAAACTGAAAAGGCTAATTTTATTTTATTTTTTGGGCCAGTCTTTATTTTATTTTTTTATTAAGGTATTATTGATATACACTCTTATGAAGATTTCACATGAAAAAAATGTGGTTCTATATTCCACCATGTTATTGTGTCCCCCCCATACCCGATTGCAGTCACTGACCAAAAGTATAGTAACATGCCACAGAGTCACTATTTGTCTTCTCTGTGCTATACTGGCTTCCCCATGACACCCCACACAGCATGTGTGCCAATCATAAAACCTCTCAGTCCCGTTCTCCCTCTCTCCCTACCTGCCCTTCCCCACTCCTCCCCTTTGGTAACCACTAGTCCCTTCTTGGAGTCTGTGACTCTGTTGCTGTTTTGTTCCTTCAGTTTTGCTTTGTTGTTATACTCCACAAATGAGGGGAATCATTTGGCATTTGTCTTTCTCCGCATGGCTTATTTCACTGCGCATAATATCCTCCAGCTCCATCCATGTTGTTGCAAATGGTAGGATTTGTTTCTTTCTTAAGTAATATTTACTGAATAGTATTCTGTTGTGTATATGTACCACATCTTCTTTATCCATTCACCTACTGATGGACACTTAGGTTGCTTCCTTATCTTGGCTATTGTAAAAAATGCTGCAATAAACATAGGGGTGCCTATGTCTTTTTGAATCTCAGAACTTGTATTTTTTGGGTAATTCCAAGGAGTGGGATCCCAGGTCAATTGGTTTTTTTGAGGAACCTCCATACTGCTTTCCACAATGTTTGAACTAGCTTACATTCCCACCAGCAGGGTAGGAGTGTTCCTCTTTCTCCGCATCCTCGCCAGCATTTGTTGTTCTTAGTCTTTTCGATGTTGGCCATGTTAACTGGTGTGAGGTGATATCTCATTGTGGTTTTAATTTGCATTTCCCTGATGATTAGTGATATGGAGCATCTTTTCATTTGTCTGTTGGCCATCTGAATTTGTTCTTTGGAGAATTGTCTCTTCATATCCTCCACCCATTTTTTAATTGGGTTATTTGCTTTTTGGATGTTGAGGTGTGTAAGTTCTTTATATATATTTTGGAGGTTTAACCCCTTGTTGGATATGTCATTTAGGAATATATTCTCCTTTACTATAGGATTACTTTTTGTTCTGTTGATGGTGTTCTTTGCTGTACAGAAGATTTTTAGTTTGATGTAGACCCATGTGTTCATTTTTGCTTTTGTTTCCCTTGCTTGAGGAGATGCAATCAGAAAAAAGTTGCTCATGTTTATATTCAGGAGATTTTTGCCTATGTTGTCTTCTAGGAGAAATAGCTAATTTTAATACATAAGAAAAGTTGGCAGTTTTATGTTTCTTAAAGTACTCTCCCCAGAAAAGCCCTATACACCAAAGCTAATTTAATTTCTTATGCAAGGCTTGCATTTCCAGATCTCACAGACCTTATTTTCATAGTCTGCTTTACACATGAATTATTACAAAATAACAAAATAAAAAAGGAAAGTTGCTACATGATAAATTGGCCATTGTCTCTCTAAAATACTCACGATCTCAGGCTTGCTACGTTCTTGTGCTTTGCCAATAAAATCCAACTGAAATGTCTGCTTTCCTTCTTTGTTAGGCTGCAGTTACCCTTCTGGCTCAAGTGGTTGGCTTTGTCTGATTGATGCAGAAGTTAGCTACTCTACTGGCCTGCAGTTAAATCTGCTTCACAGCTTTTTTAATAAGTCAGAGCTTCTAGGCATTGAGAAGACACCCTCACAGACATTCTGCCCATTATTATTGTGGGAATGACATTTCCCAAGCATGGTTTTCAAACTCTGGCGTCTGTATACAGTGGCTTTCGATTTCCTCCTCACACCCCCAGCTCTCTTTAAATACTGACTCAAGTCCTGCTTCCTTCAAAAAGCTTTTAGAAAATATCTGTATTCTCTAAACTTTGCAAAAATTCCAGAACCATCTTTTGCCCTCCCTCAACATGTATTTCAGTTGGTTTCCACCAACTCTAGGAGCACATACTCTTTTAAACATGTAGAATTTCAGTATCAGGTTTTCTTCAATATGAATACTGTGGAAATATCTTCAAAGGCAAATGTTCTTCATAATGAGGAGAATGTAGTCATTCTCCATGTGTACATATATATATGATGTCATGATATATAACATAACATAAGTTTCACTGTAAATGTGTGATGTCATTATGTACATAGTCTTTTATATATCCCAAGCATTTTCTACAGTAAAAATAGCTTAAGATGCACCTTCAGAAACATTACCTTGAAATGGCTTCCTCATAAGCTGTGATATATTTAATACTTGTCCTCCCATCACCTTCTTCCTGCTTTAAATGTGGCTGAGAATGCCAACTGTGTGGCAGTTACTCAGGAAACACCATCTGGCTGGAGGAAGAAGGTGGATAATGCAGAAACTGCCTGGGCCTAGTGTCATTCCTACCAGTCCTTTGCACCCCTAGAGGGTGCGGCGAGTGCCTTTCAGAGCCACCCTGACTTATGCGACTGAGCTATGTCCCATTTGGGGTTTCCCTTGGAATGAGCACAAACTGCCAAGCTGAGTGATGCTCTGCAGACGGGAGCATCCTTTCCTCAGGGACGTGTCCCCACGTGGCAGCTGTAATTCTGACGGAAGCCTCTCAGGCAAATGTAATCCCGCTGTCCTTCGAAATGGGTTTCCTCTGCCCAAACAATTCTTATTTCATGGATATTAGAGCCTGCTGTGTTGTTTCAAACTATGCAAGCTGGGCAGAATAGTAAGCCTGGACATTTGGGATGAACTTTTCTTAGATTATTTAAGCAAACTTTTACAGATCATCATTATTATGGTTTTAAAGTAAATAGAAAGGACGAATCTCAAAGTGACAATCTCGCAAATAGAAAGGGAAATTAAAATCAAACTTCTGGGTCTTAGCTCTTGTTTGTGCCCTCATGAGATGAGAAACAGACAGTCCAAATGCCTGGAATAAGGTGTTTTTCAGATGCTACTAACCTGCAGCTAAGTGCCAGTAGGAAAGAAAAACAAACAATTTAATTCACTGAAGCTAGTTCAACATAATTGCCACAGTAGAATAATACCTTTTGCAGGCCCGTGGGTGTGGAGGGGTAATAGCTGTCAGTTTCTCACCAGGAATACAATTTCCCACCTTATGCATTTCAGTGAAAGCACCTCTTTCACAGGCCTAGAGCAGGGAAGTCATGCCCAACAGGAGTCATTCCCAATGACACAGCCAAATGATATGAAAAATATTTACATTAAATATATCAAAAAATATTCTGTGGATGATCTTTTGCTTCTTTTAAACCCATAAATGTTTGTTTTTCACACCTCTGAATATTCTCAGAATTCTATTTTGTACCTGATAGAAGACCTAATAGCCACACACCCACACACAAATGTCTGTATGACTTTCCACGTCTTGTGCTACCCAGGTGCACAGCCCCGAGACGTTGCTGTCAGCCACTGTAACTATGTTTTCCTCATTAAGTACGTTTACCCAGACTCACAAGGTATCCTACTATTAATTTATTTCCTTCTAGAAGCCCATGACTGCTGCTTTGTGCACCCACACCCCTGGGCAGAGCATGAAGCACTGTGGCCAGCTGGGCCCTCTCCCCAACTTGGGTTCCATGCTGAGTGGTGGGTAAGCCTGAGAAAGCCATCCTGTGAGCACAGTACACCAATTTACAGCTGGCCACGGAATCTGAGAATGGCTGTTCAGAATAATCACACAGCAACTGAAATCGTTGAGAAGACCGTCCATCATCCAAGAACTTTGTTTCATGCACTGACATAACATGTTGGCAGCAGAAGATGTGCCGACAAGTAAGTGGGAGTAAAGCAGCAAGTTTAACCCATCCCTGTGTACGAGGAGAGGTTGGGGGATGGCTGCCACTGGTCCTCTGTCTGTGCTTTGTCTGCTTGCTATGCATATAAAGGTTATTTCTCCAAATAATGGTATTGTTTAATTTTGAGCTGAAAGTGCAGAGAATTCTTTAAGCGAATTAACATTTTTAAAGAACAAAGGTTATTTTCTTCCACTTTTTTTACGGATTATAGATTTCACTGGATTTGTTGACAATAATGTACCATAATTTGAGAATCAACTATAAATTGCTTTTAGGAATTCTTAAGTTTCTGAAATATTCACTTTTTGAAATACACAAAGCATGTCTTATTTCACAGAGAGTAGCCAATGACAGTCATCTCAGACACAATTGCATATCCAATTTTACTTCTATTCCTCTATAACATAACCAAACTAGTAGTAAGCAAAAGTTAGCACTAAACTATTAAAAATGGTAGCTTATCCATTAGAGTGCTGTTCATGCATCAGACATTCTATTAAGAACTTTGCCTGGGGAGCTCATTTAATACAGCAGTTCAGTGAGATGGGAACTATTACTGCCTCCACTTTTCAGAAGAGGAAATTGAGACACAGAGAGATAAAGTAACAGACACAATGCCACCTAACAGGTGAGGAATGCAGCCAGAATGTAAACCCTGGACCATCTGGACCCAGGACCCAGGCTCTAAACTCCTTACCTTCCTTCTTTGTCTTAATGCTTTCTAAGTTCACTGTCCTGATTCAAAGGAGAGAAATACAAGAACAGAAATCTACTCTGCATAAATCATCCATTCATCCATCAGAGTGGTACAGCTGCCCACCTGCAGTATGTAGACATATGCTTTGCAAGAGTGGGCAGCTACCTGAGCCCTATTCTGTGGCTGGGGCAACTGGAGGGCATATGCCCAGCAGAGTTCCCACAGAAGTCTGAAATTGTATTGGTTGCATCCAATATCTTTACTCTGTTGATTTCCACTGCCTGGGATCTCAAATAAGGCTCTGGATCAGATCATAGTCCAGGCTGCCCTGCTGTTGCTGTCTGGAAACTCCTCATAAGTTTATCTTTGAGTTGACGTATTTTGATACCACAGAATCCACAGCACGTGCTTGAGTAGAGCAGGGATGTGTGGCACACGTGCCCCTCTCCTTTGCCCCCTGTTTGCATGTAGAGTTGTGCTGCCTCACAAGCAGCACAGTGGGCCCTGCAGTGTGGGACTTAGGAAGACCCACAGCAAGTCCCAGACAGGAAGTGAGTAACTGGGTGGGGAGGCCTGCAGACAGCCCTGCAAGGCCACGCTTTCCTTTGGGCCATAATCTGTTTCCAAAGCAAGAAGGCAGTGACATTCTAAAGAACGTGAATCAGCAAGGACCCATGTCACATCCCTTCTCACCTGTGTTACTTTCCCATATTAGACAGAAAATGACGTATAAAGAAGGGAAAGCTGGAGGAGCCTGTAGTTTCTTTCCCTTCAGGTCTTCCTTTGCTAATGAGTGAGCTGAGGGTGAACAGAGTCAGTTGAACGTAGGTGTATCAAGAAGAGAAACAAAAGTTACTGACATACTTTGTGCAGTGTTTAGTCCTCTGTTTAGGATTAAACATGCGTGTGGGTATGAGCTACAATATATAAATGGTATAATTCAGTGATTCCACATATTAGTTAAATAGTCTTATGCTTGCATTTAAAGCCAGCATTGGACAATACAAGGAAGACTAGCAAAAAGGTTTGGTAATAATATAAATGTTTCATTTTTCCTTAGTGAGAACATTAAACAGCAACTTTTTTAAAAAGCGTAATAAGTGGAAAGAAAGCTTGCAGAAGAAGAGAAAAAGCTTTATAGCTTAATATTTTTATCACACGTTTTCTGCCTTTTGGACAAAGGATGCCACATTTTCACTGTTGTATTATGATGCTCAAATTACCTAGCCAGCTCTCCATCTCCTGCACGTGGTCTTTCCATTAGACTGAATTTTATGAAATGCTTTTCAGCATAGCTGCAAGCTCACATGCTTTGTCCTTTCCTGGTAGTATAATGAGTTGCGTGTGAGTGATGCAGGGCAGTGCTGAGAGGGGTTGCTTCCCTTCCTCTCTTCCTCATCTTCACCAGCTAGAGGATTCTTCTAGACTGTTCTGGGAGGGCATGCCAGAGATGGCAGCCCAGTAGAAGTAGAACAAGCCACCACTCTCAGATGCCCCAGTTTAAACATTTTACAAATCTCAAGGCTCCCAGTGTCCCTGTGAGATTTAGATTTTTATGAACCAACATCAGGAATCAATTCCTTTTTTATTTTTTCTGTTTTGGCTCATACGCTCCTCCCTTAACATAAGATCACACATTCTCGTGCTTGAGTTTAAGAGCAGTGAATGGGTGATAGAAGTAAATACTTAAAAAATACCATCCTGTCCTCTGACAATAAAATAATATGTCATGTCTTAAATTTATTTAATTTTCAAAACACCAAAGAGTCTGCTCTCTTTGTAAGGCAAGCTACTACCTAAACACACAACTGTTTTGAAAGATGCTGTTCTTTTTTATTAGCTGCCTGTGTTTTGTTCTTTTAACCAATTGTTACCACCTGGTGACTTCAGTAAACTTCTTGAGCCACTCTTCCTATGCAGGGATTTTTTTCCTCCCTTTTTCTTCCTGTAGCATTGCCAATGTAGAGGGGGTTAACTCACTGACAACTTATTTGATAGTATCTTACAAATTCCTTTAACATTTAAATATTTCCCTTCTTTTGTACATGTAATAGACTGCAGTCAAAATTTTCCTGTTGTCCTAGAACAGACATATGGGGAACAAACAGAGGTAAGAAAATTAAGACATCCACGTTCTAAAAAAAAGCCTCCAGGAATTGGAACCAGAAGATTCCCACAAGCCTTCAGGTAAGGCAGCTAAACAAGCTGAGAGAACATTGTTCCAGAAGATCACAGCAGCCCACCCAAGTCTACAGACTCTACTTTATTGATTGTTAAGAATACAGTTATTTTGTATTGTTTTAAAGTGTTTTTTTTTATAGAAGTATATTTGATACACAATATTATATTGGTTTGGTTTCAAGTATACAACACAGTGGTTCAACACATATGCACATTATTAAATCCTCACCCCCACTAGTGCAGTTACTGTCTGTCAATGTAGGAACATGCTACAGATTCACTGGCTGTGTTCTCCATGCTGCACTACTATCCCTGTGACAAACTTATATTATGACTGAGAATTTTTGTGCCCTTTTATGCCCCTCTCCCTCCCCACCTGCCCGCCCAGCCCCTGCCCATGGTCACCAGCAGTCATTTCTCACTGGCTCTGAGTCTACTGCTCTTTGTTCATTTTGTTTTGTTTTGTTTTCAGATTCCACAAATAAGTGAAATCATATCATATTTCTTTATCCACCTGGCTTATTTCACTAGCATAATACCCTCTAGGTCTATCTGCATTTCATGTTATAACATTTCTGAAATCAGATGAGCTGATAGTATTGCTACAGCTCAAAGGCCTGGCAGAGGTGCAAATACAACTGCCACTGCTGCTCGTGTGAGGCCCTGTGTACAGAAGCGGCAGCATCAAGACTGCAGATTGCCCGCTGGTGACATGGGACCAGGGGGCACAGCGAACCCAGGGACCAAATGCTGGCACGTGGAGACAGAAGCAGGCACTCATGAGCACATTGAGGCACAGCCCCACAGGGGCACAGTCCCCTGGACCTCCATAGCCACAAAGCTGACCCACAGCGCTCAGGACACATGCTGCTGGTCATTTGTGGAGTCGGTTCAATAATGCTTCATCCCCACAGCTCTCAATGACACAAAGCACAAGGTTCAGTGGAAAAACATGGACACTGATGACTATGATTCAAAGTGATTAGAAGAGTCTGCTTCTATGAGACAGTTCTGGGAGTATACTGGCCAATTTATTTTGCTTACATTTTCCAGGTCTTTTATGCATAAAAATGATACCTGGTAAAAAAATCTACCTATGTCTAAAGGGCTCTCTTCAATAAGATATAATTTTCAAAAAGCTGTGTGACAAGAATACATCATGGATGGTTTAATTGGCTGCATTATTCTCATATAGTGATCCATCGAGCCCACAGTGATGGTGTTTTAGAAAACCAGGACGGTGAGAGGACCCTGAGCACTTGGAGATTCTAAGAGTGATTTCCCGGGTACCTGTGGAGAAGAGGCCTGTGCTCAAGCGCTTTGACAGTAAGCTGAGGGAGAGTCACAGAAAAGTTCACACTGGTTAAGAGTGACTCATGAGCAGGAAATGAGCATCTCCTGAGGAGCGCTGCAGGTTCCTTTACAGCTTATTTGTTGATCTTCTCTGAGTCTACTTGGAAAGACAAATAGAAATTTGGAAGAAGACAGCGGGACAGCTATAGAAGGGTCTGCATGCTCACTATTCCTTTTGCAAGAATATGTTCATTTCGAAGGTAAAATTACATCTCAAAGTAGGCTCCACATGAGAGACTGACTCCCCAGGGAAAGGATTAAACTTCAAGAGGTTGAATTTGTACAGGGCGACAGGGAGCTACAGTGGAGTGTAGATGAAAGCAAGCCAGACCTGGGTCTCCCACCAGGCAATTGAGCACCACCTGGTGCCAGAGGCTCCACGTCAGCCTGCCAACTGCCTCCCGGGAAACATGTGCACTGACACGGTGCTCACAGTGACGCAGCAGCAGTGGGGACATACGATCACATTTGTGCATTAACCGTTATTTTTTATAAGATAATGTGCATGTAACACTATATTACACAATTATATAGGAAGCTTATTGCTCATTGATATTATTTCAATAGTAGCTAGAATTCAATGAGGAAAGGAGAAGGTACCAAAAGCAGCAGCCTCTCCCCTCCATCCAAATCCCTCTAGCAAAGGGTTAGGCTGTTGCTTGAGGACAGAGGAATATATGACACTGGAGTTTCCACCTGGATTGCACTTATGAAAACTGGAAATGAAAGGAATGTAGGATCTGCTTCAAATGATGTTGGGGACTTTGCATAAAAAATTTGACAAAGAACATGAAAAGTTACCCTTGAAAATATAAATGCCCACACTGCTCCATTATGTAGTTACATTTATGTGTCAGATATTCAAAAATGTAATAAATCTTCCTTATATTCTCCTGTCTGAAAAAGGTACACAGAAACAAACAAAAAGGAGAGATTTGCAAAATGCGCACTTTCATTCATTTGAACCCAAAGATTTTACATCATGAAGCCTCCAAACTAATTCATCAAGTACGTTGAATACAATGCTAGAATTTTTCTGGAATGTATTTTCAGGCAACACTACCAGCTGTATTTCTGCAATAGCCCACTAATCTAACATCCTAGTTGCAATGTCAGTAGCGAGGTCTTACAATCTTTCTTCCTAGTTTGTGCTCTGTTAGTTTACTGTGAGTTCTAAAATGTGTTCATATCGTCAGATCTTAATTTTGTTTACATAGAGTTTTTTCAATAACATGTTAAGTAAATCAGTTTATGCTGAAATGATCTGAAAGCTATATGTGTGTGTACAATCTGGGCTTTTTAAATATGATGCAGTAATTCATCAGGAGTCATAAAATTATTTTATAAAATTTTACATCATAAAAACTATTGACTAAAATTACATATCCATTTGTAATAAAAACTCTCAACAAAGTGGGTTTATAAACAATGTACCTTAGCATAATAAAGGCAACATATGACATACATACCAACAGCTGATATCATATCTGATGGATCAGGAACAAGACAAGAATGCCCACTCTCACCACTTTTATTCAACATAGTCCTGGAGATCCTAGCCATGGCATCCCCTAAGATAAAGGGATAAAAGGCATTCAAATTGAAAAGGAAGAAGTAAAATTGTCACTGTTTGCTAATGACATGACACTATATGTATAAAAAAAACTAAATATTCCACAAAAAAACAATTAGAATAATAGAGTAACTTAAGTCACAGGATACAAAATAAATATACAGAAGTCTATTGCATGTCTATATACTAATATTGAATTTCAGAAAGAGAAGTTAAAAAATCACATTAAAATTGCATCAAAAAGAATAAAATACTTAGGAATAAATTTAACCAAGAAAGGGAAAGCTTGTACTCTGAAAACTGTAAGACACTGATGAAAGAAATTAAATACAACACAAATGGAAAGATATACCATGCTCATGAGTAGGAATTAATAGTGTTAAAATTTCCATACTACCCAAAAAACAATCTACAGATTCAATGCAATGCCAGTCAAAATACCAACAGCATTTTTCACAGAACTGGAACATGGAATCTAAAATTTGTATACAACCACAAAAGAGCCCAAACAGTCAAAACAAAACTGAGAAAGAAGAACAAACCTGGAGGTATCCCACTCCCTGACTTCAAGCTATACTACAAAGCTACAGTAACCAAAACAGTATGGTACTGGCACAAGAACAGACCCATAGATCAATGGAACAGACTGGAGAGTCTACATATAAACTGATGCATATATAGTCAATTAATATATGATGAAGGATCATGAATATACAATGGGGAAAAGACAGTATCTTCAACAAATGCTGTTGGGAAGACTGAACAGCTATATACAAAAGAATGAAACTAGGCCGTTATCTTTCACTACTGGGCCACTTATGTACAAAAATAAAGTCAAAATGGTTTAAAGACTTGAATGTAAGACCTGAAATCATAAAAGTCCTAGAAGAAAATATAGGCAGTAAGCTTTTTGACATCAGTCTTAGCAATATTTTTTTCTTCCAGTCTCTTCAAGCAAGGGCAACAAAATCTAAAATAAAATAGGATTATATCAAAAGAAAATACTTTAGCACTGTGAATGGAACCATCAACAAAACAAATAGGCAGCCTACTGGATGGGATAAAATATATGTAAATCATACATCCAACAGGGGGTTAATATCCAAAATATGTAGTAAACTTATGCAATTTAATATGAAAAAAAATAATTAAAAAATGGGCAGAGGACCTAAATAAATATTTTTCCAAAAATACATGCAGATGGCCAACAAACACATGAAAAGATGCTCCACATTGTTAATAATCAGGGAAATCAAACTCACCGTGAGATATAACCTCACACCAGTCAGAATCCAAAAGACAAGAAAAAACAAGCATTGGTGAGTATGTGGAGCAAAGAGAACCCCCCCTATACTGTTGGTGGGAAAGTAAATTGGTGTAGTCACTGTGGAAAGCAGAATGTACTAGGTTCCTCAAAAAACTAAAAATAGGATTTCCATATGATCTAACATTTCCACTTCTGAGTATTTATCCAAAGAAAAGGAAAATACCAATTTGAAAAGACATGAACCCCTATGATCATTGCATTATTATTTACAAATAACAATATTAAATTAATATAAGTAATAATTAGTATTACTATTTCCATAGCCAAGATATGGAAGATACATGCAACTTCTTGTTTATGGAATATTACTCAGCCATAAAAAAGAATGAAATCTTGCCATTGTGACAACAGGGATGAACCTAGAGGATATCATGCTAAGTGAAATAAGTCAGGCAGATACCATATGATTTTACTTACATATGGAATCTAAAAAAAAGCAAAACAAATGAACAAACAAAACAAACTAGAAACAGAACACACTAGGAACAAATTGTTAGTTACCAGAGCAAGGGAGGGGTTGGGGCTGGGAAAAATAATTGAGGGATATTAAAAAGTACAAACCAATTTTAAAATAAGTAAGTCATGGCAATGTGGTGTACAGCATAGGGATATAGACAATAATACCATAATAACTTCTTTGTGTGGTGACATGGTAACTGGATTTAAGGGGTCATTTTGTAATGTACAAAAATATCATATCACTATGCTGTACACCTGAAATTATTAGGACATTGTATGCTTATTATACTTCAATAAAAAACCTATTGACAAAATGGGTCAGTTTTTATACCGCACCAAGTGATCCTAACCTTGGTATGTGAGCAGGTGCTGTCTCTGATCAAAGGCAGCATGACAAATGATAGCATGGAGAATGTACTCCAGATGTTCTGTGACCAAACAGTCTCTTCATTGACCTGAGGCTTATGGACATGGACATAAGTGCCTAGAAACATCCATGTTTTGCTATATGTCCAGGAACCCCATGAACAAGACTTTAAACCCACAAAAGTGAGTCACAGCTACGCCAACATTCACAGGGCTCTGTGCAGGTGACACGTGGTGGGAAGGGAGGCCTGCCCTGGTTTACAGGTTTACAGATTCTAGGAATGAATGAAAGAGCCCCAGTAGAAAACTGAATGGTCCATTTGGCCTGGGCTCAGACTCAGGTTGAGAACCGGTTTCAGGAGAAACAGATGGCTCCACAAGTAGTGCATATTGTCTCATGCTAGCCTGTCTTGCTGGCACATGGATTCACTGTGTAAGGACTGAAGAAAAACAGTATGAGTTGCATCTCCAGAGACCTAATGCCTCTCCACACAGGCCCTCCCTTGCTTGTGTATACCCTCTTAGGTATATTTTGGAACTCTGGGAGATGAACAAGACACAAATGAGACACTGCTAGTGAGGTGCTATGCACAATTAACTCAGCAAAGTATAGGTACCAATCTCTGAAGTGAAATCTACCTCACCCAGAACTTTATTATGGGGACTAGTAGGTGGCTGGCATGATGATTTACATGAATTACCCCCGAAAATACTATAGACAAAATCAGAAATATGATTCACTGCAGATTTTCAAATGCACTTTGTGAACAACTGATGCAGTGTAAATGGGTATCCCCAAAGCAAAAGGATAATATGTGCTCAAATGGAAATAGGGAGGAAGGGAAGGGGGAGGGAGGAGGGACAGAGGAAGGGAGAATGGAGGGAGGGAGGCCCTCACTACCTAACCAGCCCTCATCTAATCTCCATAAATTCATTTTCTGTATGTGTTTGCAATCTGTTAGCTGAAAGTGTAAAAGTAAATAATGCAAACATTTTGCTTGTAGTTAGAGTGACTTATTACTGAATATATGGAAAATGAGTGTTGTAATATACATACCAAAGATTGTATGGCTCAGAAAAGGAAAAAAGGAAGGAGAGAGGTAGACACAGAACATTATCGACAACTTTGCATAAATTTTTGCAAACCTTTTTTCAATGGATGTTTAAACTTTGAAATACATCTGTGGGTATATCTGTTCCTCTACATAAATATTTTACTAGAAATTCATTGCTGAATCCTGCCCTTCTGCAAATATTTACTAGGATGTCTAAAGAATAATATAATTACAAATGAGTACCATAATATTTTCTTGCTTTTGAGTGACTTTATGTGTGCTTTTGACAAATGAATCTCAATGTGTAAGCTGCTGTACTAAAGTTATCAGTATAGAAGATTTAGAAGATGTGTGAGTATAATTTTGATTATTCTTGTACTTTGTCAACCTCTTTCATTCTCAATGTTTAAAAATTTCTTCTTTTAAGGTGAGGGAAATTATTACACATCACCTAAAATGTATTATCTCCTAACCTAAGTTATTGAAGACACACTAGGACCTAGAATTAACAACAGCCCCTGATACATGGGTAGCGAGGGGTGAACACTGACATGCCAGACTGTAAGTGGGTCTCATTCTTGCTGCTTTTTTGCACCACTGGCTACACACAGGCACAAAGCCACAAAAGCATGAACCAAACAGATGGGTCAGAGCCTTCCCTGGTGGCAAATTGAGTCATGGACACTTGTAAAATGTACATGAGTATGTATGTATTGTGGCTTTTAAAAGACCACACTAGAAAATATAATTATAGATTTTTAAGAATTTCAAAAGTAGGAACAGAACTAGAGACTAAGTTATCTTAAAGAGAAACTATATTGAAGAGGATGAAAGAGATCAAATTATTCCATGTAGTCTGTTATTGCCATGCCACTCATGAGTGACGGGCTGATAAGTCAAGAGGCAATGTGTGGGGGCCAAGAAAGAGACTTTATTCAGGAAGCCAGGAGACCAAGAAGATGGTGGACTCATGTCCTAAAGAGCCATCTTAAATTAGGGTTGATTTCAAACTTCTTTTATATTAATGAAGGGGGAGCAGGCAGGGTTGAGGTCAGGGGCTGACAATCAACCTCAGACATCTGGATGTCAGCAAGGGTCTGAGCAGGGCAGCGAATCCCTGTCAGTTGACTCCAGTCATTTTATCGATGTGAGTCTGGCTATGATGCCCCTCTAAGTCCTTGACAATCTCATCATCATTCCTGTACATGCTTCTTTATCTCTTCGGGGGGGAGGTGAGTTTCAGGTAAGGGGCTGGACCAATCTTAAGTCCTAAGCAAGATTCCTTCTGATGATTAGCAGGCACACGTGAAGGGCTGCAGGGCTGAGCAGAAGCTCTTTGACCCAAGATTAAGCAGCAAAGGAGGCAGATGTATTGTGAAGGCAGAGACGTCAGCTTTTTCACTTGGCGACATTATTTGTAAGCAATGTGTTAAAATTTAGAGACTGCAATTTACATTTATAGCACTCTATCAGCCTAGCTTAAAGGACACTAATTATGCAACAGAATCAATAAGATCCTCTAAAAATATGTATTTTTTGCTTTCTAGGCTTGGAGGAAGTGAGAGGGACAGAAAGACACACAGAGAGATAGAGCATGCGCTTTGACCTTTGAGCTGTAAGCCAGAGTAGATTTGCTCTGACACAGTCAGGCAGGAGCCCAGTGGGGAAACATTCTAAGCCTGGATAAGGACCAAGTCACTCCAGGTTGGTAACATCCCTCTACAAGGAAAAACACATGCAAATCTTCTGCCAAATAAACTTAGGCCCTTGGATTTTCTAACAAGTAAGAGCCAACAGATGTGAAAGTTCCATCTCCAGCAATGGGGATCATCTTGCCTGTCCTGCAGGCCACAGTCATGGGCTCCAGACAAAATGCCAAAACATTTTCTGAAGGAACTATAGAGGGAGTAAAGCCAGTCAGCACCTGGGGAGGTAGTCAACACTGTGGAGAAAGTTCTAGTAGGATCCTCCTTTTAAGGATCTTTGATTCAGAGCAGACCCCTTGTCTTATCAGCTTGACAATCAAAGGACAGGGTTTGGGACTTCCATCATAGCTGGAAGCACAGGGGAAATTTAAAGAAATGGCACAGACACAGAAAGGAAGCCCAAGTGTGCAAACAGGTGTGAGCCCGAATTACACTGAAAGGAGCTCATTACAATATAAGAAGCTCAAACTTTCAGGCTAGATTGCTTAAGTTCACATTCTGGATCTGGCCTTAATTAGCTGTGTGATCTAGGGCAGGTTACTAAACCTCTCTGGACTATGATGACCTCACCAACAAAATGGGAAGTTTTGCAAGTTAATTTTTATACATCATTTAAAGCAAAATAGGCCAAAAGTAATTGTCACATTTTGTTAAACCAAACGTATTTTATGTTTTAGTATGTGTATTTAAATAGAAGACTATTTTATATCTATTTTATACATTTATGATCTATTTTTATTATTTCTTGATACCAGATATTTTTCTTAAAATACTTTAGTTGTCCTCATTCACTAATGATATGTGTAGATGGATTCATTTTTGTTGTTATCTTTCACCTTACCTTTTATCTACAAAAGGAAATCAGCGAGAAATATAGCACAAAAAGGGAACGTGAAGTTAAAAAAAAAAGTGAATCCAGCTGTGTGCCTTTCATGTTATGACAGTAACTCTCTTCAGCTTCCAGTAGGGGGCGCAACAACAACGCCGTGAGGGTCAAAAGAAAACAGGAGCTATAACCATCCTCAATATTACCAATTTCTCATGTGTCTCTTATAGATGAAGAAACTGATGATCAGAGAGGCAAAGACATCGTCTAAGTTCAAACAGCGTTAGACAGAGAACTGAAAGGTCTCAGTATTCCTCACCCCCAAACTTCGTGTCTTGTCTTACCCCTTACCACATCACCTCCTTCCCTGAAGGGCATCATTAGAAACGTGCGAAAAGACTTAAAAATAGAACGTTAACTCCTTGCAATAGTGTGGTAGCTGAGAGTACAGGCTCCAATGCCCGGCCCCAAGGTTTTTTTTAAAGATCCATAGTTTAAATGAGACAATATAACCAATATATGTAATATGCATAAATGTATATATAATACTTGACACACAATACTTTCCTGAATGCTATTGTTTGTATTAAATCTGCTCTTCGTTCACCAAGTTTTCAAGGATGCTTGTCATTTGTAGCTATATTTGCAAATGATTAGTGCTAAAAATGCACTTCGCAATATATTGTTAACAAGGCCTGGTATTAACAAATACCATCTTTCTTTTATCTTTTTGTCTTTAATTCTTCTGTAGAAATAGTCTTTTTACAGGAGAAAGAGAGCAATCATAGTAACTTTAATCAACAGAACCTCTCAGAGCGATCGAAAGCACGTGGCAGGTACCAGCTCAGTAAAAGATGCCGTAACTGCAAAACGTTCTAAGAAACTAAGCCTGAAAGACGGAACGGGCGGGGATTCTTGCCTCGGGCCGTTTGTTTGGAAGAAAAGCGCAATGCTGACACCTAGCGGACGCGAGCTATAAGACAAGGGCTGGTGCTCGCGGCTTCCAAGGCCTGCGGGGCGCTGGGGCAGGCGGAGGCGCCCTGCCAGTGCAAGTCTCGGGCCAGCGCCAATCCACAGCCCCCTGAGCTGTTAACGGAGGCTGAATTTGTGTGGAAGTCCAGAGTTTGGAATGACCGTCTATTGCTGACAATAAAAAATAGGGTTTCCATAATAGCTGTCTATGGACCGCACTTCTGTCGAGGGAAGGCAGCTAATTACTAAAACCAAGCGACAGAAAGTAAGGAAACAGTGGCAGAAGCTCCGTCGAGAAGCCTGGAGTGGAGGCGCCCAAGGAAGCTTCCTGCTGGGACCACTGCGCTGAACCCCAGGCCCCCAGAGGCCGGGTGAGTGCACGCGACCTCCACCAGGGCCGAGGCACCGACTCAGCACCTGAAGGACCAAGAAGCCCTTGGCTGGGGGCAGTGCTGCCGAGGAAAGCCCTCCCTCCCGGTGCCCTGCGTTGCAGACTCTGTTCCTACGTAGGCTACCTGACCAGCCATCAGAGAGAGGCCACCAGCTGGCCTGCCAGTAAGTGGGGGCCACAGGCTGTCAGTCTGAGCACCTGCAGCATGATGCCTTTCACTCATTGTGACTATTTCTAGAGACATCTACAGAAGGCTGGTATGATTCAAGGAGAAAAACGTCTCTGAAGTTACTTTGTTTCGCTCTGATTTTATTGAGGTTTATATCTGCAGGAGGTATGGGATGTCAGTAATCGTCCCAGAAGGAAACTTCTGAACCAGAACTATGCCCTACTCCTCCAAAACACACCTGAATTCTCATGTGAGATTGTGTGGTCCTGGAAAATATGAAGGGAGAAGTTTCCACTATAACTTGGCAGCAATAAACCAAATGACATATACCAAATTGCTCTGAACTGGGCAAAGTCTTATGTTGTCTCAATAATGTTACTTATTTGATTACGACAAACACTAGCATTTCTTGTATCACATTTTTCTTCACAACCACATACATGAGTGGATGTCTTGATATTTCCTTATCTTCACTTCCTGACTGGTAAAGATGGATTATGCATTCACCCTCCTCTCATATAAGGCCAGCCCCTGTGCTCGTGCAGACCCTCCCATTTCCCTCAGCCACTGTACCAGGGCCTCTGTGCCCATGAGCCACTGAGTCTGCCTATCAGGATCCCATCAACCATCTTCCCAGGCCCAGTGGGTACCTCTTAGTTCTTGTTTGACCCCCCTTCTCTGCAGCACTGGCCACAGCCAATCAGGGCTCTCTGTTAAAGTACTTCCCAGACCCTCTTCTCTGCTAATTTTCCTCTTTCTTCAAACTTTCTAAGTCTCATTTTCTGGACTTTAAGTTGAAAGGACATATTATGAGGAAGAGGAAAAGAATCATAAAATATTTCAAAAGTCACATGAATATTACATACCCTCTTCTGATTGATGTTTAGCAAGACAGCTATTTTTAAGAGGCCAAGCTAGAGATGAGCATTTTCACTGAAATGCCGTATGTGCCAAAATGTCATATGTACCAAAATGGAAGTTTGTTCCATATGTTTCCCCACTGTTAGCAATTAATTTATGCATCACCCATGAACTCAAGATATATATAAAATTTCCCAGAGATTTCATTGACTTGTTAAACATATAATGTTCAGTTCCAGAATGCACAGAGGAGAAAAATTCAGAACCATTTTCGTAGAGGCTGCAGCAAAACAAAATGCCATCACTCTTTAGACAGCCATGGAATACTACATCATTCCATGTAGTTAAGCTTCCGAGAATGTAAGTCAAAGTCCATGGGAATATGCGGTGTGTCTGCCTGTGAGGGGGACACAGAAGAAATGTGAAATAGATGTGTGCTCATTCAGGATCCTAGGAAAGGTGCAGAACTTGTTCCACCTTCACTGAAAGGTGCAAAGTTCTTTTTAAAGAGTCTGTACTCATGTCTGAGATGCATGATTGAAGATTCCTTTGAAGCACATGGATAAAACCCACACTCCCAAGGCCAAGAAAATCTTGAAAAAGTCTAAGAAAGAGTTTGCAATTAAGATGTAATGTAGCATTTAAAAATTAGGTTTGATTTTGAAAAGTTATAAAGCGACTCTTCCTTCTCTCTTCATCTTCTTCGAACTTGTGCATTTGTCCTGGGGGCTGGCCTCACATGGAAGCTGCCGGTAGGGCAAGAGACCTTGTGTCTGCAGCTTTATTTGGCACCCACACGCTGAACAGTGCGGCCGTGTATTAAATTCATGATAATAGCTCATTCCCAAGACACAGTCATGAGCCAAGCCAAGCAAAGGGGAGCGTGTATTCATGCTGTAAATAGCTGGAGGCAGATTGCTCCTGAGTAACCCACAAGGTCAGCCATCATTGCTAACTTTTTCTGTTTTCTGGGAAAAGTTCATTGTGATACTAATTGCTTTTTAAATTTCACAAAGAGTTGTCCAACCGTTGAGATCAGAACCGTGCATGCTCAGATTCTCTTGCATGAGCTGGTACAAGGCCATGCTGTTTATATAGAGCCTAAAATTTAGAGGCAACTACTGCGTTAGGCTATAATGACAGGTGTGTTGTCTAACTGCCCTATTTGAACTGATCTTAAACCTGCCTGGCAACTTCAGCATTTTCTATTTATACCATGTATGTTCTTTGCTTTGTCCACTATCTCCCCCGAGTCTTAGCTAATTGGATCAATATCATTATTCTGGAAACCTTCATACTGCCTCTATTAAATATTTTAATCCAACTAGTTGAGAGAGGTGGGTCATTTTAGATAATGTGCATATATCCAAATATGGACAAAATTGATCAGACTTTAAGAAAAGATTGCAATGTCCATGTCCTGTTTAAGAAATCATTCCTTTTTGCAAGGTGAAAAATCTTTCCTCCAATTTTTGTGGAAGTTTGAAAATCTTGGCCTCCCTGTTAAATTTTGTGAATCCATCAAGAATCATTTTTTGTGGATTGTTTAGAGTAATCAATTGTTCCCTCAATATTTCCTGAATATCATCTTATCCATTCTTTCCTCTCTGATGTGCAATTCATCACTATCATAACTCATAAGTAGATATTGTATATTTGAAAGGTGCTGAGGGAACAGATCCTAAGAGTTCTCATCACAAGGAAAAAAGTTCTTGTGATATGATGGATGCAAACTGAAAATAATTTTAAATAACTTTAATTTAAAATTTTATGTTTAATTTCGTTGATTTAACACTAACTCCACATTTCACATTAAGAGGTAACTTTCAGAAAAGAGAAAATGATATAAAATAAACACAATAATATTTTAAAAGATTCTATTTTTCACACAGTTGGGTACTTTTAACAAGATTCTAATGCAATTTCTTGAACTGTTTTTGAAACTTAAAATGCTGAGAGATGATAACAAGATATTCTGGGGAGAGGTGTTTTCCATGACTGAATAGCGTGAGAAAACCACATGCCCTACAGATTCGGTGTTTGTAAGTATTAAATGATCTCATTTGATCTATAGAGAAAACAAATTGATTTTAAAGCAACTGACAGTAGAACTTTTTTCTTAGAGAACCTATTAGTATCTATAAAGATATAATTTGGCCAAAATCCAGTGGGATAGGAACATTGTCACTCGGGGGGGGAAATTGCTGGGGCAAAATACCTTTGAAACCTAAATCAAACAAAGGGAGAAATAAAGTGGGAGAAACTCATTTATTGCTTACAAGGAGTCATCGATTTCTGCTCTCCTGTGTCTCTCACCACCCGGCTGCAGAAGAAGAGACCCCACCCAACCTCTCTGGTCCAGATAAGTCCTTGCTCTCTCCCCCTCGTAATTAGCTACTGATATGGAGATGGCCTACTTTTCTCCACCCCTTTTGAGCACCTACTTATATGAAGATACACTAAGATCAGGCGAGAGATTCTGGAAATATTGCGATATTACCCATAAACATAAAGAGTATGTTCTTTTTCTTTTTAATTAAATAATAAAACAATTAATTTCTAATGACCTAGTACTAAACTGAGAGGGATTTATAGAAATATATTTCTTCAGACACTAATGATGATAATTCCAAAAGCATTTTAAATAGGCCTGTGGAAGTACATTAATTACTAGATGACTGACCAACCTTATCACCAGGAAACATTACCTGTATAAAGTAGAAAATAATTTAAAATAGTGTACCTTAAGTGCATCACACAGCTATCTCGTACTCATTTCTTTTACACACTAGATAATTTTAGTTTCTCTAACATTAATTGTATATATACCAATCCCTTAGTAAGATTTATTGGACCTGGGGCCACTGCAATGATTTTCATTAAAAACAAGGCTTGCCATGCAGGGGTCCAGGTGTTTCTGAGCCTGCCGTCATGTGATCAGGCTGGAACCTTACAGTCACAGAGACCTGCTCTGAGGGTCAGAACCCCCCTGTCTGGAGCCAGTCCATGCCTCCTTCCTTAGACCCAGTGGACAGGAAAGCCCAGTGTGAAATCCGTGTGTTTGGGAGGCTTAGGTCAGACCAAGACTTCTGCTTTACCGACCGCTGTCCCCTGCCCCAGCTCCATTCACTCCCAGCCCCTGCAAGCATTCATGGTGCTCCTCTGACGATTCTCCCTTCACCCTTGTTGGGACAGTCTTCCCCTCACAGAGTTACTTGTTACTTCTGGATTATGCAAGGGCTCCAATCTTACTTTAACACTAATACCAAATTACTTTTTACATTTAATCTTTGAGTCATTTCACTGGAGTTTGAAAAAGGACAAGATACAACCACACATGCCCATAACATCTTGAGCTAGAAAACATGCTCCATTTAATCGTTGTTTTTATTTGTTTTTGGTTTTACAAATGAATTATTTAGCTTTGTTTATTCCCAGGAAGTGAGACTAGTCCCAGCGACCAAATACCTTGCATCTGTTAGCAATGAAACCAAGGTCTATATTCACATTCTGCTATGAAGATTAAAAGCTGGGGTGTGAATCACCTCAGAGATCCTAAAAATATATAAACAGTTTACCAGGGATGGGTTTTTACCTTACCAGTATTCTACAGTAGCCATAATAAATACTATATAATAAATTACCAGTACTCTATGATGGTTGTAACAAATCTGAACACTTAGAAATGTGTAATATTCATTCCATACTTCTCCCCATCCTGCCCTATCCGTGTTGAACAACTGTTCAATAGCTTAGTGAGCATTGCTCAGGTGTTTTTCTACTTCTCATTTCTGTATATATTTACCACAGATTTTTTTGTTTGTGTTTTAAATTACATTCTGGCCTACAAATAGCTGGGTACAATGTAGGAGACTGTAAAAACCTTACTATCACTCTACAGCTTGTTGCTCACTCTAATGTATCGGGGTGTTTTATTGTGGTAGTAGATTAAGCACTCTTTATGACTCAGACTGCTGTGCATCATTTCTTTGGATAAGTCATTTTACCTCTTTATGGATGTTTAGCTCATTTTCAATAGTTCAAAAAATTTCTTCAAGGACCATCTTTTTTTCACCTTTGTGAGAATACTTTTATTGAATAGAATCATATAAGTAAAATTTCTTATTAACTAGCATGCACATTTTATATTTGATGTGATGGCTAAGTGACTACCCAAAAAGAATATGCCAACCCACACCCCATCAGCAGTGGATGTCCGTGTCTCCACACACCTACCACCATTGTATGTCACCAATCTATTTTACTTCTGTATCATTCAAAACAGTGTTATGGTGCCACAAAAATGAAAAGTACATAATTTGTAAATCATGGTGACTCATCATAATGAAAATTTTGTCTATCACCCAAATTTTCTCTTCTAACCTTGTCACTAAGCCATCTGGAACTGCTACCCTTGGAAGCTGCTACACAGAACAGAGACTGGTCCTAAATGTCCCTCGCCAACGGCCCCACACATTGCATTGCATCTGCCTGCACCTATGGGCACTGGGCCCTCAGCACTTGCCCCATCTAATCTCAAAAGTCAAAAAGAACCAAAATTCTTTTATGTGTCAAGAAAAAGTCACCTCACTACTGTGCGGATAAACGCTGGAGTCATTGCCTTCCTGTCTCCAGTACGTGTGGAAAATGGTAGCTCATTATGGCTTTAGTGCTCCTTCTATCATGATCTTCCTACTGTGTCATTGTTTATTTAATAAAGTGATTTTTAATTTGCATTATTAATTTATGGGAACTCATAAGGTACATTGCACAATAACTTACCTTTCTACACATGACAAATGTATATAATGTATTGGGCTCCTGCTCTTAATTGCAATGACATTTTTGGTGCAAGACCCTCCTACCCCCCATGCAAATCATTGGTTAAAGTCAGTGACACACCACCCCATTCGAGTCCTTTACATTTACCTCTTTCAAGCTATGAGGCTAACAGACACAGCCTTCAAACACCACAGCCCACAGCCACCAACACCACAGTGTTGAAGGGAAGATAGCGCTACCATGCACCTCGGCATAGCTCCTGGGCTAGTTCTCTAAGCTTCCCACTGGCATCTTTTTCTTTTTGTAACCGAAGCTCAGCATTTGTGGCACAGGGCCCACAACTGGGGACTGTCATTCTAAGGTGTAAATAGCACAATAAGAGGCCTAACTAAGAAAACCAGGCCTGAAAGTCCAAAGACAAGAATGGTACCATGGACACAGCTTCTGAGTGAGCAGGAGGGGCCATCAGCAGTCAAGCTAACACCCCAAAGCATCCACCAGTCATGCAATTGCACACCAGGGGGAACTTGTCCCACTGCAGGAAATTAGCAACAGTGGCCTGTAAGTCAATAAACCAGACTCAAAATGCAAGGTCAAGCCACTGAAGAGTGGGGGAAGTTTCGCAGGCTTGAGTGACCCCTAAACACAGCAGTGGAAACTGCCAACTATGCTTTAAAGTGCCTTCTCCTTTCAGGAAAATCTTTCTGTGAAACAAGAAGTCCTGGTGTCCTTCTAAATGAGCATTTCTGTCCTTTGAAAGCAAGAATGGCTAGTAGAGGAGGAGGCCCTGAAAGGGCGACTTCTTACCACAGCTGCCACAGCCAGTGCGACACAGCCATTCCCCCTGCAGGACAAGTGCCAGTGAAACATCACCTGCGGGGGACCTGAGCAGATGGTGGCAATGGGGCAGTGAATAAATATGCTTCCCGCACACTGCGGCCATGGCTGCGTTATCACCGTTTCTGCTGTGAAACACATTTCTCCAGACTTGAAATCACATTAGCTGTGAACTGGATTCCAGGCTGAACTTGGAACATGGAACATGGCTGTGAGCAATGGTTTTAAGCCAAGTGTCAAAAGAATCAGGGTTACGCAGTTCTAAGTAAACTAGAAATTCAGTAGCCTTATGATTAACCTAGTATTTAGTTTTGTGAGCACTTTCTATTTTTAAGCCATCTTTTTCAAGACATTAACCAGAATTTACAGTCTCTGCCCTATTTAACTCACTGTCAGTCATATTCCTTGGTGCCAAAAGTCTCCTTACATGGGAATCAAAACTTAAACATAAAAGACTGAGTCCAAAATTACTGAGATAAGGGCATATGAAACCAATTTAACATAGAATTTCCCACAAATTCAAGTTGGCTTTTTTTCATTAACATTGCACACTGATTGTTTGCAGATCCCTTTTTCCTTCCGTGTAGCAGTGTTTCCTAAGCATAAACTGGAGGTCCTGATGCCTTGGGGACAGATGCATTGTCCTGAGCAGAGCAGGAAGGCCTCTGAGATTTGGTCCCAACTATTCCTACCCGGCCACACTGTCACAGCAGCTGAGCAGTGGGTAATGTGCACTAAGTGGTCCTGCCTGTTGTCATTATGCTTCACCAGGTCACAAATCCTATTTACTTCAGGGACCATCAGGGTGACATAAATACATGAAATATAATGGGGTGTACTTAGGTGTAAGAAGAACTATACCAGGGTAGGCCTGTCCTGACTAAAGACATTCTTCACATTTGAATGAGTTAGTAGAAGGCCAGTTAAAAATAATGAAATGCACACAAATGTTTCTGAATTACATCTGTTAGAATGAGTACAGCTCAAGAGGAGGCTGAGTGTATAGAAAGGGCTGTGATCACAGTATATTTGTGCTTCCATCTCACCCCCACCCACCAGACGGGACAACGGAGGGTCTAGGGAGGCTAGCAGACAAGCAGAGCCCTCGGCCATGGTATGGGAGGGAGAAAAGCCAGATGTGGGCCACTGGCCTCTCTCTGGGCCTCCAGAAATGCCTGTGATGCCCTCCCGTGGTCTCTGTTCTGGGACAGTGCCTTACAATTTCTCCATCAAAAAAAACAAAAGACCTTTAACCTAAAATAAATGTGCTAATGATTGAAGTATAATACATGATCTAAGGCCATATGAAATGTGGGAAAATGCCACCAGAGTTGTGAAGACCACCCTATGGAGATGAGCCCCAACAGGAGCTCCATGTGAAAGCAGATGCGATTCCTGAATTCAGCCGCCCTTGGGTCAGGAAAGAACACAGAGGCCCATTAGTCCCATCTCACTTTTACAGCTGGAATAACTGAGATCCGAGAGAATTGTGTCCTTTTCACAATACACACAGATTCCCAAAGCAGAGCCAGTTTGAATTCAAGGGTTTCGATTCCTAACCTAATCCTGGCTCCTTCTCCCACACAAGGTCTCTTGGTCAAAGCAAATCTGTCAACAGTTAACTATTCCATTCCAACAGTGGCAGGTAGACAGGGAGTAAACACCACCTTGCAGAACAGGAAAAGCCCCTCGGAGGATGGGGAGGAAACCGGGAAACCTTCCCAAGCTAATGAGGGGAACCAATAAAACCTTGAGTTGGTCAGGGTACAGCAACTCTATAGTAAATGTCACTCTATCGAAAATAATAAATCTAGTAATTCAGATAGAGAAAATCTGTACTTGGCATAACTTGCCTACCTTCTTTATCAGAATTTCAAATCAAACAATGATTTATTCAAGTTAGCATTTTGAAAAATTCACTAGGGCTTACTCTGTAGAAGCATTAAGAGTAGGTAAAAAATTAATTAATTAAAGATAATAATTGAAAGGCCAATCGCTTTTGTACAGAGACAAATTTTCTACATTTTTCAATAAAATGTAGCTAATTTCAAAGAACCTTTATTGAAATAAATGCTGGCAACTTGTTTCCCTCATTTTGAAAAATTTTGTGTAATTTTGCTTACTCTCTGTGCTTTCTTTCCTGCTTTTGATGATGATGTCATATACACATACATCCTCTACAGAGTATTTCTTATTTTTAATGGATGTCCCAAACTGGCCCATAGTACTTGCATTCCATGTCTGGTTCCATGACATCCAGCCTCCAGATGACCCATAACCACCTCCTTTACAGGTAACACTGTGTGGTTGGGATGAGTGCCCCAGATCTCCTGCTGCTTGGGAGGGAATCGGCCACTAGATGGTCCAATGGCCCTCCTGCCCTATGCTGAGTGGGGTGACCCCATTTGTGTGTCAGGATCAATGCTGATATGCACAGGGGATCCTGGGGCTGTCCTGCCCAGGCACCTACAGAGTCTGGGTCTCAACATACTCTGCTGTGGTGCCTGAACCATAAGGTGGTGATTCCCTGGGTACCCCCTTGGCCTGAAGGTGTCCCCAACCTCGCCCTCACACACCAGGGGCTTCTGCATAGCCTTGTGGTGGTCTCTCAGGATGACTGGCTCCTGTTCACGTGGAACTCAGCACCATTTCAGGACATGCCCCTGCCCCTGTGGGGGTCCACTGAGACTCTCCGACTTGCAGAGGCCTGGCAGCATAGAGCTGTTCTGCACCCACTACCCCCTGCTGGGGATGGGCCCAAAGTCCCATGCCACCATTTTCAGGAACACACTACCTTCCATGTGACTGAGTGAGTGAATCTGTCCTCTTCTTAAACCATTATTATTAAATGTTACTATGCTGATCTTGCTTATGCCAGAATAGTGATTGTAACCACGACTGAGGAGGGTGCTATCCCTCCCTCAGGGAGTCAGTGATCTTTCCCAAGGCTGGTGATTGTGACACCTCCCTGCCCTTCATCTAATATCCAGCTGATCATCAAGTTCTTCTCATTAAATTACTTTCTAATCTATTTCTTCTAAACAAGAGAGGCCATTGATGCTTTCACTCTATAATTCCCTTCCTGAAAAGATGTCCCCCTGAGAGAAACTACCAGCTTATTCTCTATAAAGAACAATCCTCTGAGTTCAGAGACCAACCTCATGGACCACACAGAATTAGAGCTTGTGGTAAGCTTTCTGTTCTCTCTTCCCTGGGAATTGGCAAGCAGGCAGAGCTGGTCAGAGGAGACCCAGAAGGAAGGTATAGACAGACCCAGGTGGCCTTGCCCACGTCACCCAGAGCCACGGAGTGACCCTGCGGGCCGACAGGTTCTGTCCTGGCTATCTGCCTTCCTTACAGGCACCCTCTTTCACTTGCTCGTTAGGCACCAGGGGTGGGCTTCTGTTTCCTGCCACCAAATGATGTTCAATGAAATACTTTCCTTTCTGTGCTCAGATCAGCACCTCTATCAGGCTACCATCCCTTATGAGGCCTCCTGCAATGGTGTTCCATTCTCAGCAGGTTCTAGGCTGCTGTCTGGCTAAAATACACATTACCCAGGAGGGCCTTACTACCACCTTTAAAATGCCCCATTGTCTACAAAATCACATTCCCTTGCACAGATTCCAGGCTCTGTGTAATCTGCACCCACCCTGAGTGGGCTGCCTTTCCTGCAGACACACATTCCCCAAAGGCACACTTGCCATTTTCCTAAAGCCACAGTAAGTGATGTGCATGCTTACCTCATATTTTATCTATCTCCATGAATGCTCTTCTCTCCATGGGTCACTCCCTAAGTCTGTTCACCCTTCATAGCCCAACCCAACTGGTACTTACTTAATAAATACTTCCACAATTAACACGTCCATTACTTCACACCCCAAAAGACTAAAAATTGGTATTTCATCTTCACAGCAGTCCACACAAAGTTAGCATTCGAGCAAAATCAGATTCTACTATGTCTGTTCTTCCAACTACAGTAATCTTCCCAGTATTACCTGTTATCATGAGGGTTTTCTTTCCAAGGTCATATCGTCATATCACTCCTTGACTAATATAGATATAATGATATTTCTATGTCACACTGATTTGAGAATCTTCAAAAAAGATGTCTTTCTCCCCCACTGCTCCTCGAAGGGAGGTATTGCAAATTATTTAGCACTTCTATGAACAATGAACACATAGTAAATGCTCAAACTGTGAAGTTGAAGTATAGCAGACAAATTAGTAAAATAACATAGAATCTAAACTCTCCATATCCAAAAGTTTTCAGAGTCAAATGATTCTATGAATGCATATAACCTATATTGCAAGTTCAAAAATGGAATATGTACACAAAAAGAGACTCTCCTGGATATGCCTTCAAAGATGGGTCTAGTGGGTAGGGTATCTGGGTAGATGAGCAGTAAGAACAGTCTTTGAATCATGAATCTTTTTTCTTACGGTTGAAGCCATGAGTTCATTAGTTTTTCAGTATGACCATATTCACAGGACTGAATGTCTTTTATTCCCTTCCAACTTCCAGACACACGTGTGATGGACTAGGATTTAGAAAGAGTCATCATATGCAGACATGTTTCTGTCCTGGTAGACAGTGCAGCCTTAAACAGAGGAAACAAAAAGATGGTGAGAGAAGTGAAATTTCATTCAAAATCCAATGACCATAACTGGATGTTTGCCTTCAAACACACCCTCTCTGGTAACGCGTTGACTCTTACCAGGACAGTCGCCTTTAGAAAGTGGGGTGGCCCACACCTCTAGATCAGTCTGGAACAGTAGGAGATGATCTTGTCAGCCTGCTGTAACACAATGATCATGTAACAGAAAGGGAGGCTCCCAGGGAAAAGACTTGTAGGTATTCCAGAAAAACTAAAGCTGCAGATAAAGGTCCTCATAGAGGTTCATGCACATGATGCCCAGTAGTCTGATATGACCCTGTAGAAACAGGGATCAGCCAGAGAAGATTGTTGGATAGAATTGCCAGGTCAGATTTTTGTTCTGGATTAACCCTTTCAGTAGTTCATAGGGTGTGGAATCTAGAAGCCTGGTCTCAACACCAGGAGACCGTTTAAGGGACTGTCCAAATAATCCAAACCAAAGATGAGAGTCTACCCAGGCTGTTCTACTGAGGATGGAAAACCAGATACTGATGACAAAAGTGTTCATGGAGTCAAATGAATAGCACATGGCAATGTGATGAAACATAGAAAATGGGGAGGGAGGAAGAACCAAAGACAACCGCGTTTACAGCGTGGGTGACCAGGCACATGAAAATGAGAAGACCTGGCTATGGCAAGAACAAATGGGGGAGTTAGGACAAGGCCAGCAAAGCATCTCTTAGGGAAACATCTGACTTTAATGAGACATGGCATCAATTCAAAACTGATGAGGAGAGAATTCCTGTGACTTGACAATTGTGTGCCTTTAAACAAAAGCACACTTAATGACAGAGAATGAATTAGTTCTATTTGTTCCTGTGTTGTCCAAAGAAACATGAAACAAAGGAGTTCACCAAACCCCTCACCCTGACTCAAAGTAGTTCTGAAATTAAATAATAGTATCAGCAAATGTTAGTTTTGTATTGCTTTGTGCTTCACTGGGATTTGGGCAAATACAGGGGACTTAACTGAGTAAAATCTCAAGCAAATAAAATTCTATGTTCTCCTTTTCAACAAATGTCCGGCCTTGAAACTGGTATATAACAGATGTTATAACTTTAGGCTTTTATAGGTCGAAAGAATCCTTCCATGACTAAATGATTGTTAGCATATCAAAAAAGCCAGTGGGTGGCTGTAAATCCAATTTGTCTCTCCACAATTTTCCCAGTGCTGATCTGGTGGCCTCAAGCCCTAGGAGTTCTGGTAGCGAAAGAACAAAATGGGAGGGGGTGGTAAACCCAAGAGGCAGGGGGGGAAATTGAATATTGCCTCTGGTAACCAATAATTCTAACACATCATGTAACACTTTCTGATCTCATTTAACTTTAAAGAGATTGAGAACATCTCATTTCTCCTAATAGGAACAGATGGGCACAGATGAATGCTGTCTCAAACATTTCATGCAGTAGCTTCCTCCTTCCCACATGGTTTGCACATTCTTTTCCTACTTGCTCATATATTTTACAAAATGTCCAAAGAAGCACAACGCCAAATAAAAAGAGTCGCTTCAGGGAAAGGTCACTCTACCAGCTTCTGATTTTACAGGCACTATTAATATCTCAAAGCCCCTATGGGCCCATTCCCTGAGCACTTCCGAATAAACAGATGTTCTATTGTTATAGCACTCAGAGTATCCTTGGACTACTTTGTGATTCTTTTTCTCCCTTTATTTTAATTCAAGCCTCCAAATCCCCACCAACCAATAATATTTAAATAAACATCCTTATTAAGTCCTTTATAAATATATACAATGCACTTCAAATATGGTTGTTCACCTCAAGTACAGTATCTTACCAATTCTTAGAAATTAATTTCTGTGACTTTTCATATTTCCTCAGAAAAAATCTATCAGCTAATTGCTAAACTCTTACTATTTTAGAACTTGCATCTACTCTGATGAGAGAAGAGTACAGAGTGCATTTTCAAACTAAAGTGATGTTGACTCCCTTTTCCCTAGAGGGTAAGCCACTCGAGTCCACTACTGAGGGAATCCGGGATCCCTGGGGTCATATCCACAGAGCTCTACTTCTTGGAGGATAGAGACTGCCCTCAACACAACTTGCAAGCAGAAGGTTACCGGGAGATGGAGTCTCGTGTAGACAAGGTGGTGCTCTGTTCATTCCTTGTGCTTGTTACTGCCAGTCCTCACCAAAAATCCCCCCGTGAACAAAAACAGATTTGATGGTATGCTTATCTACTTGTTCTGTTTCATTTTGTTTTGTTTAGCTCAGCCACAGAAAAACAAACTAACAAACAAACAGGGGCTGAGGCAGACACATTGGCTTTGTTTCTGAATGGCCGGTCTTCCGAATCTCTCCCTTACCCAACTCACAGCTTGAAACTGCTGGTGCTCCTTCTGCCTCTTCTCTCGTGAATAACAATATTTCTTTAGCCAAAATGACAGGATTCTTAGCAAGACATTTTCCCATTCATCTGCCAAGCTTCTTGACTTTTATTACCTGTATTGCCCAGTATCAAACTTGTTTGAAACATCCTGTGAACCAGAGTGTTGTCCATAGCTGTCCCTTAACTTTTTAGACATACGTATGACTCAATTAGGACAAGTATGCACACAAATCAAGTACCAGCAATATAAATGTTGTAAGGTGCCCCATGCTGAATTCCCTCCATGGGGCCCAGCCACGTAATTGGAGGAAACAGTGCTATGCAAGAAGCTGGTCTGATCCATGGCGGGGCCCACGGAGGATTTTGAAAATGTTTGAACAAGCCCTCCCAAGCACTTTTTAAAGAGCTGTAGGTAGCCAAGCATACTATGAGGATTTTAAAGCTTATTTTCTCTGAAGCAAGAAATGAATATGTGCCATGAGTACAGACTAAAACCACAGTGAATGGAATCAGCTCTAAACAGACTGACTGAGTTTTTTCCTGCTGGAGAACAGGAAAAAGAAAGAAATAAATGCTACAAAGCTGACTTGAGAGACTCTTGTGTTATTCCCTGGCATCTTTTGTAGGGAGCTTATTTTGTTTGGGAGAAATTACACTGAGGCATGGCTACTCTCCATGGTCCTTCTTGAGTCTTAGAAACTATTATAAATGGAAAAAAGAAAGGCAGTGATTCGCAACCAGAGTAGCTGTGTCAGAAATGAAATGAAGTGGACGTGTTGCCAAACTCTGTATCTCTGCCATACCAGCAATTTTTATGAAACTCTTCTGTCAATAAATGGTAGTTTTCCTGGTTATTTGGCCTTTGAACACAACTTTTCACCAAAAAAATTGGATAAACTAAGTTATTTAGTACTTGAAAAATTAGACCATCTATAAATGGCTTGCTATTGAAATCTGCCAGTGGGCAGACCTCATATTAGAGAGCAGGTCTTGGTCTGGATTAAAACCAGGAGGTCTTGGTCTGGATTAAAACCAGGTCTGCATCCCCTGGGGAAGAAATATATACCAAACTTGTTTCTAAAACATATGCAATAAAATGCTAAATTGGATTTGTAATAACTTTTCACATGGATTTATGAGCTAACAGATGGGAATAATAATATTTTAAATATTTTACTTTAAAGTACTCAGTGTCGTACACATTAATATAGTAGCAAACTACACACACACACACACACACACACACACACACACACACATGTTTATATATATAAAACATACTGTGCTTGGGAAGCAATGAACCCAAAATATTTTTTTAATACTTAAGCCCTGAACAATATTAATTTTAATTTTAGCAGATACTTATTTAAACCATGTGTGGTTCTGGCCCTGCCAGCCTCCACCTTCCCAAACAGGCTTCCAGACATCAAGATCTCCCTACTTCCCTTCGTGCCTTACTTTGCTGTCTTCTCTTAAGTAATGCCCACTGTGCCTGCTGTCCCACCTCAGGACTTTGGGTCATAGTGTTTTATCCTTTCAGAAAACCTCACTTCCCCTTAGGAACCTGCTCAGCTGCTTTTAATGATTTAAAAACTTGCATAAACCCCATGACCACCCAAATCTGAAAAGTTGTCAGTCAGTTCCTCTTCACTTTATCTCATTTATTTCCCATGTACAAGGTTTGGACACTATCCTATACTACCTCTTATTTCTTCCTCTCCAGCTGTATACCATTAGTTTTCTCATCTTTTTTTCTATAATATTATTTCATTCCATTTCATGAACTCCATGAAACAAAATCTCTGTGTCCTTAACTCCATTCAGCCATCTACATGATATGGCAGGGGGTCCTTGCAGATTCGTGTCCTAATAATAAACATCTGTGCTTTGGTTTGAATGACAGAATATTTCTACTAAAATTTTGAGTCTGGTGCTTTTCTATGGAAGTTGAAACAAAGCTACTTTAACCAAAATGTCAACAAACCCGAAATTTTTTTTGTTGTCAACTCATCATCATTGCTTCTATAAGGTTAGACAAAAAATGTGTCATATTTACACAATAATACCCCATTTAGTTGATGTACTATGTATTTGAAGCAGTTTTAAAAAATATCTGTGCCTTACTGTACAGGAATCATTTTGGGAGCTGGGACTTGTAAGAACACATTCAAATGGACAGGGTAAGCATAGAGTTATAATATTAGAACTCATGACTCTCACATAAGTAAAAAGTCTCCAAGTAAGCTGATGCCAGGCTCCACTATAATTCTAGCAAATGGTTTTTAATGTCTTAAAATACTGATAGTAAAAAAACTTAGTGGCTAAGCTATATCTGGAGGAGACAGTAAAACATACCACTTAACAAGTTTTTATGAGTTGCAAATCGTTCTTAATAAACAAGGATAAGGAAGTACAGAGACACAACCCAACTACATGCCAATTTTGAGACAGCACCAATTGCACAGGAAAACTTTTTGTTCTACTGTCTATATTGTGGCAAATATAGCTTATATTTAAACCACAGGATAACTAAGAAATTAACTCAAATAGATGTTTTAGTTGTTCATATTAATAATGTTAATACTCAGTACTTACTGAAATGTTAGTATGTCCCAAATACTTTCAGATTTTATGTAAATTATCTCATTTAATTTTTCCTAAATTTTGTACAAAAGAGTTGCTCCCATTAGTCCAATTCTATAAATAACAAATCTAAGCCCCAGGTAATGGAGCTGGATTAAACTGGAGATTGCCTCACTTTATAACACCTGTGTCCAATCATCAAGATCTAAGCGAGATTCACAGTGTTTTCTTCACTACATTAAAGAAAATAAATTGTTAAGTGTATAAAGTCATTCAGGAGCTGAGACTGACAGAGAATGCATCTATATTATATAATACACTTTTAATTGTCTTAGCTACCTTATATATTTCTGTCCAATTAAAACAATTCTGCAACATCTTACCAAATGAGACAGGATGTGATAGTGAAGGTTGTGCTTTTAACATTATTCCTTACTGTAGTCATCATTGTTTTGCTTTTGTCAAGAAACTTACTTTATTTTACTGGTGAGGCACTCCACCTGTCCTTATAGAATTACACATTAGCGGTTGCTTTACAAACAGAAACTGGGGAAAAGTAGCTGAGTGGCACATTTAGCATGGGAGGAAAAGGTGAGTTCTAGGTCTCAAACTTGTGTTAAGTAAATGTGAAAGGAAAGGCAGAGCTGAGGAGAGGGGCCGCACACACTTAACCGTGGTCTGCGTTGGCTTCATCCAGGGTGAGAGCCCGTGGGAAATAAGTCACTCTCTCCTACCTGGAATAAAAACCAGTAAATGTGATGTTGAGCTTTGTTACTTAATATTTAAAGAGCTCACTTTCCTATAAAAAAAAGGAACACGTTGAAATCTATCCAGTAGATTCTGCAGGTCACAATTGCTGTCACAAAAGTGATGCTTAAGTTGCGCTAGCCTTCCCTTCCTCACACGCGAGATTTACAAACTTCACGTCCAACAAGAATAAAGTTAGATCTAAATTTCCTTGGACTCTTCCAAGATGAAAATAACACATTGGTCCTACATTTACAAAGTCCTGTTTGTCCTTGTCAGCATCCTGCTCTACTGTTTCTCTTTGTGTATGGAGTGGGCTGAGAAGCTGACATTTTGGAAAATGATCTGATATTAAAGAAGTGTTTTTACCACAATAAGAGTAACAGGCAGAATTGTGCAAGCAGAGCACAAACCTTCTTTTTCTCTCCTCTCTTACCTACTGTGGATCTTAAGTCTTTGGTAAAGGAGATGCAGACACAGATTTGAGGCAGATTCCAGGAAACTGCAAACAAGACCTTCGTAAGAGGTACTGCAGTTTGGCAGAATGTTCAGAGGACTTCAAATGAGCCACAGAATTTTTATTTGGTACATGTATCATTATGACATATACCCAGAAGTGAGAGAAGAAAGTGGGAAGCTGATGCTGAAAGGACTGAAACCCATGTATGCTTTAACAGTGAAGGTAAATAGGTAGAATGATCGTGTATGAAAATATTTGGAAATGATTGAAATTTTATATGCTGTGATTCCTTAATGTTTAAGAAAGCCAGTAGAACCAAAGAGCTTAAATAGCTTCCTCTTAAAGGGAAGAACTTTAATCTGAGAGCTATGCAACTGTGGACAAGTTACTTAGAAACACGGGTGGCCTCTTCCTCTTGCTAAAATGCAACAGCCAAGCTGAGTCATGGGTACCTCAACCCTCCAAAATGACATGATTTGAAAAAGAAGTACAGTTCTGAAAAATTGCTCCTGGTGTAAGCACCTTTGCAGAAAAAGGCTTCAACTTATAAATACTGCCAGTTGACAGATGGAAAGAATAGGGAAATGACACAGTGAATGGGGAGGTTGTTACTTGAATTGAGGAACACAATAAGTAGAAATAAGCAAGACAAAAGCTGATGTCATTTTACCAGTTTTGTAGTGATCATTTCTTATAATAAGAAAAATTTTACTGTATAATGAAGTAACTAAAATATGACTCACTCAACAAATATTTGTTGAGCACCTACTTTGCCCCCAGAGTAGCTGCCAGGCCATCACTGTGGGTGCTGTGAATATAACAGCGAAGAGATAACATCCCTGGCCTTAAGAAACACACCTCTGACTTTACACACACACAGGTGCACACA
The DNA here is from genome assembly GCF_030020395.1 of Manis pentadactyla. Taxonomy (NCBI): domain Eukaryota; kingdom Metazoa; phylum Chordata; class Mammalia; order Pholidota; family Manidae; genus Manis; species Manis pentadactyla. Next base: position 62,067,937 of record NC_080019.1, on the reverse strand, counting down.
TTCTGGGCACAGGAAAGACGGTCTGACAGCAGCAGTGACAATGAGTGACACTTGTCTGCTGTCAGATCGTCCCGTTTCCCTCCCTCCGATGCTCTCCCACGTCCACACTGCCCATCTCCTTCTACAAGCCCTCGCGCTGGGGTCCACGCCTGCTGGTGCCCTTGCAGAGCACAGGGACGTGCGTCTTCCCCTCAGCCCTGCTGCCAGCTCTCCTTTTAGAAGGAACATGCCTTTTAATGAAAATGATACAATATCACATATTCATCCCCAAGCTGCTTATTTTGATTCTTTTATTGCTTGACTGGACTTTTGTTTCACAAATATTTACTGAGGGAATATTTCCTATGTTGATTCCAGTTATAGAATGTGCATCTGTATTTGAGTGATAAGCTGCCTCCAGTTTCCAATAACTGCCCACCTTTTCTCAGGAACTGATATTCATTTATAAGTTATTTACTGAGCATGTACTATGTGCCGTGCCCACTGCAGGTGCTCAGAGACAGCAGCAGGTAGGTCTGTTCCTGCTCTCAGGGGCCTGCATGGACACATCTCTATGCTCCTGGCACTGATAGCTCCCACAAAGATCTCCTAGCCCCAGATTGACTTTTCTGTTTACAAATTTCTTGCTTTATGTGGATGGAATGCCTGAATGATTATTCTTGTGCTATTCCACAGCTTTACTGAGGTGGAATTCAGTGAATGTCTTTCAATCTGATGATTCAGCCATTTCTTGTTCCCAGGGGATTTTCTGCTGCCATCTCATTTCATATTTTCCTTTGCATGTGGTTTATCTGTTTCAGAGAGAGCAATTAATTTATGTCAGAAGATCTCATCTGTCTTCCTATTATGGTCTCGTTTTTCTTTAATCTTTTAAAATTTACCCTCTGCCTTTGCTATGATTATCTCAATATTTTCTTCTATTTCAGAACTTAATGTTCAGCTGGGCCAATTCTCCTATTAAGATTTCATTTGTTCTGAAGACTGCTATTTTAGCAGTAGGGTATTTTGCCAGATCACACTTGAGAAGCTCTGTTCAGAATCTCTAAGTATTCTTACAGACTAAGCCAGAATTTTAAATTTTGTGTGACTGCACTTTCAGATTATTGGCGAACTGATCATCTTCCCTGGCTTGGCCATAGTCTGAGGGCTAAGCATTATGTTGTGTGTTCCCTGGGAGGAGACAGGGAGAGGTGCCTAGAGTTCTGATCATGGTGGAATCCGATTCTGCTCCAGGTCGTCCAGGTTTACTCTGCCCACTGAGCCATGTGTCCTATTTCCACAATGAGGAAACCTTTGCAGCTGGTGGGTCTCCTCTGGAGGTCTGAAGCTAACACTTTTGTAAAAAGCCAGTTCCACTTTTATATGAAAAGAAAACCCTACTTTTGTATATGCACTTTTTACCTATCTCTACAAAACTAACATTTCTACCAACAAACAGAAGAGGAATCAGGTGCAAACCTCAAGCCTGCCTCTTTCTAAGCTTGGAAACATTATTGAAAATTCCTGTATCAGTCGTCACAATGGACCAAGAGTAGAAATGAGGTGAGAGAACGTTCAAATCCCTCTGCCTCTCCTCATAAATACCCCTGATCAAGGGTTGACACCTTTATCCAGGTCTGGATGCTGAGCGATGAAAACAGAAAAGCCTAAGCTAAAATTAGGAGATAACCTTAGGCTCACCTGCAAGCTCTGCCTACCTCCCCAGTGCGGCTCTGTAGATGTGCACGGCAAGCTCAGTGAGACTGAGGCCTCTTTCTGAGGTGGAAGTCAGTGTATCCTGGGATGACTAGGTTCTAAGGAGACAGAATCAGAATGTCCCTTTAGTCCTATATAGGCTTTTGTATAAATGCCGTTGTGTAAGTGCCAAATGTTTGCCATGTCCTGTGAGTCACATGGAGACCCCAAACTAGATGGTGCCTTAGTAACCCAGACACTGCTGGTGAACAAGAGATACCTGGAGGACCAACTTGATGCCAGGAAGCTACAGGAGTTGTCACAATAGCAAGGAAAGCCAGCTGTCAAGGGCTGCTGCACCGGTCAGCAGACACCCAAGCTGAGGGCAAAGCAATGACCAGTGTTGGAACAGTTGCTAAGAGATGGATCAGAGACAGGAGGTGTCAAGCCAACCAAGTCAATATTATCCAGTAACGGATGAAAACATGACATTGGGGAGACCATATAAGTTGTAAATGTTTTCAAAATACCCTCTATTCCAGGGAGAAAATTAGATCTTTCTTCCAAGAAATTTGATGGATTACTAGGCCTTGTAACTCTGGGTGATGTTTCAACCCAACTACAAAGATTCTGATTTTAAACTTGCCCATTAGACCCTAATGTGTAACATGTCTCAGAGAATAAAGGGCAGTTTACAATAAAGAGTCCACTAAATCATCTGCAGGCTGTCAGAGAGTCTGTCGGTCAGCCTTCGGAAGGTAATGCGGGTTGGTCTCCTCAGTTTTCAAAACAGGGTGTCACATAGGCCTCCTGTGCCTTGGGGTCGGGACCACATGGACACTTCCACCCTCAGCCAGGAGAGGACGGCTGCAGGGCAGGCACACCAGGATTGTTCTGTAAGCAGACAGTGAGGCCACCGCTGGCCAGCGGCCTCCCTGAAGGGGCTGATACAGCACAGACTCTGTGTGAGGACACATTAAATCTCTCCTCCTCAAGTTTCCCAAACTCTTTCCCTTTGTTAAGTCTCATGTCATGTTTTCCAAGGAAAAGATGTGGATCCCATTATCTTGATTTCCTGCAGAAGGGGTTTCAGGCAGCCAAGATTCTAATGTTATGTTCTCCATCATGTCAGAGTAACGAATTAAGGAACTCCAATGAAAAAGAATTACTTCCCTTTTCACAGGCCTTAACTGAAGACCCAAGATAACGTAAATCAAAATATCATGACCCATTTTTTTTTTTTAGTAGAATTCAAGGGCAAGAGAACATTTGTCTCTGTGGCTCAGATTCTGTATTGCTGGGTGTGAGAGCATGCTGGGAACCCGGTGGACCTGGTCCAGACTACAGCTACTCTCTCCCTGGTGTGTGGCTGAACTGCCAAAGGGTTTCAGCTCTGGGCAAGTTCACTCTGGATTCAGTAAGAACAAATAATGTCAATGCAACATTGGGGGTAAAAGTTCTTATACTAAGCTTTATTCCCATGGTGTCAGGTGGGGAGTGTTAGAATTATGTCCACATCTGACAAGTTCAAAATCGGCAATCCACCTCCACATAGAGCAGTGGGTGGAAATCTTTATATAGCAACATAGACATTAATGGCTCATTGCCAACATGTGGGTAAGCATGTAGCTACACAATTATTCCATCATTGCACAAGCACAGTAGGCAAGTAGATTAGGGTCAGGTGAGCATCCCCGACATGGGAAGTTCCATTTTCCCTATACTCCACCCCTCCAGGATTCTAGCCTCACAATTTGTGAGCCCTTAATCTTCTGCAGTGGTCCCTGTGCAAGAAAGCTGGAACATCATAGCCAGATTCCACAATAGCAATAGAGGTGTCCTCAAGCCTGAGATTGATGGCCGCCAAGTGGACATTCCAACTATGTTCAAACCAGTTCCTTTCAGATGAGTTCACAACTCACACATTCTGTGGGAGGCCAGTAGCAGAACTGGCAGGGAGCTCTGTGCTCATCAGGCAAGCAGACATGTTGGCAGATTTTGCTAGGGTGTGTGCCCAATCCATGAAGACATTAGAGGAGATTAGCATTAAGGATGATTAAAGCACATGTTTTAATGACACTATCACAGGAAAATCTTGTCCATTAGGTAGGATGCATGCAAGAGAATGGTCCTGTGATAGGACTGAGACAGGAAAGGGGTCTCATTGGGTCTAGTAAAACATACCTTTACCCCTTTTCCTGTGGGGATTACTGAAGGGTCTATGTATAGTGCTACTGGAGGTGCATGCACTGGCCATAAAGATTAAACAAAACTCCCCAGTAAGATGCTCCTACCTTCTGGCTGTTTAGGGTAGAGTACTGTGATCCATGAGGGCCACTCTGCCATTACTCTAGGACTACACAGGAGGCCAGACTCTAGGCCTTGTCCCCAAGGTGCCAAGAGGGCCAGCCATCACTGGTCCATGTGTTGAAATGTCCACTGAATGGAGTCTCTGGGGTTTATCATGGTCGGTGCTGGCAGCAGAATATTATTCTGGTGGCCAAACCCCAGCTTCAACGATTCTTCCTTGGTTTGTATTTGCAGTTGTATTGGGGAGGCAGCAATGTGTGCCAGCATGTCTATGGGGCTCAATGCCTCCTTCCAGGACTTCTCATTAAAATGCCATAACACTGTCCATAAGTGGACTGACCATCCCCATAAACTATTAGGATCTACCTTCAAGCCAGATTTTAACAAACCATTGCACCTCTCTATCAAGCCTACCCCAGTAAGGTTATATGATACATGAAACTTCCACTTTACCCCTAGTTGTTGCACCCATTCTTATAGCGTGTGTCCAGTAGAGTGGGTGCCTTGATCACTATCAATTACCTGCAGTAGACCAGAGACTGCAAAGAGACACTCTAGGTCTCTTTTGATCATTGGCTGTTCTGTATAACATGTAGGAAAAACAACTAGAAATCCAGTCAGTCTGGCCCAGTATTTTATTAACTCATTTGTATAACACCTGTTCAGTATTTCTTGTACATCCATATCTTTTGTATTGGAATGTAAATTTTCTTTTCTATACATTACATTCCCTAGTAAGAGACATTGCAAACAATGGGAGTTTAAGAGATGTTCCGTTGTTAATTACTGACTGTTACATCAATAAGCATGTAAAAGATACTAACTCAGGGTTTCATCACACACATAACGATCTAGAATACGGGAGTCGGCGCTGCCGTGGCTCTGTCCAGATTCCGCTGGATCTCTTTCCCCCACCCACTAGCACTTCCTTTTGCTTCTCTTTCTTTTGTTTCCCACAGGCAGGATCTGAAACTGCCTTCCAAGAACTGGCCTTGAGCTATGGACCCACTTTGCCCACTAGTGAAGCCAGAAAATCCAGACCCAGAAATGCCTAGGAGTTTTCCTCCCCAACCCCACTACCTTAGGACGACCCTCACCTCCTGACTAATTAGTGGGCCAGTATGAACATCCAGCTTCCTTGACTCAGGTTAAGAACCAGTCTGCAATGTAACATATTTCATAACTTCCCTAAAATCGGACCCACTCTTGGGCCTCTTCCCCTTCCTTGCTTGGCTTCTCCCACTTTCTTCCCTGGGTTTTTCCTGGGGAAGCCCCCTCTTAATGTATCACTTGTATCCAAACCCTGCATCATGCTAATACAAATAAATTTCATTGCAGATTTTACCTTTTTTCTTGAACTTTTATACCAAATTGAGCATTTATTATATACACTGAGTAGATTGTAAGTTAGTATTCTTCCCAGATACCAATTTTTTTCAAAATAGTATGCATATTTTCTTCTCCCATCTTAAGTTTTGTTTTAGGAAAACATTGCTTCCCAAGAAAGTAGAAATTCATACTTCAGAGGCTTAGACAAGATGACTTCTTAAAAGGTTGCAGAGAAATTATAGTTTTAAAAATACACAGGAAAAGTTAAAATAGATTCTCCTTACCCACATATCAAGTCCCATATCTCACTGAAATCTCCTGCTCTCAGACACTCTACTCTTTCCTATCTCTGTTCACACAAAACCAATATTCAGTGGTTATGCTGTCTCAACTCCCCTTCTGTTTCCAGCTTCTAGATATTTTCTATTACTGCACACACACACATACCCACATGCACACAAAGAAGTAATGTATATAGATTTACACACATTCACACATGTTTAATTATATTTATATGTACTGATTTTAATACAGTTGTTTCATTTAAATAACTTGATATACATCTTAATTTCCAACCACAATTTCAGAGCATTATATCTCTGCTCTGAAAAATTAAAGCTATTTATATAAAAAAGATATGACTGAGATTATTTTTCTGCCTTCTAGATATAGATTCTTGCTTAAACTTCATTCAAAAAAAATGAAGCTGCTTACAAAGACACAAAATAAATGATACAGTGAAATAACTAAAATAGTAATTAAATTAGGCATGGGAGAGCTAATTTTATTATAGAGAAGGAAAGGAAATTTCACCATGGCTAAGGGAAAGGAAAGGAAATCAACCACGGCCGTGGGAGAGGCAAGGAAGTGGCGCAGCCCTCACTCTGGGGTGCACTCTGCCTGCTGTTTCCCTCTCCAAATCCCTTTATACACCAAGATGAACAGTTACAAAACACAGTGTTGCTTCAGTTACATCCTTTAAAAGCGAATGTTTCTAACCCTTTTCTCTAAATTAAATTGGAATCACAGGAAAACAAACTATGGAAATGGGATAATAGCTTTAAAAAATCATACAAATAAAGTGTCACCCAACACCTAAAATTAAAATTCATTCCTTAATCTAGACATGCAGAAGTTGCAGATTATATAAAGCTAATGTATTTTGACTACCTTTAAATTAAATGCTAATCCATAATATCTTACTCTTAAAGATTATTGTCATTGGAAAAACTAACTGTGGTATCTATCAAGGAAAATTTTATAAATGATATTCAACTATTTTAAATGTTCATAAATTATTTGAAAACAAAATTTGAGTAATTAGTAGCTTTATACATCTATTTTCCTTAGTTAATCTTTTTCAAGAAATTATCTTGAAAGTATCTTCAGAAGATTGCATAAATGCTAGGAACTATACAGAAACAACTAGAAAACAAGAAGAAAACAAGCACACACTGAAGACAGCTCCCTGGCTTCCTCTCCACCGCTACCAACCTCAGCTGCTCTGGCCTTGGCCCTGATATTTTTCAAGGTTAAGTTGCTTTCTTGCTATCGTAATTACACTACGTATTTTTCAGGGCTTTTCTTAGTCTTTGTAATATTAAATAGAGCTGGAGTGAAAGGTCTTATAACAAGATGACAGATGCAATGTTTATCTTGGTTCAGTTTTGCTCAGAAATATCATAAGGAACATTATTAAAAAGGAGGAAAAAAGCTAGGAAAGATTGAGTTGTTGGCTTTAGATCTGTTCTATGTGGCAACAGAATGTGTTTACTGTTAAAAACATTCTCTTTTGTGAACTCTAAGAAGCAAATAGGAAAGGGAACAAAAAAGCTACCACTGAGACTTCTTCCAGTTCTAATACACGCTGTTTTGCCAATGGGTTTCAGCCCCAGGCAAGTTCGCTATGTCAATGTGATCAAAGAAATTGACAGCAAAATGTTTTTGGGGTGAAAGGGTTATACCCAACTGTATTTCCAGGTGGCAGGTCAGTCACTAAAATCCCATTCACTCAGAGCGAGTCTGCAGGCAGCAAGCCAGTCTCTGCCTCTGGGCCCCTCTGTCCGCACAGCTGTCCTCTGGGCCTCTGTCCTCGGTGCTGCCACCACTCCAGCCTCTGCTCTGCTCCCCTGGAGCCTTGCAGCCCTGCCACCATGTCGTGCCCAGAGCACTGAGTGGAGCTCTTTATAGAGTCAACAGCCATGTAATGCCCACAGGTGTGCAGGGAGCTAGTCAACCAGAGCCAGGTGAGAATCTACACATGGTAAACATCTGCAATTAGACCAGCTGCAAGCAGTGCCTTCACACATTTATTTTTATTTTTTATTTTTCCTGTATGCATGCCACAAAGGATGCCTTCACCAGATAACTTCCAGTTGTAATACAATTAATGCCAATGAAGATTTTTTAAAGTGCCAGTTACTGAGAGAAAATTAAACCATTTTGAATTTAGCAGCTGGTTTGGTTTCAAAGGCTTTTTGAAAAATTTATGGCAATAGTACAATAGTGAAGGTCACAAATTAAAAAATCAAAACAAGATTTCACTAATTTTCTGAAAATAGTTTAGAAATATTTTCTTTAATTTATGCAAACTGCTTTCAAACTTATTGAAATTCTTATTTCCCCTAATTATCTTGTTCTAAGTTTTAAAGGGCAAAATTATTGTACAGGTTAGGAAAGGAGGCCAAGAGAACAACAGCTAAATGCATACCATGTTAAGGTGTTTGTACTTAATATAGATAATTTATTATTTCATGGTGATGTGCATGAGCATTTCTTCATATTAAAGGACTCATTATTGGAGAGCTTTGTCATAGATGAGAAAATAATTTTTGGAAACATACTATTTATACTATAACTCTTTTTGAATAATGTAGAACATGACCAACAGAGCAGATTGAGAGCAATAACAGACCATTGTTTGTGTTCTCTCCAGTGAAAATCACAAATGACATGAACCAGGCTGGTGGGTGGGCTGTGTGGGCTTCGCACACATGAGTGGGCCCAGTTGAGCTCTTAGATGGGACCACAGACTCTGGGGGAACCTCGATTGCAGCTTGGGAGTCCTTGAGGCAGAGACACGAGGCAGTCTCGGCTGATTCCTGATCCACAGCAACTGGGACAACTGCTTGTTTTTTTTTTTTTTTTTTTTTTTTATTGAAGGGTAGTTAACAACAGTATTGCATTACATTAGTTTCAGGTGTACAACACAGTGATTCAACATTTATATACATGATAATTCTAGGTACCAGGTATCACCATACCAGGTTGTTACAATATTTTGACTATATTCCTTATGCTATACATTACATCCCGGTTACTTATTTATTTTACAATTGGAAGTGTGTTTATATATATATATATGTATATATATATTTTGTGAGGGCATCTGTCATATTTATTGATCAAATAGTTGTTAACCACAATAAATTTCTGTATAGGGGGGGTCAATACTCAATGCACAATCATTAATCCACCCCAAGCCTAATTTTCATCAGTCTCCAATCTTCTGATGCATAACGAACAAATTCTTACATGGAGTACAAATTCTTACATAGTGAATAAGTTACATGGTAAACAGTGCAAGGGCAGTCATCACAGAAGCTTTCGGTTTTGTTCATGCATTATGAACTATACACAGTCAGTTCAAATATGAATATTCATTTGATTTTTAAACTTGATTTATATGTGGATCCTACATTTCTCTATTATTATTATTTTTAATAAAATGCTGAAGTAGGTAGATACGAGATAAAGGTAGAAAACAGAGTTTAGTGTTGTAAGAGAGCAAATGTAGATGATCAGGTGTGTGCCTGTAGACTATGTGTTAATCCGAGCTAGACGAGGGCAATAAACATCCATGTATGCAGAAGATTTATCTCAGAACATGAGGGGGGAGGTTCTAAGCCTCACCTCTGCTGCTCCCCATTTTCTCACCACATGGCCCCCTGCGACTGTGCCTGTCTTAGGTTGTTCCTCCCTTGAGGAATCTTACCCGTCTCTGGCTAACCAGTCATCTTCCGGGGCCATACAGGGAAATGTTAAGTTGGTAAGTGAGAGAGAAGCCTTATTGTTTGAAAAGGTTAGCTTTTTACTTCTTTGCATATTTATGCCCTGTGGCTTCTATGCCCAGCATTTGTCTTGAGGTGTCTTTACCACTTGGAAGAATTATGATACTCGGTAAATTCGACATGTGGCACGAGTTCTATTTAAAGGTTGTGATTAGGTAGGAAGAAGAAAAGCTATAGCAGTAGCAGGCAGAAGAAAACCTGGGAAGATTGATTATTTCTTTGACATATCTTCTTGTAGAGTAACTTCAGCAAGGATAGGTTTTAAACTACTAATTAAATTGTGCACACACATAACATAATAGGAATATAGTTACCTAACCAAAGCATACCTGTAATTACCAGCCATCTCCAGTGAAACCAAGAAAACCAGTTAGGCACCTTAGGCATTTGTGAAAACTTATCTATGATATGGTGGATATTGTCCGACTGAACTTAAACAGTCTGAGAGAATTCAGATAAACTAGAACAACCCATTCCTGGGGACTGTTCATATGCCATATGTTCTTTTAACGATAAATAGTCTGTGGTTGTAAGATTTTGGAGTACTACAATTTGCACTTCTCCTAATTCTTGGTTGAGTTCCAACAGTATAGATCCAGTCCAATTTTTGTTTTACTGTATGCACAGGCCAGCTTAGATATCTCCTTCCTCATTCCCATGGCAAGTCCAGGAACTGGTGGGATGAGTGCATCTACACCTGTGACAGTGCGTGGATCTTTGTTGGAGTTTTTTTTTTTTTTTTTTTGCTGATCATCTTCTGTCATGAGTCTTCCCGAGAGTGCTGATGTTGGAAGTTCTTTTTCATATCGTATCTTAATTCATTTTTGGGGTAGCCAAATTAGGCTTTGATCCTCTGTATAAACACAAACAGACCCTTTGCCTACACTTTTATATGCCCTTTATATCATTGTGTAGAACTCATTAGAGGTCACCACATAGGAACTGCATTTTTTTTTTAAATCATTAATCTACACTTACATGACGAATACTTTGTTTACTAGGCTCTCCCCTATACCAGGTCCCCCCTATATACTCCTTTACAGTCTCTGTCCATCAGCGTAGCAAACTGTTGTAGAATCACTACTTGTCTTCTCTGTGTTGTACAGCCCTCCCCTTTCTCCCACCCTGCTATGGATGCTAATCTTAATACCCTTCTTTTTCTGCCCCCCTTATCCCTCCCTACCCACCCATCCTCCCCAGTCCCTTTCCCTTTGGTACCTGTTAGTCCATTCTTGAGTTCTGTGATTCTGTTGCTGTTTTGTTCCTTCAGTTTTTCCTTTGTTCTTATATTCCACAGATGAGTGAAATCATTTGGTATTTCTCTTTCTCCTCTTGGCTTGTTTCACTGAGCATAATACCCTCCAGCTCCATCCATGTTGCTGCAAATGGTTGGATTTGCCCTTTTCTTATGGCTGAGTAGTATTCCATTGTGTATATGTACCACATCTTCTTTATCCATTCATCTATCAATGGACATTTACGTTGCTTCCAATTCTTGGCTATTGTAAATAGTGCTGCGATAAACATAGGGGTGCATTGGTCTTTCTCAAACTTGATTGCTGCATTCTTAGGGTAAATTCCTAGGAGTGCAATTCCTGGGTCAAATGGTATGTCTGTTTTGAGCATTTTGATGTACCTCCATACTGCTTTCCACAATGGTTGAACAAGTTTACATTCCCACCAGCAGTGCAGGAGGGTTCCCCTTTCTCCACAGCCTCGCCAACATTTGTTGTTGTTTGTCTTTTGGATGGCAGCCATCCTTACCGGTGTGAGGTGATACCTCATTGTAGTTTTAATTTGCATTTCTCTGATAATTAGCGATGTGGAGCATCTTTTCATGTGTCTGTTGGCCATCTGTATTTCTTTTTTGGAGAACCGTCTGTTCAGTTCCTTTGCCCATTTTTTAATTGGGTTATTTGTTTTTTGTTTGTTGAGGCGTGTGAGCTCTTTATATATTCTGGACGTCAAGCCTTTATCGGATGTGTCATTTTCAAATATATTCTCCCATACTGTAGGGTTCCTTTTTGTTCTATTGATGGTGTCTTTTGCTGTACAGAAGCTTTTCAGCTTAATATAGTCCCACTTGTTCATTTTTGCTGTTGTTTTCCTTGCCCGGGGAGATATGTTCAAGAAGAGGTCACTCATGTTTATGTCTAAGAGGTTTGTGCCTATGTTTTCTTCCAAGAGTTTAATGGTTTCGTGACTTACATTCAGGTCTTTGATCCATTTTGAGTTTACTTTTGTATATGGGGTTAGACAATGGTCCAGTTTCATTCTCCTACATGTAGCTGTCCAGTTTTGCCAGCACCATCTGTTGAAGAGACTGTCATTTCACCATTGTATGTCCATGGCTCCTTTATCAAATATTAATTGGCCATATATGTCTGGGTTAATGTCTGGATTGTCTAGTCTGTTCCATTGGTCTGTGGCTCTGTTCTTGTGCCAGTACCAAATTGTCTTGATAACTATGGCTTTATAATAGAGCTTGAAGTTGGGGAGTGAGATCCCCCCTACTTTATTCTTCTTTCTCAGGATTGCTTTGGCTATTCGTGGTCTTTGGTGGTCCCATATGAATTTTTGAATTATTTGTTCCAGTTCATTGAAGAATGTTGCTGGTAGTTTCATAGGGATTGCATCAAATCTGTATATTGCCTTGGGCAGGATGGCCATTTTGACGATATTAATTCTTCCTAGCCACGAGCATGGGATGAGTTTCCATCTGTTAGTGTCCCCTTTAATTTCTTTTAAGAGTGACTTGTAGTTTTCAGAATATAAGTCTTTCACTTCTTTGGTTAGGTTTATTCCTAGGTATTTTATTTTTTTTGATGCAATTGTGAATGGAGTTGTTTTCCTGATTTCTCTTTCTGTTGGTTCATTGTTGGTATATAGGAAAGCCACAGATTTCTGTGTGTTGATTTTGTATCCTGCAACTTTGCTGTATTCCGATATCAGTTCTAGTAGTTCTGGGGTGGAGTCTTTAGGGTTTTTTATGTACAGTATCATGTCATCTGCAAATAGTGACAGTTTGACTTCTTCTTTGCCAATCTGGATTCCTTGTATTTTTTTGTTTTGTCTGATTTCCGTGGCTAGGACCTCCAGTACTATGTTAAATAACAGTGGGGAGAGTGGGCAACCCTGTCTAGTTCCCGATCTCAGCGGAAATGCTTTCAGCTTCTCGCTATTCAATATAATGTTGGCTGTGGGTTTTTCATAGATGGCCTTTATTATGTTGAGGTACTTGCCTTCTATTCCCATTTTGCTGAGAGTTTTTATCATGAATGGATGTTGAACTTTGTCAAATGCTTTTTCAGCATCTATGGAGATGATCATGTGGTTTTTGTCTTTCTTTTTGTTGATGTGGTGGATGATATTGATGGACTTTCGAATGTTGTGCCATCCTTGCATCCCTGGGATGAATCCCACTTGGTCATGGTGTACGATGGTTTTGATGTATTTTTGAATTCGGTTTGCTAAAATTTTGTTGAGTATTTTTGCGTCTACGTTCATCAGTAATATTGGTCTGTAGTTTTCTTTTTTGGTGGTGTCTTTGCCTGGTTTTGGTATTAGGGTGATGTTAGCTTCATAGAATGAGTTTGGGAGTATCCCCTCCTCTTCTATTTCTTGGAAAACTTTAAGGAGAATGGGTATTATGTCTTTTCTGTATGTCTGATAAAATTCCGAGGTAAATCCATCTGGCCCGGTGGTTTTGTTCTTTGGTAGTTTTTTGATTACCGCTTCAATTTCGTTGCTGGTAATTGGTCTGTTTAGATTTTCTGTTTCTTTTTGGTCAGTCTTGGAAGATTGTATTTTTCTAGGAAGTTGTCCATTTCTCCTAGGTTTCCCAGCTTGTTAGCATATAGGTTTTCATAGTATTCTCTAATAATTCTTTGTATTTCTGCAGGGTCCGTCGTGATTTTTCCTTTCTCATTTCTGATACTGTTGATTTGTGTTGACTCTCTTTTCCTCTTAATAAGTCTGGCTAGAGGCTTATCTATTTTGTTTATTTTCTCGAAGAACCAGCTCTTGGTTTCATTGATTTTTGCTATTGTTTTATTCTTCTCAATTTTATTTATTTCTTCTCTGATCTTTATTATGTCCGTCCTTCTGCTGACCTTAGGCTTCATTTGTTCTTCTTTTTCCAATTTCGATAGTTGTGACATTAGACCGTTCATTTGCGATTGCTCTTCCTTTTTTAAATATGCTTGGATTGCTATATACTTTCCTCTTAAGACTGCTTTTGCTGTGTCCCACAGAAGTTGGGGCTTAGTGTTGTTGTTGTCCTTTGTTTCCATATATTGCTGCATCTCCAGTTTGATTTGGTCATTGATCCATTGATTATTTAGGAGCGTGTTGTTTAGCCTCCATGTGTTTGTGAGCCTTTTTGCTTTCTTTGAACAGTTTATTTCTAGTTTAATGCCTTGTGGTCTGAAAAGTTGGTTGGTAGGATTTCAATCTTTTGGAATTTACTGAGGCTCTTTTTGTGTCCTAGTATGTGGTCTATTCTGGAGAATGTTCCATGTGCACTTGAGAAGAATGTGTATCCTGTTGCTTTTGGATGTAGAGTTCTGTAGATGTCTATTAGGTCCATCTGTTCTAATGTGTTGTTCAGTGCCTCTGTGTCCTTACTTATTTTCTGTCTGGTGGATCTGTCCTTTGGAGTGAGTGGTGTGTTGAAGTCTCCTAGAATGAATGCATTGCATTCTATTTCCTCCTTTAGTTCTATTAATATTTGTTTCAGGTATGTTGGTGCTCCTGTGTTGGGTGCATATATATTTATAATGGTTATATCCTCTTGATGGACTGAGCCCTTTATCATTATGTAATGTCCTTCTTTGTCTTTTGTTACTTTCTTTATTTTGAAGTCTGTTTTGTCTGATACCAGAATTGCAACACCTGCTTTCTTCTCTCTGTTGTTTGCTTGAAATATCTTTTTCCATCCCTTGACTTTAAGTCTGTGCGCGCCTTTGGGTTTGCGGTGAGTCTCTTGTAAGCAGCATATGGATGGATCTTGCTTTTTTATCCATTCTATTACTCTGTGTCTTTTGATTGGTGCATTCAGTCCATTTACATTTAGGGTGATTATTGAAAGGTATGAATTTATTGCCATTGCAGGCTTTAAGTTTGTGGTTACCAAAGGTTTAGGGTTAGCTTCTTTACTATCTTACTGTCTAACTTAACTCACTTGTTGAGCTATTATAAACACAGTCTGATGATTCTTTATTTCTCTCCCTTCTTATTCCTCCTCCTCCCTTCTTCATATGTTGGGTGTTTTGTTGTGTGCTCTTTTTAGGAGTGCTCCCATCTAGAGCAGTCCCTGTAGGATGCCCTGTAGAGGTGGTTTGTGGGAGGCAAATTCCCTCAACTTTTGCTTGTCTGGGAATTGTTTAATCCCTCCTTCATATTTAAATGATATTCGTGCTGGATACAGTAGTCTTGGTTCGAGGCCCTTCTGTTTCATTGCATTAAGTATATCATGCCATTCTCTTCTGGCCTGTAGGGTTTCTGTTGAGAAGTCTGATGATAGCCTGATGGGTTTTCCTTTGTAGGTAACGTTTTTTTTCCTCTCTGGCTGCCTGTAATACTTTGTCCTTGTCTTTGATCTTTGCCATTTTCATTATTATGTGTCTTGGTGTTGCCCTCCTTGGATCCCTTGTCATGGGAGTTCTGTGTACCTCTGTGGTCTGAGAGGCCATTTCTTCCCCTAGTTTGGGGAAATTTTCAGCAATTATTTCTTCAAAGACATTTTCTATCCCCTCTTCTCTCTCTACTTCTTCTGGAATACCTATGATTCTTATATTGTTCCTTTTCGTTTGATCACTCAGCTCTCTTAAAATTCTTTCATTCCTGGAGATCCTTTTATCTCTCTCTGCATCAGCTTCTCTGCGTTCCTGTTCTCTGTTTTCTAGTCCATTAATGGTCTCTTGCGTCTCGTCCATTCTGTTTTGAAGTCCTTCCAGGGCTTGTTTTATTTCTGAATTCTCCTTCCTTTGTTCTTGCATATTTCTCTGCAAGTCCATCAGCATGGTTATGACTTTTGTTTTGAATTCTTTTTCAGGAAGACTGGCTAAATCTATCTCCCCAGATTCCTTCTCAGGGGAAGATGTAGCAGATGCCAAAGCTGTCTGGGTTAGTCTTGTCTGGATCATATTTTTTTGCCTTTTCATGTTGATAGGTGCTATTGACTGTCAGCTGGGAGGGCCAAAATTTTCACTTGCTACTGGCCTTTCTTTACTGGGACAACTGCGACCCCTCGTGGCTTCTGTTGGGTAATTGCGTGTAGACTGGGTCTTTGTGTCTTGCCTGGCCAGAAGGGAGAAATTTCCCTTTCTGTGGGCGGAATTTGTCTCAGGCTGCTTCTCTGCTTTCGCAGCGCCCGGTGGGGTAATGGATGGGGGGGCTGCTTGACTGTTTGCCTCCGTGAGGGGTCTCAGAGCTGTTGCCCAGGGGGTTAGTGCACCCGGTTTTCCCTGTAATTTCCAGCTGCTGTACTGTGACCTGGGTTGTTTCCATCAAGCTGTTAAGTCCCTGTCCCTTTAAGACTTTCAAAAAGCCCCCGCTTTTCTTTGTCACAGGGGCATCAGCTTCGGCACCCGCTCAGAGGTCTTACTCCCTGTTCCTCCAGTATCCAGGGCCCCCTGGGCACGTACTGTGTCTGCGCTCTGGTCCGGATGGCTGGGGCTGGGTGTTCGGCAGCCCTGTGCTCCATCTCCCTCCCGCTCTGCCTATTCTTCTCCCGCCGGGAGCTGGGGGGAGGGGCGCTCGGGTCCCGCCAGGCCATTGCTTGTATCTTACCCCTTTCACCAGTCGCTGGGTTCTCGCTGGTGTAGCTGCAGTCTGGCCACTGTCCTGCGTCTTCTGGTCTCTCTTTTAGGGCTAGTTGTGTTTGTTGTATTTTCAAAAGTATATATGTTTTTGGGAGGAGATTCCCACTGTCCTACTCACGCCGCCATGTTGGCTCCGCCTCTCCTAGATGCTTGTTGTTTTAACCCTTCATTTTAAAACAGTGGTTCCACAGCGACAGGTAATGAATAAAGGTGCCAATGGCCTCTATGTTAGATATGGTGCGTGTTTGCTCAGCATTTATTCAACTGCCAGGGCTGTAAAAGTGGAAACTCTAGTTGCTAGGGTTCCTTGCAAACTGGGCTTTTGAATGAAATTGTGTTGCTAATTAGAAGCAACTGAGTGAATTTTAGAAGGCAAGGTGAGGTAGAATGCACCTTTCTGCTGCTGTCTTCAGCTCAGCAGCTTGGCCCTGGGTGTGGGGTGCTTTTCTGCTGCCGTGTTCTGGGTCTAGCATGCAGTTGAAAGGGGTCAGTAGCACCAGTGGCTGTGGAAGTCCCATCTGCAATACCTGTCTCTTAAACTCAAAAGCTCAGCAGGTGTTTCTGTCTTCTGCCCTCTGGGTGACAGCACAGGTGTGGCCCCCTGTGGCCAGGGCAGGTTGTGATGCTCTGGGAGATAGCATCCTTGCAGTCCAGTTGGGAGCCCACCCCTCAGGACTCCATGAAATAATTCTCTCTCTGATTAAAAGGTCCAAATCACACAGCTTCTCCTGCAGTGAACCCAGGCTGTGCTTCACCATTCACTTGTAAAACCTCGTGGCACATCACTTGTGTTTTCTTCCCTATATATCTGAGCTTATATGATTGACTTGTGCACAGTCACTTCTCTGCAATACTTAATACAGAGTTCATTTGGTTAGTTTAATACAATGCTGGTGCTCAACAGTTGTATTAATTGCATCCTTTGTATCATTAGAGTCTTTTCCTCTGTCCTGGCTTTTCACCTACAGATACTATTTCAATTATTTGTCTCTTCCCTTCATTGAGCCCTCAGATTGATAATTCATTCAACAAATTCATTCAGGTTTGCTGAAGGTAAATTTAGAGTAGGAATGCATTTTGTTCATACCAAACTTCCTACCTATTCAGTTTTGTAAGGATTCCACTAAAATCCTGATCTGTTTTTCCAGTAATAATAAAGGATCAAAAAATATCCTGTTTTGGAAAAAAGTTACATGGAGGTAAAGAAGAAATTTAGCATCATTCATCTTTATTAAAGACAGCATTTTGCACTAATTAAATAGAGATTGATAAGCAAGCTCTTTTTAAAGGATGAAATTCTTTCTTTTCACTTACACAGCTTAAAGCCGGTTAAGAAAAAATGTTTACTTAAAAATGGAAATAGATATTTTCCTGATTATCACAGAAAATCAAATTTATTACCATTGCTGTAAAATGAACTTAGGGTCTTATCTTATCCCATATTTGTTCTCTTATAATTTAAAAATAAAAAATATATGAATATAAAAAAAGAAAAATTTTATTTTCATTTTATAAAAATGATTTCACAGTTCTGCAGTGTAACTAAACTAAACATGTTTATGAAGATAGCAGTTTCCATGTTCATTATTGTAAGTGATAGGTCCACTCCTACATTAGTTATGCCATTTATTAATTTCATATCAGTGATACTAAGAAAATATCCCAGGTCTTAATGTGATAAATACTCATCCTCTGTTTAGAGGATGTTGAGAACATCAGGTAGTTTCAACTCAATTTAAATCAGTCCTATTTCAATTCAATTCACCTAATAAATATTGGAGTCCTTTTATTGTGGAGCTCTTGTAGGTGCAGGAAAATAAACAATAATGAATATGATCTACTTCCTGCTTTCAAAAATCACAAAACCTTGCATAGGAAAAAAAATTTGGTATGGGAACAAATGCATCATCATGAAGAGCAGTTTTCTGGCCCAGAGAAAATGCACTCAGTATAATTTTAAAACCTTTGCTGTAGTGCTTTCAAAAGCACACAATCTCATAACAAAATCTATATATTCCAACCATCTTATCATTCTAAATTGATTTATTTTGCCACTCTCCAGAGAATTTCTTGAAGAAACCTATAGCATAAAATGAAATTTATCTTCATTCTTTACAGATAACATGCTACAAGAAATGTTTCATAATCTCTGACTTTGGAACACTTTTCTCATACTTTATTAAGTAAAATTAAGTTAAAAGGGCAGAAAAACATATTGGAAAAAAGAATACTCTATAGAATTATCAATTTTATAATATAGTTCCTTTCAGTTAAGACAATCTTTATAAAAAGCTAAAACTATGAGAGATTCAAATGCATTTCACTTCTGGATTCCCATTTAAATTCAGCATCTGATACACAATTTTCTGATTCTATTGAAACAGAGATATTAACTGAATTTATTGTTAATTACCTTCTTCCATTGTCAATTATCAGATTTTAGTATCATTTATTTTTATTTTGTTTTAATGACCATACTGTCTGCTGTCTTTTCTCCCCGGACACACAATAGTGCCTTTAGGGTATGGATTTCTTATAATTCTCTCCAAAATGATTGCTTTTTCAAAATTTCCAATTTTCTACAGTCAGCATTCTGTAATTTGATTTTGATTGACTGATTGATTCAGCATTTCCTCAAGAACATTTTGGCAAAAATTAACACTCAACTTCTCCACAGATTCATAACCTCTCACCCGGGAACAAGAATGAGTTAAAACCTAAACTGGAAAAACAGAACAACAGGTGTTTCATCTCTAAAACATTCCTTCCTCTTTAAACATTTGACCCCTCAAGTCATGGCTCCCATTGCAGGACTCAGATTACTTTAAATAATATTGTTTTCTTTTTTAAAATGTCACTATTTCTATGAAAAATCTATTGGAATTTTGTTGTGATTATATTGAATGTGTAGATTGATTTGGGTAGGACATCTTTGTATTAATCCTTCCTATCCATGAGCCTGGAATATCTTTCCATTTATTCATGTCTTCTTCAGTTTCTTTCATCAGTGTTTTGTAGTTTTCAGAGTACAGGTTTTTCATGTCCTTGGATAAATTTATTTCTAATTATTTTATTCCTTTTGATGTAATTGTAAATGGAATTTTCTTCATTCTATTTCTGATAATTCATTGTTGATATATAGAAATGCAACTGATTTTTGGATACTGATTTTGTATCCTGCAACTTTACTGAAATAATAATTTATTAGTTCTAACATTCTTTGCTTCAGGCTTTAGGGTTTTCTGTATATAATAACATATCTTCTGTAAATAATAATAATATTATTTCTTGCTTTCCAATATGGATGCCTTTTATTGCTTTTTCTTGCCTGATTGCTGTGGCTACTATTCCTGTTCCTACTATTGCTGTGCATACCATTTCAGTGCTATGTTGAATAAAATTGGCAAGAGTGGGCATCCTTGTCTTGTTCCTGATCTTAGAAGAAAGGATTGAGAATGAAGTTAGCTGTGGGTTTGTCATATATGGCCTGTGTTACATTGAGATATGTTTCCTCTATACCCACTTGTTGAGAGTTTTTATCATAAAAGGATGTTGAATTTTGTCAAATGACTTTTCTGTGTCTATTGAGATGACCATAGTATTCTTTGTTTATGTGGTGTATCACATTGATTGATTTGCAGATGTTGAACCAGCCTTACACCCTGGAACAAATCCCACTTCATCATGGTGTATGACCCTTTAATATATTGTTTAATTTGGCTTACTAATAGTTTGTGGAGGATTTTTGCACCTATAATATCTGGGATATTGGCCTATAGATTTTTGTAGTGTCCTTGTCTGACTTTGGTAATGCTAGCCTCATAAGACGAGTTTGGAAATGTTCCCTCCTCTTCTATTTTTGGAACAGTTTGGGAAAGGTTAGTATTAGTTCCTTAAATGTTTGGTAAAATTTCCCAGTGAAGCCATCTAGTTCTGGATTTGTCTTTACTTAAGTTGATGATATCATTTATTGATTATGAAATTATTCTTGAAAACAGTCATAACAAAAGAACAACCTTTTGAATAGAACAGTTTACTAACTGTAACATGTTTTTGAAACATAATATGCAAAATTTGTCAAACATTACAGGATCAAAGACCTTAGATTTATATACATAGACATCTACCAGTAATTCTCACAAGATCCTCTCCATATCACACCAAGTAATTGTGTATATGTTTAATACCTGTACATCAGAATAATGAACAATATTTTAGCCAGGATCCTCGGAATAATTTTTTCACATTAAAATGTATAAATACATTATTTTTGGTCATTAGGTGAGTACTTATCCTTAGCTGTAAAATGAAAGTGATAAACCAGTTTAGCTTCTGGTTATAGAATGGTCTGTTCAGTAGTACATCTTTTCGATAAAATTTCTTTTTGGTCCTTAGTGCCTTAATTTCTTCCCTCTGACTTTCAGGAAAAACCAGAAGTATTGGTGAAACTGCTGTTGGAGACCTTGGTGGCAGACATCTTGTCAAGACATTTAAACCAGTGGTTGAGTTGTTCGGGCAGTAGTAGGCTTGGTTAAGAGTTCTTGACATGGATTTAAAATGGGTTTGTGGATTCTTAAAGCCATCATAAGTTGTAATCAATTTTTTTGTGGTAAATGAAGTTTTTAGCAATGGTACTCTAGAATTCCATTTATATTTTCCAGCATTGCTCCAATTACATCTTGAAGCATTTTGTTCAGGCTTGTAAGAACATGAATTTTTTCTTATTTCTCTGCTTTTTTCTACACAAGTTGTCTGAAGACTAAAGGAGTCAGAAAGTTTTGGCTGTCTCATTTTGGTTATCTCTGGAGGAAAAGGATCATTTGGTAATTGCTGGCATACAAAATGTAGTTTGTAAGTCTTAGCCTCTTTGTCATATGTTGTAATCTTTCCATTTCCAATAAACAAATTCTCAAATGTTCAATACAGCTTTCTGGAGGTTCCGCTGTCACTTTCAAATGTTCAGGTTTTGAGAAGGCTAGTTTGTACCAGTCCAGAGCATTGAATGGAAGAGGAAGAAAAATCACAATATAGAAACACTTTACTTAGTTCCTCTGTGAAAAATTCTTCAACATTTTTTTTGTTTGTGACTTTAATTTAGGTCCACCTTTTAAAAATAGCTGAGTAACATATAATTTGCTTTTTCATTTTCTGATAAACCACTTTTACCTGTTAAATTTTCTTCCACACTGCTGTTGCCACATTTTAAAATCCATATTTAAATTTGAAGCAGAAATGTTTCACCATTATTTTTTCTATAGTTGAGCATAAATTAATATGAGGCTCATTCCTGTCTTTAAAAAGTCTCTAACACCACAGGGCCGGCACAGACCTAATATCATCTGAGTTCAGGGTAAAAAACTTGCTCATCAATGGAAGCACTTAAAAGCAAATTGTTCAGAGAGAAGAGCCTTATGGGATTTTTTGTGACATTATGCCGGGTTCTATTGAAGATTAAAAAAAATCCCTGTTCTCCATGGTACTTCCTTTGTTAAGAGGCTAACACCATAACTGAAACATCCCTTATTATTTTACTATTCTGTGCTCTTTTGTGAGCATGTTAAACAATGTAAGTCCTAGCAGCAGTTGCTCTATTGGAATTTCCATATGGTTCTGGTACACTATCTCTTCTAGATGGGAGGTTTTATTTTTAGGAGCAAGTACTAGAATCAAAATTCTAGTGCGGTAAATTTCATGAGAGAGTTCAACACATGTCGGCTGGTGCCACAATCTCACCAGCTTCTCCCCATTTTGTTTCTGTTTCCTTAAAGTCCCCCGCTGCTCCACAGGCCCACATATTGCCCCCAGCACCATTTCAGAGGGCGCTGTAGCTCCAGGCCCAGCCCTTCACGTGCAGGTGAATGGCTTGGCTATGGCCTCATGTAGCTGGGCCTTCCTGCAGTGGGAGGACAGGCTGATGTGCGTCAGCCAGCAGTGAGCATGGCCCTCTTGGCAGTGGATGGACTGTCAAACCTATACAAGCTTTGGGCAGCGATTGGGCCCCAAGCCCAGGGCTCAACAAGACCAACCTTGGCTGGGCAAGGGCTAGGATTTCAAGGGCTTCCCCAGCAACTGGAGGGAGGTTTTTGATTAGTGATTCACTCTCCTTAACAATAACTGGTCCATTCAGTTTTTCTATTCTTCAAGTCTCAGTGTTCTTGATTCAGTAGGTTGTATGTTTCAAGGAATTATCCATTTCTTCTAGGTCGTCCAATTTATTAGTGTATAGTTCACAGATGTCTCTTATAATCCTTGTATTTGTGTGGCATCCATTGTGATGACTCTTCTTTCAATTATAACGTTATTGATTTGCATCCTCTCTTTTTCCTCCTTGGTAAGTTTATCAAAGTTTTATCTATTTTATCTTTAAAAAACAGCTCTTAGTTTCACTGATATTTTCTTTTGTCTCCTTAATCTCTATTTAGTTTATTTCTGCTCTGTTATAACTTTCAGTTATAAGATGAATGAGTTCTGTGGATCTGATGTATAACATGGTGACTCTAGTATATGAACAATGTAACTGAAATTTACTAAGAGGGTAAAGAAAAGTTCTCACCAAGTAAAAACAGTAAATATCTGAGGTGATGGATGTGTAATTAACTTAGTAGAGTGTATCCTTTCACCAATTTATACATATAGCCAAGCATCATATAATATGCTTTTAAGTATCTTGAAGTTGTATTTGTCAATTATACCTCAATAAAACTGAAAAAGTTACCCTACTTTTCTGTTTGCTCTTGGTGGAGCATGTTAATTTGCAACAAGTAATTCTATCATAATTCTTAATGGGAGTCAATATAACTTAGCCGAACTGTATAAATTATTTACTTAATGGGCAAGTCAGTGTCTTTTATGTTTTTAAGAAAGGCTTAATTTTAAATATATTAGTATTCAAAAATATAATATAAAATCAAAACAGGAATCTAAATTATGATTACTTTTTAATTTAAAATGTAATACACGTATCAACTCCTTTTTGGATATGTTTTCTTTATCACAGACACCAAGTGTTCTCATTATTTAATGTGATCTTGGGAAGTCAAGATATCCAACTGTATAATTGGAATAATACTTGCCTCATGAGCCTCATTGTACACTCTAAAAATGATTAATCTGAATTAAAAATGTACATAGAATAGATATGCATCAGTTATGATATGTTATAAAGAGTCCTTTGAAAACAGTTTTTAAATGACAGGTTTATTTATGTTGATCTTCAGGACTAGCTAAAGGGGAAAAAGTGAAAAGGGGAGAAAGAGGAGATTGTTGCTTCTAGGTGGGAAGGTTATTTTTGTATAATTTATGGTATATATAAATGGTCACCTTTAAAATGCCACTAAATGTAGTTTTCATGGTTGTGGATTTATTTTTTAAAAATTAAAGGTCACAAAACATGTTATATATCATAATGTTTATATCCTTATGCTGTCACTTTATATGTTCCAGTTGTCCACTTGCCTGTCAATTTTAAATACATTTTTCATTGCCTGCTGTAGCAAGTGCAGTTGGCCCATTCGTGTATTTGTTCTCTGATACCCGGTGCTGAGCTTTGTCAGGACAGAGCACTGGAGGACATAGAGGAAAAGGCACTTCTCCAGGTCCTGGTGTGCTCCTTTCAGCAAATTCCTGCAGGCTGCACCATGTCGCTGGTGCCCAGCTCCTGTGGTTTGGGTGTTTCTCTAAAAGCAGGCAAGAGTACAAACATTCTTCTCCATCTTAGAATGAAATTCCTGGTCAATGAATAGGAACATCTTCAAGTAGTAGCCTGCTCAAGTAGCTATCCACAGCATTTGTTCTGAGTTGCACTTTTTCTAGCAGTGTGTAAGAGTTCCTGTGCTAATATGTCCTTGCAAAAACTTGATAGTGCTGGAGACTTCAATTTTCACAAATGCAGTGGATATAAGATAGTATCCCATATTTTAAATTTGAGTTTTACAAATAATAGCAATATCAAACATGTTTTCATTTGTTTATTGACCATTCTGATTTCTTCATCTGTGAATAGCCTCTACGTGTGTTTTGTACATTTGTATATTATGTGGCTGTCTTTTTTCTTTCTTTCTTTCTTTTTTTTTATATCCCTACTCCATGGTTCTTTTTCTATAAAGACACATAGTATTATAAGATTTATGGGCCAATAGGCAATGTCTTCAACTCTTTAACAGTTCTTGCCAAAATGCTAACAGTCTTTTTTACATGTCTGTCTTAGCTAATGGACTGCACAGAAGCAGGAAGCAAGCTGGATTTGGCTTGCAAGAAATAGTCTGCCAATTCCTGATCTATTGGGTTGCTTGTATCTTACTGAATTCAGGATTCATTTATATAATCTCGGTCCTACTGCTCCATAAGGAATGTGATTTCAAATAATTTGTATCTTATGTCTGTTTGACTGAGACTTCAATATCTATCATCGTGGATTACATTTTTTGAATGATTTTAACAATTTGTATATATTTTGAAGCTCTGTTCTCCAATTCAACCAAATTTACATTTTAAATTGTTTAATGTATTATTTCTTTTCATCATTGTAGAGTCACTCATTTTATCTCAAATGATCTTTTATTCCTTAAGATTTATTTTATTTCATGTTATCATAGAAACTTCAGTTAACTTTGGCTTAAAATTTACCTGATGTGATTTCTCATTTTCAACTTTGTTGGTACTATGATTTACAAGCATCTTTTCTGAAAGCTTACAAGAGAATTTTTAAACCAAATTTTTATTTAACTTTATCTTCCCTTAAAATGGAAATTTCATAGTATTTACACTTATTGTGATTACCAGTATATTTGATTCATTTCCTTATTCCTAAAATGGAGACAATAGAATATAACTTATAGTTCAAAGATTTTGTGAGGGTTAAGTGAAATAATACATCAGAAATTTAGGCAAGTTCTTGGCAGGTATGTTTCAAATTTAAATATTACATATTATTGCTTTTACCATCTTCTCATTTTGTGCTTTCTATTTCCATTACTTTTCCTATGTGTTTTCCCTCTTTGTATGCTATCCTTAAGATTTAAAATTAGCTTTCCCTCTCTATTGGTTATAATTTATATAGCCTGCCTTTATTCTTTTGGTTCTCCTTATATTTATCAAGTACATTTAACAAAGTATGAAGTTAATCCTCTTTTCAAACACTACAAAGAACATCTCAAATTCAATTAACCCTCTTTAATTGCACACATTATTATTGTCTTAAATGTAATTCTACTTTCTCTCCAAATCATTGATATTATTTTTCTAGTTTTAATGTCTCTTAAATTGGCTCATAATGGCCAACTCTTTGATCACTGTTCTTTCTTATGTTACTCACACCTGTTTTCATTTTTCTTTCAGAAGAAAATCTCTTACATGCTTTAATGAATATCTATTAATGGTAAACTCCCAGTTTTTACTAATATGAAATTGACTTAATTTAATTCCCATTTGTAATGAGTAGCTTAGCAGGATATAAAAATTTAGAGTGATTATTTCTATTTACTCTTAATACCTTAAAGACTGTATTTCATTATATGCTGTGTTTCTAAAAAAAAACTCCTTTTAGGTAATTTTTTCCTTTAGTTGTTTTTATTATCCTATTTCAGTCCTATGTGTAGCTAGCTCTCCTTTTATGAAAGTTGTTTGGGAATTTACCTTGTTCTTAAATGTGACAATACATATCTTCCAGAAGTTCTGGAACATTTCAGATATTATCTATTGAAAATTTTATTCTCCTCCATTTTTATACACTCTTCTTTAACTCAATAATGTATATTTATCATTTTCATTCTAGTTCACATCTCTTAAATATATTTTTTCTTCTTTTTATCTCTGCTGTATTCTGTATGTTTCTTAAGCTCTCCCAGTGCATACACTATTATCAGCTCTGTTGTATCTAAATTTAAATTTTGAATTACTGTACTGTTCCTTTTATACAAATTCAATTTATTACTCTTAAAAATCTCAGTATTTGGTAGTATCTATGATTTTCAACATATTTTCTCTCTCCTTACTTTAATCATTTTATTCTACATGTGATAATCCAATATCCAGTGTTCTAGAGTCTAATTTGCTACTTCGCTTTTTTTTTTTTTGGTATCCTTAATCTACAATTACATGAAGAACATTATGCTTACTAGGCTCCCCCCTTCTGCTACTTTGTTTTATTGTGTACTACTCTTCCCTGAACATTTTATAATGTGTTACTGTGACTTTATGTCATAGTCTATGAAGCACTCTCTGTTGGGGTGATAGGTTGCCTGAATTCATATATATGCCTCTAGAGGATTTCTGTGTGTGAGAGCCCCTAATAGGGCAGAGTATGCTAAGGGCTTTACCTACATTTAAGACAGTTGTTGACTGGTGGTGGAAGTAAAGAGTAAGGCAGTGAGGCATTTCCCTGCTGCAGAGGTCACACAACAGTTGTGAAGTATGCCTTTTCCACCAGTTAGGTCAGCATTGGTAGGAGATTATGGATTTCAAGTATTTTAATGTGTATCATGATAAAGATTAGAATTTATCAAGCACTACTGGTGATAGCATTAGGTAGTACTTTTTGTAAATTATATTGTTTAGTTCTGTTTGTTAAAGAATTATCTGAATAAGTATCAGAAGTTTTTATACTATGTCACCCCTGTTGCTCACCTTGAGAATTATTTACACTTATAAATTGAAAATACAAGTGACTTATGCAAAAAAGTTAATTTTATAGAACAACTGAAAGTTTAAAAAGCACAAATACAAGAAGACAGAGAAAAGAAAAGATAAGGAAAGGATGCATATGGTAATGTTTGTCTCAAAATATAAACCATACTATTTGGAGTAATGCCCTCAGAATGGTTGTAAACTATACATGCATGTTTAATATTGCACCTATGACTTTTTGTGATTGCTTTTAATTAATGTTTATTTCTCCCACTAGAATTTAACCTTACAAGAACAAAGATTATGATTTTTTAAAATCTATCATTAAATTGTTAGTACTTAGCACAGTGCTGGGCACATTAGTAGGCATGAATCAACTATTTGTTGAAAGAAAAAAAATGAGTGGAATGAATAAATGAGTAAACTTAATGGTTGCAATATGGTAATATGTAATACGCTTTGAAAAATGGCAAAACTTATTACAAGGACCCTTTTTTTCCCAGTAAATTCAGGCACAGCTCATAGGCATTCAGGGGTATAAAATTATTTAGATCCCTGTGGAAAACTCTCCTGCAGTTTACTGTTTAATCACAGCCCTCTAAGAATGTCTACTAAATATTCTTTAAGGGTAGGTGGACCCTATTTAAACTTATCTATAATCCACACACACTATGTGTCCTTTCTGGGAAATCTCCCAGTTTAAATAATTTTAAAAGCATCCCTTGAAATGAGTCCCTTACCCCATTTCAGCCCTATCACCACTCAGTGAGCATTTGTGTGAATCACTGATTCTGTCTTAAAAATCTCATGTGGGAATACAGAGGCAGATGCAATTTTACTTTCTGATAGAAAATTATAGTTTGTAACTAAATTGCTGTAGCTGCTCTTTTAAAAATATTCCCAATAGGGTGGAGCCAAGATGGCGGCGTGAGTAGAGCAGCGGAAATCTCCTCCCCAAACCACATATATATATGAAAATATAACAAAGACAACTCTTCCTAGAATAAAGACCAGAGGACACAGGACAACATCCAGACCACATCCACACCTGTGAGAACCCAGCACCTCGTGAAGGGGCTAAGATACAAGCCACGGACACGCGGGACCCGAGCGCCCCTCCCCTCAGCTCCTGGCGGGAGAAGAGTAGGCAGAGCGGGAGGGAGACGGAGCCCAGGACTGCCGAACACCCAGCCCCAGCCATCCGGGCCAGAGTGCAGACACAGTATGTGTGCGGTGGGCCCTGGTTACTAGGGTAACAGGGCAGCAAGAACAGTGAGGGGGTACCAGAGGCCTAGCGCCAGAGGACATAAGAAAAGTGAGCGGCCATTTTTTTTTTTCGCTGTTTTGTTTTGGAGAGCGCTTTTTGGAAGTCTTAAAGGGATAGGGACCCCGATACTAGGGAAACAGGGCAGCAAGACCAGTGAGCAGATGCCTGAGGCTGGCGCCGGAGAATAAAGAAAAACGAGCGGCCATTTATTCTTTATTTATTTATTTTTTTTAATTAAAAAAATTTTTTTTTGTGGTCATTGTTTTGTTTTGGCGGGTGCTTTTTGGAAGTCTTAAAGGGGCAGGGTGGGACACTTAATCCAGAGGTAGGGAATCCGGGGATCTCTGGACACCCTAATCCCCTGAGCTGCAGGGAGCAGGGAGGCCGCTTACTGAGATAAATAGCCTCCTGGCCGCTCCCCCTCCAACGCGACTCCACCACTTTGGAGAAGCTGCCTGAGCCAGGCCAGGCCCACAGAAACAACGGAGATAAACTCCATAGCAGCCGGGCAGGAAGCAGAAGCCCTGTCTGTGCACAGCTGCCCAGCACAAGCCACTAGAGGTCGCTGTTCTCCCAGGAGAGGAGGGCCACAAACCAACAACAAGGGAAGTTCTTCCAGCCGTCACTCGTCCCAGCTCTGCAAACTATTGCTATCACCATGAAAAGGCAAAGCTACAGGCAGACAAAGATCACAGAGACAAAACCAGAGAAGGAGACAGATCTAACCAGTCTTCCTGACAAATAATTCAAAATAAGAATCATAAACATGCTGACAGAGATGCAGAGAAATACGCAAGAGATATGGGATGAAGTCCGGAGGGAGATCACAGATGCCAGAAAGGAAATTACAGAAATGAAACAAACTCTGGAAGGGTTTATAAGCAGAATGGATAGGATGCAAGAGGCCATTGATGGAATTGAAACCAGAGAACAGGAACGCATAGAAGCTGACATAGAGAGAGATAAAAGGATCTCCAGGAATGAAACAATATTAAGAGAACTGTGTGACCAATCCAAAAGGAACAATATCCATATTATAGGGGTACCAGAAGAAGAAGAGAGAGGAAAAGGGATGGAAAGTATCTTGGAAGAAATAATTGCTGAAAACTTCCCCAAAGTGGGGGAGGAAATAATCGAACAGACCACGGAAATACACAGAACCCCCAACAGAAAGGATCCAAGGAGGACAACACCAAGACACATAATAATTAAAATGGCAAAGATCAAGGACAAGGAAAGAGTTTTAAAGGCAACTAGAGAGAAAAAGGTCACCTATAAAGGAAAACCCATCAGGCTAACATCAGACTTCTCAACAGAAACCCTACAGGCCAGAAGAAAATGGCATGATATATTTAATACAATGAAACAGAAGGGCCTTGAACCAAGGATACTGTATCCAGCACGACTATCATTCAAATATGACGGTGGGATTAAACAATTCCCAGACAAACAAAAGCTGAGGGAATTTACTTTCCACAAACCACCTCTACAGAACATCTTACAGGGACTGCTCTAGATGGGAGCACTCCTAGAAAGAGCACAGCACAAAACACCCAACATATGAAGAATCGAGGAGGAGGAACAAGAAGGGAGAGAAGAAAAGAATCTCCAGACAGTGTACATAACAGCTCAATAAGCGAGCTAAGTTAGGCAGTAAGATACTAAAGAGGCTAACATTGAACCTTTGGTAACCACGAATTTAAAGCCTGCGATGGCAATAAGTACTTATCTTCCAATAGTCACCCTACATGTAAATGGACTGAATGCACCAATCAAAAGACATAGAATAATAGAATGGATAAAAAAGCAAGACCCATCTATATGCTGCTTACAAGAAACTCACCTCAAACCCAAAGACATGTACAGACTAAAAGTCAAGGGATGGAAAAACATATTTCAGGCAAACAACAGCGAGAAGAAAGCAGGTGTTGCAGTACTAATATCAGACAAAATAGACTTCAAAACAAAGAAAGTAACAAGAGATAAAGAAGAACACTACATAATGATAAAGGGCTCAGTCCAACAAGAGGATATAACCATTCTAAATATATATGTACCCAACACAGGAGCACCAGCATATGTGAAACAAATACTAACAGAACTAAAGGGGGAAATAGACTGTAATGCATTCATTCTAGGAGACTTCAACACACCACTCACCCCAAAGGGGTGAAAATAAGTAAGGACACGGAAGCACTGAACAACACAGTAGAGCACATGGACCGAATAGATATCTACAGAACTCTACATGCAAAAGCAACAGGACACATTCTTCTCAAGTGCACATGGAACATTCTCCAGAATAGACCACATACTTGGCCACAAAAAGAGCCTAAGTAAATTCCAAAAGATTGAAATCCTACCAACCAACTTTTCAGAGCACAAAGGCATAAAACTAGAAATAAACTGTACAAAGAAAGCAAAAAGGCTCACAAACACATGGAGGCCTAACAACACGCTCCTAAATAATCAATGGATCAATGACCAAATCAAAATGGAGATCCAGCAATATATGGAAACAAATGACAACAACACTAAGCCCCAACTTCTGTGGGACACAGCAAAAGCAGTCTTAAGAGGAAAGTATATATCAATCCAAGCATATTTAAAAAAGGAAGAACAATCACAAATGAATGGTCTAATGTCACAATTATCGAAATTGGAAAAAGAAGAACAAATGAGGCCTAAGTTCAGCAGAAGGAGGGACATAATAAAGATCAGAGAAGAAATAAATAAAATTGAGAAGAATAAAACAATAGCAAAAATCAATGAAACCAAGAGCTGGTTCTTTGAGAAAATAAACAAAATAGATAAGCCTCTAGCCAGACTTATTAAGAGGAAAAGAGAGTCAACACAAATCAACAGTATCAGAAATGAGAAAGGAAAAATCACGACGAACCCCACAGAAATACAAAGAATTATTAGAGAATACTATGAAAACCTATATGCTACCAAGCTGGGAAACCTAGGAGAAATGGACAACTTCCTAGAAAAATACAACCTTCCAAGACTGACCCAGAAAGAAACAGAAAATCTAAACAGACCAATTACCAGCAACTAAACTGAAGTGGTAATCAAAAAACTACCAAAGAACAAAACCCCCGGGCTAGATGGATTTACCTCGGAATTTTATCAGACATACAGGGAAGACATAGTACCCATTCTCCTTAAAGTTTTCCAAAAAATAGAGGAGGAGGGGATACTCCCAAACTCATTCTATGAAGCTAACATCACCCTAATACCAAAACCAGGCAAAGACCCCACCAATAAAGAAAACTACAGACCAATATCTCTGATGAACATAGATGCAAAAATACTCAACAAAATATTAGCAAAAAGAATTCAAAAATATATCAAAAGGATCATACACCATGACCAAGTGGGATTCATCCCAGGGATGCAAGGATGGTACAACATTCGAAAGTCCATCAACATCATCCACTACATCAACAAAAAGAAAGACAAAAACCACATGATCATGTCCATAGATGTTGAAAAAGCATTTGACAAAGCTTAACATCCATTCATGATAAAAACTCTCAGCAAAATGGGTATAGAGGGCAAGTACCTCAAAATAATAAAGGCCAACTATGATAAAACCACAGCCAACATTATATTGAACAGCGAGAAGCTGAAAGCATTTCCTCTGAGATAGGGAACTAGACAGGGATGCCCACTCTCCCCACTGTTATTTAACATAGTACTGGAGGTCCTAGCCACGGCAATCAGACAAAACAAAAAAATAAAAGGAATGCAGATTGGTAAAGAAGGAGTTAAACTGTCACTATTTGCAGATGACATGATACTGTACATAAAAAACCCTAAAGACTCCACCCCAGAACTACTAGAACTGATATCGGAATACAGCAAAGTTGCAGGATACAAAATCAACACACAGAAATCTGTGGCTTTCCTATACACTAACAATGAACCAACAGAAAGAGAAATCAGGAAAACAACTCCATTCACAATTGGATAAAAAAAAAAATACCTAGGAATAAACCTAACCAAAGAAGTGAAAGACTTATACTCTGAATACTACAAGTCACTCTTAGGAGAAATTAAAGGG
The DNA here is from genome assembly GCF_030020395.1 of Manis pentadactyla. Classification (NCBI taxonomy): domain Eukaryota; kingdom Metazoa; phylum Chordata; class Mammalia; order Pholidota; family Manidae; genus Manis; species Manis pentadactyla. Next base: position 62,035,771 of record NC_080019.1, on the reverse strand, counting down.
GACACTAACAGATGGAAACTCAGCCCACGCTCATGGCTAGGAAGAATTAATATAATCAAAATGGCCATCCTGCCCAAAGCAATATACAGATTTGATGCAATCTCTATGAAACTACCAGTAACATTCTTCAATGAACTGGAACAAATAATTCAGAAATTCATATGGAAACACCAAAGACCCCGAAAATCCAAAGCAATCCTGAGAAAGAAGAGTAAAGTAGGGGGGATCTCACTCCCCAACTTCAAGCTCTATTATAAAGCCATAGTAATCAAGACAATTTGGTACTGGCACAAGAACAGAGCCACAGACCAACGGAAAAGACTAGACAATCCAGACATTAACCCAGACATATATGGTCAATTAATATTTGATAAAGGAGCCATGGACATACAATGGCGAAATGACAGTCTCTTCAACAGGTGGTGCTGGCAAAACTGGACAGCTACATGTAGGAGAATGAAACTGGACCATTGTCTAACCCCATATACAAAAGTAAAATCAAAATGGATCAAAGATCTGAATGTAAGTCATGAAACCATTAAACTCTTGGAAGAAAACATAGGCAAAAACCTCTTAGACATAAACATGAGTGACCTCTTCTTGAACATATCTCCCCGGGCAATTAAAACAACAGCAAAAATGAACAAGTGGGACTATATTAAGCTGAAAAGCTTCTGTACAGCAAAAGACACCATCAATAGAAGAAAAAGGAACCCTACAGTATGGGAGAATATATTTGAAAATGACTGATCCGGTAAAGGCTTGACGTCCAGAATATATAAAGAGCTCACATGCCTCAACAAACAAAAAACAAATAACCCAATTAAAAAATGGGCAGAGGAACTGAACAGACAGTTCTCCAAAAAAGAAATACAGATGGCCAACAGACATATGAAAAGATGCTCCACATTGCTAATTATCAGAGAAATGCAAATTAAAACTACAATGAGGTATCACCTCACACCAGTAAGGATGGCTGCCATTCAAGACAAACAACAACAAATGTTGGCGAGGCTGTGGAGAAAGGGGAACCCTCCTACACTGCTGATGGGAATGTAAATTAGTTCAACCATTGTGGAAAGCAGTATGGAGTTACATCAAAATGCTCAAAACAGACATACCATTTGACCCAGGAATTGCACTCCTAGGAATTTACCCTAAGAATGCAGCAATCAAGTTTGAGAAAGACCAATGCACCCCTATGTTTATCGCAGCACTATTTACAATAGCCAAGAATTGGAAGCAACGTAAATGTCCATTGATAGATGAATGGATAAAGAAGATGTGGTACATATACACAATGGAATACTACTCAGCCATAAGAAAAGGGCAAATCCAACCATTTGCAGCAACATGGATGGAGCTGGAGGGTATTATGCTCAGTGAAACAAGCCAAGAGGAGAAAGAGAAATACCAAATGATTTCACTCATCTGTGGAATATAAGAACAAAGGAAAAACTGAAGGAACAAAACAGCAGCAGAATCACAGAACTCAAGAATGGACTAACAGGTACCAAAGGGAAAGGGACTGGGGAGGGTGGGTGGTTAGGAAGGGTTAAGTGGGGGGGAGAAGAAGGGGGATATTAAGATTAACATGTTTGGGGGGGGTGGGAGAAAGGGGAGGGCTGTACAACACAGAGAAAACAAGTAGTGATTCTACAACATTTTGCTATGCTGATGGACAGTGACTGTAAAGGGGTTTATAGGGGGGACCTGGTATAGGGGAGAGCCTAGTAAACATAATATTCATCATGTAAGTGTAGATTAATGATACCAAAAAAAAAAACACACAGTTCCTGTGTGGTGACCTCCAATGAGTTCTACGCAAGGGCATAAAGGGCATATAAAAATGTAGGCAAAGAGTCTGTTTGTGTTTATACAGAGGTTCAAAGCCTAATTTGTCTATCCTGAAAATGAACTAAGATACGATATGAAAAAGAACTTCCAACATCAGCACTCTCGGGAAGACTCATGCCTGAAGATGATCATCAAAAAACCCCAACAGAGGTCCACGCACTGCTACAGGTGTAGATGCACTCATCCCACCAGTTCCTGGACTTGCCATGGGAATGAAGAAGGAGATATCTAAGCTGGCCTGTGCATACAGTAAAACAACAAATTTGACTGGATCTATACTGTTGGAACTCAACCAAGAATTAGGGGAAGTGCAAATTGTAGCGCTCCAAACTCTTACAACTACAGACTATTTACTGTTAAAGGAACATATGGGATGTGAACAGTCCCCAGGAATGGGTTGTTTTAATTTGTCTGATTTCTCTCAGACTGTTCAAGTTCAGTTGGACAATATCCACCATATCATAGATAAGTTTTCACAAATGCCTAAGGTGCCTAACTGGTTTTCTTGGTTTCACTGGAGATGGCTGGTAATTACAGGTATGCTTTGGTTATGTAACTATACTCCTATTATGTTAATGTGTGCACGCAATTTAATTAGTAGTTTAAAACCTATACATGCTGAAGTTACTCTATAAGAAGATATGTCAAAGAAATAATCAATCTTCCCATGTTTTCTTCCGTCTGCTGCTTCTATAGCTTTTCTTCTTCCTTCCTAATTACAACCCTTAAATGGAATTCGTGCCTCGTATCAAATTTACCGAGCATCATAATTCTTCCAAGTGGTAAAGATACCTCAAGACAAATGCTGGGCATAGAAGCCACAGGGCATAAATATGCAAAGAAGTAAAAAGCTAACCTTTCAAACAATAAGGCTTCTCTCTCACCAACTTTACATTTCCCTGTATGGCCCTGGAAGATGACTGGTTAGCCAGAGACGGGTAAGATTCCTCAAGGGAGGAACAACCTAAGACAGGCACAGTCGCAGGGGGGCCATCAGGTGAGAAAATGGGGATCAACAGAGGTGAGGCTTAGAACCTCACCCCCCCTGTTCTGAGAGAAATATTCTGCATTTGTGGATGTTTTATTGCCCTTGTCTAGCTTGGATTAACACATAGTCTACAGGCACACACCTGATCATCTACATTTGCTCTCTTACAACACTAAACTATGTTTTCTACCTTTGTCTTGTATCTACCTACCACTTCAGCATTTTATTAAAAATAATAATAATAAAGAGAGAAATGTGGTATCCACATATAAATCAAGTATAAAAACCAAATGAGTATTCATATTTGAACTGACTGTTTAGAGTTCATAATGCATGAGCAAAACCGAAAGTTTCTGTGATGACTGCCCTCGTACTGTTCACCATGTAACTTATTCACTATGTAAGAATTTGTTCTCCATGTAAGAACTTGTTCATTATGCTTCAGAAGGTTGGAGACTGAGGATAATTAGGCTTGGGGTGGATTAATGATTGTGCATTGAGCATTGACTCCCCTATACAGAATTATATTGTTGTTAACAACCATTTGATGAATAAATATGAGAGATGCCCTCACAAAAGAAAAAAAAATATTCCCAATAGTGCTTTTGACAGATATGAAATTTATCAGTTTTTAGATTTGTTGTATAGTTAAGTATTATGATTAATATAATCTTTCTACAATATTATTTAATAGAAGCAGCACCACTGTATCTGTTTTTTAAAATGTAATTTGCAAAATCATGGGAGCGCTGAGCATGTTTTACTATTGTAAATTGATTTGGATAACCATGGCTTCCTATCTTTATTTCGGATGCAAGTATGCTCTAAGAATGTGATAGTTGGACATAATGAAATGCAGGTATAACCAGTTTTCTAGCTATACAGACAACATAGCTTGATGGAGCAGAGTAAGGGCAAAGAGACTGTTGAAGCCCTTAGCTTGTATTCATATAGACACAGCACATAAAACAGAAGTTCTCTCCTTATTTTCAACACCTACACTTGGGCAGAAAGAGCAGTATGCCTAGCTGCCAGAACCTTGTCTCTGCGGCACAAGCTGCAAGTTCCTAGGTATGCTCTACTCTTCATCTGTTTTACTGCACATACATTTCCACCTACAAGTCTTCTAAAGTTAGAGACTATTATTTATTCTACTGATCCTTATTAAAATGTTGGATGGGATGGAGATTATATAGAGTGAGATGTGCTCAGTGCCCCACAATCTCATTAGGACCATGGTGCAGGGCTGGGCAGCAGGTGAGAATTGCAGGTACAGGGCAAGCCCAGATTTAGCGGTGAGGAAAGGTGTGTGGGGTAAAGACTGAAGAATGGAAAAAGGAGGTGTCAAAGGAACATTTGGAGATTAATTTATATACCTACAATATGTCCAGTTCAGTCATCCATCCGTCAATAGTTTCTTAAGCTAATGACAAAGCTTCTTCATTTTATAACAGTAACACTAAAGACTAATGCTAACCATTCATTGGCAACCACTGACTATGCACTGACGCATAAAATGATTCAATACATTCACAGACCAGCTTTTTTTTTTCTGAATAAGCTTATTTTACATATTTTGTTTCTTGTGCAACAGAAGATGTTTCTGCAATCGAAGTTATAAATCTTCAGGAGGTAACTATTTTTCCAGTTTTCCTCTTCCCATGCCAGTTTTGACAAGTGATATTAAATGTTTTCCAAAAAGCAAGTCTTATTATCACTAAATAAAATTACCAAATGTTTTGATATTTTAAGTAAATGTTATTTTTAGTGTCAAAAATGACTGTAGTTTACTTCTAAAAAAATAACTTTTACCTTTATGAAAAATAATAATTAGTCATTAGATGCTCTTAGAGAGGCTCTATATGGGAGAACTAAATTTTGTATTTGAGGCTTATTATCCAAAATACAATATTAATAGAAACCAAACAAAGGAGACTAAGATGTTAAAAAAAATTGGAGGGGCAGAAGATGGCGGCGTGAGTAGAGCAGCTGAAATCTCCTCCCAAAACAACATATATCTATGAAAATATAACAAAGACAACCCTTCCTAGAATAAAGACCAGAGGACACAGGACAATATCCAGACCACATCCCCACCTGAGAGAACCCAGCGCCTCGCGAAGGGGGTAAGATACAAGCCCCGGCCCCGCGGGAGCCGAACGCCCCTCCGCCCCAGCTCCCGGCGGGAGAAGAATAGGCAGAGCGGGAGGGAGACGGAGCCCAGGACTGCCGAACACCCAGCCCCAGCCATCCGGGCCAGAGTGCAGGGCGCTCGATACTGGGAAAACAGGGCAGCAAGAACAGTGAGCAGGCACTGGAGGCTGGGCGACAGAGGGCATAAGAAAAGCGCGCGACCATTTTTTTTTTTTGCTTTTTTGCTGTTTTGTTTTAGCGAGCACTTTTTGGAAGTCTTAAAGGGATAGGGACCCCAATACTAGGGAAACAGGGCAGAAAGACCTGTGAGCAGAGGCCTGAGGCTGGCACCGCAGAATAAAGAAAAACGAACGACCACCTTTTTTTTTTTTTTTTTTTTTAATTAAAAACTTTTTTTTTTTTTTAATTAAAAAATTTTTTTTTCTTTTTTTTTTGGTGGGCGTTGTTTTGTTTTGGCGGGTGCTTTTTGGAAGTCTTAAAGGGGCAGGGCGGGTCACTTAATCCAGAGGTAGGGAATCCGGGATCTCTGGGCACCCTAACCCCTGGGCTGCAGGGAGCAGGGAGGCCCCTTATGGAGATAAATAGCCTCCCAGCCGCTCCTGCTCCAACGCGATTCCACCATTTTGGAGTAGCTGCCCGAGCCAGGCCACACCCACAGCAACAGCGGAGATTAACTCCATAGCAGCCGGGCAGGAAGCACAAACCCTGTCTGCGCGCAGCTGCGCAGCACAAGCCACTAGAGGCCGCTGTTCTCCCAGGAGAGGAGGGCCACAAACCAACAAGAAAGGAAGTCCTTCCAGCCGTCACTCGTCCCAGTTCTGCAGACTATTCCTATCACCATGAAAAGGCAAAGCTACAGGCAGACAAAGATCACAGAGACAACACCAGAGAAGGAGACAGACCTAACCAGTCTCCCTGAAAAAGAATTCAAAATAAGAATCATAAACATGCTGACAGAGATGCAGAGAAATACGCAAGAGAAATGGGATGAAGTCCGGAAGGAGATCACAGATGCCAGAAAGGAGATCGCAGAAATGAAACAAACTCTGGAAGGGTTTATAAGCAGAATGGATAGAATGCAAGAGGCCATTGATGGAATTGAAATCAGAGAACAGGAACGCATAGAAGCTGACATAGAGAGAGATAAAAGGATCTCCAGGAATGAAACAATGTTAAGAGAACTGTGTGACCAATCCAAAAGGAACAATATCCGTATTATAGGGGTCCCAGAAGAAGAAGAGAGAGGAAAAGAGATGGAAAGTATCTTAGAAGAAATAATTGCTGAAAACTTCCCCACACTGGGGGAGGAAGTAATCGAACAGACCACGGAAATACACAGAACCCCCAACAGAAAGGATCCAAGAAGGGCAACACCAAGACACATAATAATTAAAATGGCAAAGATCAAGGACAAGGAAAGAGTGTTAAAGGCAGCTAGAGAGAAAAAGGTCACCTATAAATGGAAACCCATCAGGCTAACGTCAGATTTCTCAACAGAAACCCTACAAGCCAGAAGAGAATGGCATGATATATTTAATACAATGAAACAGAAGGGCCTTGAACCAAGGATACTGTATCCAGCACGACTATCATTCAAATATGACGGTGGGATTAACCAATTCCCAGACAAACAAAAGCTGAGGGAATTTGCTTTCCACAAACCACCTCTACAGAACATCTTACAGGGACTGCTCTAGATGGGAGCACTCCTAGAAAGAGCACAGCACAAAACACCCAACATATGAAGAATCGAGGAGGAGGAACAAGAAGGGAGAGAAGAAAAGAATCTCCAGACAGTGTACATAACAGCTCAATAAGCGAGCTAAGTTAGGCAGTAAGATACTAAAGAGGCTAACATTGAACCTTTGGTAACCACGAATTTAAAGCCTGCAATGGCAATAAGTACATATCTTTCAATAGTCACCCTAAATGTTAATGGGTGGAATGCACCAATCAAAAGACACAGAGTAACAGAATGGATAAAAAAGCAAGACCCATCTATATGCTGCTTACAAGAAACTCACCTCAAACCCAAAGACATGTACAGACTAAAAGTCAAGGGATGGAAAAACATATTTCAAGCAAACAACAGCGAGAAGAAAGCAGGGGTTGCAGTACTAATATCAGACAAAATAGACTTCAAAACAAAGAAAGTAACAAGAGATAAAGAAGGACACTACATAATGATAAAGGGCTCAGTCAAACAAGAGGATATAACCATTCTAAATATATATGCACCCAACACAGGAGCACCAGCATATGTGAAACTAATACTAACAGAACTAAAGTGGGATATAGACTGCAATGCATTCATTCTAGGAGACTTCAACACACCACTCACCCCAAAGGATAGATCCACTGGGCAGAAAATAAGTAAGGACACGGAAGCACTGAACAACACAGTAGAGCAGATGGACCTAATAGACATCTATAGAACTCTACATCCAAAAGCAGCGGGATATACATTCTTCTCAAGTGCACATGGAACATTCTCCAGAATAGACCACATACTAGGCCACAAAAAGAGCCTCAGAAAATTCCAAAAGATTGAAATCCTACCAACTAACTTTTCAGACCACAAAGGCATAAAACTAGAAATAAACTGTACAAAGAAAGCAAAGAGGCTCACAAACACATGGAGGCTTAACAACACGCTCCTAAATAATCAATGGATCAATGACCAAATCAAAATGGAGATCCAGCAATATATGGAAACAAATGACAACAACAACACTAAGCCCCAACTTCTGTGGGACACAGCAAAAGCAGTCTTAAGAGGAAAGTATATAGCAATCCAAGCATATTTAAAAAAGGAAGAGCAATCCCAAATGAATGGTCTAATGTCACAATTATCGAAATTGGAAAAAGAAGAACAGATGAGGCCTAAGGTCAGCAGAAGGAGGGACATAATAAAGATCAGAGAAGAAATAAATAAAATTGAGAAGAATAAAACAATAGCAAAAATCAATGAAACCAAGAGCTGGTTCTTCGAGAAAATTAACAAAATAGATAAGCCTCTAGCCAGACTTATTAAGAAGAAAAGAGAGTCAACACAAATCAACAGTATCAGAAACGAGAAAGGAAAAATCACGACGGACCCCACGGAAATGCAAAGAATTATTGGAGAATACTATGAAAACCTATATGCTAACAAGCTGGGAAACCTAGGAGAAATGGACAACTTCCTAGAAAAATACAACCTTCCAAGATTGATCCAGGAAGAAACAGAAAATCTAAACAGACCAATTACCAGCAACGAAATTGAAGCGGTAATCAAAAAACTACCAAAGAACAAAACCCCCGGGCCAGATGGATTTACCTCGGAATTTTATCAGACATACAGAAAAGACATAATACCCATTCTCCTTAAAGTTTTCCAAGAAATAGAAGAGGAGGGGATACTCCCAAACTCATTCTATGAAGCTAACATCACCCTAATACCAAAACCAGGCAAAGACCCCACCAAAAAAGAAAACTACAGACCAATATCCCTGATGAACGTAGATGCAAAAATACTCAACAAAATATTAGCAAACCGAATTCAAAAATACATCAAAAGGATCATACACCATGACCAAGTGGGATTCATCCCAGGGATGCAAGGATGGTACAACATTCGAAAGTCCATCAACATCATCCACCACATCAACAAAAAGAAAGACAAAAACCACATGATCATCTCCATAGATGCTGAAAAAGCATTTGACAAAGTTCAACATCCATTCATGATAAAAACTCTCAGCAAAATGGGAATAGAGGGCAAGTACCTCAAAATAATAAAGGCCATCTATGATAAACCTACAGCCAACATTATATTGAACAGCGAGAAGCTGAAAGCATTTCCTCTGAGATCGGGAACTAGACAGGGATGCCCACTCTCTCCACTGTTATTTAACATAGTACTGGAGGTCCTAGCCACGGCAATCAGACAAAATAAAGAAATACAAGGAATCCATATTGGTAAAGAAGAAGTCAAACTGTCACTATTTGCAGATGACATGATACTGTACATAAAAAACCCTAAAAACTCCACCCCAAAACTACTAGAACTGATATTGGAATACAGCAAAGTTGCAGGATACAAAATCAACACACAGAAATCTGTGGCTTTCCTATATACTAACAATGAACCAACAGAAAGAGAAATCAGGAAAACAACTCCATTCACAATTGCATCAAAAAAAATAAAATACCTAGGAATAAACCTAACCAAAAAAGTGAAAGACTTATACTCTGAAAACTACAAGTCACTCTTAAGAGAAATTAGAGGGGACACTAACAGATGGAAACTCATCCCATGCTCGTGGCTAGGAAGAATTAATATCGTTAAAATGGCCATTCTGCCCAAAGCAATATACAGATTTGATGCAATCCCTATGAAACTACCAGCAACATTCTTCAATGAACTGGAACAAATAATTCAAAAATTCATATGGAAACACCAAAGACCCAGAATAGCCAAAGCAATCCTGAGAAAGAAGAATAAAGTAGGGGGGATCTCACTCCCCAACTTCAAGCTCTACTATAAAGCCATAGTAATCAAGACAATTTGGTACTGGCACAAGAACAGAGCCACAGACCAATGGAACAAACTAGAGAATCCAGACATTAACCCAGACATAGATGGTCAATTAACATTTGATAAAGGAGCCATGGACATACAATGGCGAAATGACAGTCTCTTCAACAGGTGGTGCTGGCAAAACTGGACAGCTACATGTAGGAGAATGAAACTGGACCATTGTCTAACCCCATATACAAAAGTAAACTCAAAATGGATCAAAGACCTGAATGTAAGCCATGAAACCATTAAACTCTTGGAAGAAAACATAGGCGAAAACCTCTTAGACATAAACATGAGTGACCTCTTCTTGAACATATCTCCCCGGGCAAGGAAAACAACAGCAAAAATGAGTAAGTGGGACTATATTAAGCTGAAAAGCTTCTGTACAGCAAAAGACACCATCAATAGAACAAGAAGGATCCCTACAGTATGGGAGAATATATTTGAAAATGACACATCCGATAAAGGCTTGACGTCCAGAATACATAAGGAGCTCACACGCCTCAACAAACAAAAAACAAATAACCCAATTAAAAAATGGGCAGAGGAACTGAACAGACAGTTCTCCAAAGAAGAAATACAGATGGCCAACAGAAACATGAAAAGATGCTCCACATCGCTAATTATCAGAGAAATGCAAATTAAAACTACAATGAGGTATCACCTCACACCAGTAAGGATGGCTGCCATCCAAAAGACAAACAACAACAAATGTTGGCGAGGCTGTGGAGAAAGGGGAACCCTCCTACACTGCTGGTGGGAATGTAAGTTAGTTCAACCATTGTGGAAAGCAGTATGGAGGTATATCAAAATGCTCAAAACAGACTTACCATTTGACCCAGGAATTGCACTCCTAGGAATTTACCCTAAGAACGCAGCAATCAAGTTTGAGAAAGACAGATGCACCCCTATGTTTATTGCAGCACTATTTACAATAGCCAAGAATTGGAAGCAACCTAAATGTCCATCAATAGATGAATGGATAAAGAAGATGTGGTACATATACACAATGGAATACTACTCAGCCATAAGAAAAGGGCAAATCCAATCATTTGCAGCAACGTGGATGGAGCTGGAGGGTATTATGCTCAGTGAAACAAGCCAAGCGGAGAAAGAGAAATACCAAATGATTTCACTTATCTGTGGAATATAAGAACAAAGGAAAAACTGAAGGAACAAAACAGCAGCAGAATCACAGAACTCAAGAATGGACTAACAGGTACCAAAGGGAAAGGGACTGGGGAGGATGGGTGGGTAGGGAGGGATAAGGGGGGGAGAAGTAGGGGGGTATTAAGATTAACATACATGGGGGGGTAGTTGAAAAGGGAGGGCTGTACAGCACAGAGAAGGCAAGTAGTGATTCTACAACATTTTGCTATGCTGATGGACAGTGACTGTAAAGGGGTTTATAGGGGAGAGCCTAGTAAACATAATATTCGTCATGTAAGTGTAGATTAGTGATACCAAAAACAAAGCAAAAAAAAAAAAAAAAGGGCAGTTCCTGTGTGGTAACCTACAACGAGTTCTACACAAGGGTATAAAGGGCATATAAAAGTGTAGGCAAAGGGTCTGTTTGTGTTTATACAGAGGATCAAAGCCTAATTGGGCTACCCCGAAAATGAACTAAGATACGATATGAAAAAGAACTTCCAACATCTGCACTCTCTGGAAAACTCATGCCAGAAGATGATCATCAAAAAACCCCAACAAAGATCCACGCACTGCTACAGGTGTAGATGCACTCATCCCACCAGTTCCTGGACTTGCCATGGGAATGAGGAAGGAGATATCTAAGCTGGCCTGTGCATACAGTAAAACAACAAATTTGACTGGATCTATACTGTTGGAACTCAACCAAGAATTTGGAGAAGTGCAAATTGTAGTGCTACAAACTCTTACAACTACAGACTATTTACTGTTAAAAGAACATATGGCATGTGAACAGTCCCCAGGAATGGGTTGTTTTAATTTGTCTGATTTCTCTCAGACTGTTCAAGTTCAGTTGGACAATATCCACCATATCATAGATAAGTTTTCACAAATGCCTAAGGTGCCTTAATGGTTTTCTTGGTTTTACTGGAGGTGGCTGGTAATTACAGATATGCTTTGGTTATGTAACTATACTCTTATTATGTTAATGTGTGTGCGCAATTTAAGTAGTAGCTTAAGACCTATATATGCTGAAGTTACTCTACAAGAAGATATGTCAAAGAAATAATCAATCTTCCCATGTTTTCTTCCGTCTGCTACTTCTATAGCTTTTCTTCTTCCTTCCTAATTACAACCCTTAAATAGAATTCGTGCCTCATATCAAATTTACCAAGTATCATAACTCCTCCAAGTGGTAAAGATACCTCAAGACAAATGCTGGGCATAGAAGCCACAGGGCATAAAATATGCAAAGAAGTAAAAAGCTAACCTTTTCAAACAATAAGGCTTCCCTCTCACTTACCAACTTCACATTTCCCTGTATGGCCCCGGAAGATGACTGGTTAGCCAGAGATGGGTAAGATTCCTCAAGGGAGGAACAACCTAAGACAGGCACAGTCGCCCGGGGGCCATCAGGTGAGAAATTGGGGATCAACAGAGGTGAGGCTTAGGACCTCACCCCCTCTGTTCTGAGAGAAATCTTCTGCATACGTGGATGTTTTATTGCCCTGGTCTAGCTTGGATTAACACATAGTCTGCAGGCACACACCTGATCATCTACATTTGCTCTCTTACAACACTAAACTATGTTTTCTACCTTTATCTTGTATCTACCTACCACTTCAGCATTTTATTAAAAATAATAATAATAAAGAGAGAAATGTGGTATCCACATATAAATCAAGTATAAAAACCAAATGAGTATTCATATTTGAACTGACTGTTTAGAGTTCATAATGCATGAGCAAAACCGAAAGTTTCTGTGATGACTGCCCTTGTACTGTTCACTATGTAACTTATTCACTATGTAAGAATTTGTTCTACATGTAAGAACTTGTTTGTTATGCCTCAGAAGATTGGAGACTGACGAAAATTAGGCTTGGGGTGGATTAATGATTGTGCATTGAGCATTGACTCCCCTATACAGAATTTTATTGTCGTTAACAACCATTTGATCAATAAATATGAGAGATGCCCTCACCAAAAAAAAAAAAAAAAAAGGACAGACTTCCAATGGTAAAATAAATAAGTAACCGGGATGTAATGTATAGCATAAGGAATATAGTCAAGATATTGTATCAGCTTGGTAGGGTGATAGCTGGAACCTAGAATTATGTATATAAATGTTCTACCACTGTGTTGTACACTTGAATCTAATGTAATGTAATACTGTGCGTCAACTACCCTTCAATAAAAAATAATTATAAAAAAAAAAAATTGGACAGAATTTGAATCTGATATTTTCATATATTAAAATTAGGCCTAGATAACAAAGTCTAGCCAACACAGGCAAGGGACGTTGGAAATATAACTGTTGTTCCTCATATATTTAAAAAATGTTTTGTGCAGCTAAGTCATGAATGCTTCCATAAACCAGATTAATTTTCAAAATTGACTTTTAAAAATAATTTAATAAAATCACCTAAGATGGGAGCAGTTTTTACCTGTGTATAGTCAGTGAAGATTGTGTGGGAGTTAGAACTTGGCGAGTAGAGAACACAACCAATATCCTGATGTAGGGGTGGAAATAATTTACAAAGTTAATTTAATAAAATGCCTAGAACAGTAACTAACAATTATTAACAAAATAACAATGAAGCTGTCTGTATTTGCATTTAACAACACATCTAAGCAAAGTTCAATATAAAAATAATACGCAGTGAACTGATAACTTACATAACAATAAAAATTAATGTTTGCATGGAAGACCTAGAGTTACAACACCCTAAATGCCTCAAACAGCCCTTTGCTCTAATGTCCAGTTGTGTAGAACACAGCTCACTGCAGCCTCAGATGCCAACAGGAACAGTAAGAATATTTTGCAGGTGCAACACTGCATTTCAACTGCCACACAGAATAAATTGATGTGCTTATTTTAACAAAAGTCCCATGGTTAGTAACTCCAAACCCCAGAGTAGTGTTTTGTTTTTTAAATTTCTAGTAATAACTGTGGTTCTTAAAGATATCTAAAGTCAATATTTGAATTGTCCTGCTTTCTGAAAGGATCAATGTTTATCCTGAAAGTTTCACTGTAATTTACCCCTAAATTTTACTCTATGCTGAAAAGTTTCACCATAAAAAAATCTACTATTTATTTATGTCAAGTTGATTCTATTACATTTTGTAGGACAAGCACGGTTTGTTTACTAGGGCAAGCTGGGTTTCAATATCTAGCTTCACACGGAGACCCTGGAATGTTACGGATCTTCTCTCTCAGTTCATCGACAGAACTGAACATCACCGCAGCTCTATGGGGGAGCACAGAGTTCAAAAAGAGCTAGTGCCATGTACCCAGCAGTGGGCTAGGCACAGTATACACAATAAGCATGTGATGGGTTTTTTTCCTCTCTTTCCCATTCCTGATATATTCTGTCTAGTTGCAGATAAGTGAAAAAGTATAGAAGTCACTGGAATAAATCAGCTCCACTAAAAAGCTCATTATCTTGCAGGCATTAGTTGATATATTTCCAAAGTAACATTCAGTAAGACCCAAGGACTGGTTCTACAAGAAGTATTTACATATTATAATTCATATGCAAGAAACGATTTTTCAGGGAGGCAATGAAAAAAATAAGCTACATCTGTGTGTATAGTTTAATTTTGTAAAAATGAGGAAGAATACCTAATTTCACTAAATGTTGAATGTTCATGGACAGGTAACAGAAACAAAGCCACTTCATAAAATAAATGCCATGAACATCAGGAAGTATCAAAAGAGTTTCTGTAAAGGAAAGAGACTTCTTTTAAATGGGGTCAATAATAACCAGAAGTTCCCATTGTTTGCCCATAAAACTTCCTAAGAAAGGTGCTACTTCAGACAGAATTCTAGCAGAACTTGGCACATTAGCTTTTCAACCACCAACCATTTTTCAGCCTCTTGCAGCTTCACGCATTCATACAATCTCACATGTACATACATTATTACTAAAAAAAACAAGGGCTTTAAAGCAGGAAATTCATTTTCTACCACAAAAGCAGGTTACCGTATTTATCCCCAATGTTCTCAGTTGCAGAAACAGATTTTCCTCACAGAGGTGTTATTAACGTGCACAACCATGTGCCACATTTCAACGAGTGCGCCAGGAGGGTCTGTTCAATCATGTGCAGGAATTCTAAGGCGTTAAAAGTAGTGGTTCCACAGGACAAGTGCTACCCTTTGCTATGATCTACTCTTGATATATTTAACAAGTCTTTAAATGCCACCAGCCAGACAAGGGGATACCTTCAGAGTCTACAGGTGTTTGGCTCAAAGGTCAAAAACTTCATTTAAAAAATATGTATGGACTAGCACCATAGAAAAGTCCCTCAGAAACAGATCCATTTTTCCAACACTGCATTTTTTTAAACTAAAAATAGAGATCTCTCAATGCTTCCAAGGCCTACCTCTGCTTCATTTCATGCATTGTTTTTAAATACAACACGAACCATGACATCATCAGCAATAACAACTACAACAGGAGAACAACAAGAGGAAGACAACTGCAGAAGGGGTGGCTTGACAGGAGCCGTCCAGGCAGTTGGGAGGAGAGTCCTTTCACACCTGCTGGGAGCTCTCTCTCAAGGTTCCTAAGATAGCACAAGGCCTCTGGGGTTTGGTGTGAAAAGCAGCACTTTTTCTGAAAGAACTGAAAGAACTGAGTTTCCCAGTCAACTGGGCATTTTCCAGCAGTTAAATGCACGATGTCGAGAATTCGTTGCCGTAGTAGACACTGCTGACTTTCCAGACTTGTGAAAATTAACTCAGTGAAGTGGTATCAAGGTCACTCATGTTTCAAGGAGGTTAATCTGGCCTGCAAGTGAAAATACTGAAGCTGAAGTGTTCCAGTTTCCAAACATCAGACACACACAGACTGAAAGTACAAACCACCCAGAAAACGCGCCCATTCACAACATCTTATATGGAACTGGTTTACACCGTGGTTAAGAAACAGAGCCAAAGCAGTTATCCTAAGGTACAAAGAATGGGCTTTCCAGTTTATGACTTGCAAGATCATTTTATTTCTCCCCGATCTTGAAAAAAAAGTCCAAAGAATGCTCTGTAGGGTCACAGACCCCGACCTGAACTGAGTTGTGAGGCATCCATGTCAAGCTGTGAACAGGAGCCTGGACAGTCTTCCTAAAGCACATGATGCTCTTCTACCAGTTTTATTTATATTTATGCCAATGAGCTTGGAGTCCAAATATCCTGATGAAGCTCATCAGGAAACTTCTCTTTTAGTACAGAGAGAACTCTGGTCTTAACAGTTTTCATCTGTTCAAACTTCTTATATAAAATATTTATGCTAATATCTTCATTTAAAAAAATACGTCTCTTCTCCATTATACACATCTCTTTACGTTCCGATGCAGGCTTGGTGTTATTTTTTGGTATGTGTTGTACCTGGATATCTAATGCTTTTGTATCTTACATGAAATCCCTTCTTGCTGATTGTGTCATCCGCGTAAAAATGAATTAAAACTGCATCTCCAAGGGAGTAGATCTCTTCTGGTGGCTGAAGACAGAAACAAATAAGCAGATGAACAAAAGAATGAGTCACTTTTTCTTCAATGTAATTCAAGTTTGGGAATTTTATTTTTTGATGGGGGTGTATAATTTAATCCTCCCAACACCCTTGAAAGGTGGATACGAGTGACAGAGGAGAGAGCTTGGGTTTCAGGGCAGCTAATGGTGTGCCCAAGATCACATGGCCAGACAGCGAGGTAGCAGGACTTGGAACGTTAAGTCTATTTCCAAGTTCTGGAACTTGGTGGTTTTTTCTAAGATTTTAAGCCAAATTCCTCTGATTTACAAATCAACCTGAGTTAAGAGAGGATAAGGAGTCATTAAATCTGTTTCAGAAGCTGCACTGAGATAGAGGCACTCCTGGGATCTAAATCAGTTCCTTCTTGTTGTAATAATCTAAGGAACAAGAAACTCTTTTGTCTCATTTCATTTACTATTGGGACAGAAGTTCAATATTATTAAAGTTCAGCTTTATTATAACCATTAAATACTGGTAGACAATTAGAAAAATGGGACTGATGTCTTGGAAACAAAATACATATTCAAAGGTCGTTGGCTACCAATGCAATGAGTCCTGGAGAAGCACTGAGAAACTTGAGCTTTCTTCTCCCAATTTCTCGCGGTGACACCCACGACCTGTGTCTGGCATGCTGTCCTGCAAAGTGACACGTTTCAGTGGGACCACATTCTGGCAGCACAAGCTCACACAGCAGTGGGGACCCTGCCACTGGCCTAGTGCACTTGTTGAGAGGAGAACACCCATTTGAACGGTGTGCCTGTTATTTCTCCTCATACACTCTAAGAAGTCTACGGGCTCTGCAAGTTCCTGTGTTTCAGTGTATTGCTTTTAGATTAAATATTTGAATATTTATTGCACAAAAAAAAACAACAATAAAGAAGCTAGAGTGTGGACGTTAACAAGAAACTATAGCTGCTGAATCAGACTGTCTTGGAGATTATCGGGCAAATAAATGCACTGAAGATGGAAGGGGGGCGGGCCTCGGTCTGTCAACGCATTCATGACACAAGTTACTTTTTTTTAGAAAAACACTGCCTGTCTGCAAAGGTTGCCCCGTCATCCTGAGTTACAGGCCTTTCCCAGTACATCTGTGCATCCTGCCTACTTAGCCCCGATCCACAGAACTGACCCAGCCCCACGGCCACTGGGGCCAGGCCCTCGAAGAGCTCCACATAGTTGTAGCTGCAGTCAGCTTCCTCCTCCACCTCGAAGGTCTGGAAGGACAGCTCCAGGCGAGAGCCCCGCTCGGACACCAGCAGCCACTCACAGTCTGCCTGTCCCGGGTAGTTGTCCCCAAACTGCGCGTGCGAGTACAGGTCCCTGGGCCCCGGCTCCGCTCGCAGCTGGCCTCCGCACTCTGCGCGGGGAAGGGAGACGGGTCAGCTCAGGGGCGCCGCAGCTCTGACCCACAGGGTGACACGACGCAGGCAAAGTGCAAATGGGGCTACAGCAGCAGTCTTAGCGGGGTTTGAGGATTTAATGAACACATGAAGATCCTTTAAGCAGGTGCCCGCCATAGCGTACCTCTCAACAAATATTTTTATTGTTATACCTCACGTTGCTTTTAGTTTCAAATGACTGTTTTCATGGTCAGTGTCTTAAATTCAAGTGTAATCTGTGTAATTTGAGAACACAGAATCCAGAGGAATAATAATTAAAAATCAACAAAATATATGAAGTTTCTGTGTGTGTGTGTGTATGCGTTAGGGAGAACTCTCCACATAGAATATGCAGAACAGTACTACTTAGGTAGAAATATGGATCTAATTAAAAACATGCACACATCATTCATTATAGTTACCTTCATAGTTCTAGAACATATTTAGTTATATTTTCTGTTTGTAATAATAAAAGTCTTTACTGCTCTTATTACAGTTTCTTTTTCAGAAATTAGTAAACATGTGCTTTACCGTTTTCATTAGAGGTAAATAGACCAAGGAAATAATTATGTGCATGAAAAAATTTACAGTTGGTGTAATTTAGAGGTAAAAGTTTTCAAAAAAATTTCTTAGGAATGCTTTGTAGTCTGAGCCCTGAAACTTCATAACTAAATATTTACTAAAGGCAAAGGACAGGAGAAAGTAGGGTTTCTTTCTGTTTGTGAAGCACTGAGGGTTCTGGAAGCAGAAATTTCAGTGCTAAAACCAGTAAAATTCCCGGGAAAGCTGGGAAGACTTGGGGTGGGGGGTGCCAAAGCAAAAAATTGGAAAGATTTGGACAAGCCAAGAGCTGGGTACCAAAACACAGTTTTCACACTCTCTTGGCTGTCTGTAACCAGAAGTCCTTGAGGCTGGATTAGGCAGCTATAATTCCTACTTGTATTTTGGGGTTTATATTTGGTTCATCCACAATGCAGTTCGGTGTCTTTAAATAAGAAAAATTTTTGAATCCCAGCGAAGAGTGTCATGAGAGTGCCCCCCCATAGGGCTCATTGTGGGATGGATCCAGATGCCCATCTTCTAGATAGTGGGTGGGGCACCTCACCTGATTTATTAATTTTTATGGAAGTATAGTTGATTGACAGTATTATACTGGTTCCAGGTGTCCACAGAGTGATTCGGCAGTTATATGAAATGCTCACCACGGTAAGTATGCTTATCAGCTGTCACCGTACTGAGTTCCGACAGTACTGCTGATCATGTTTCCTATGCTGTGACTTACTGATTTGATAACTGGCTGCCCGTACCTCTTAATGCCCCTTAATCTTACACAATCTGTCCATACCAGAGAAACTGTTACACCATGAATATGTGCAAAAACTTGTGCTAAACGCATTCCAGTAAGGCTGGAGGACCAGTCAGCCTGAAACACCCTTCCTGGAGGCCAGTGTCTGGATACAGAGTGCCCTCCCTGCCCTCTGGTTGCTTCTCTTATCCCAAGAACTCAAACAATTTGGTCTTGTCCCAGGACAGAGCTCCACAGCCAATTTGTCTGGGTCCAAATCTGAGCTCTGCTCTTGTTCAGCTGCAGGGCTGTGTCCCATGCCTCATTTATGAAATGGAGAGCGTGGACAGCACTCACACCACACAGTCCAGAGGAAGAGTAGGTGCATTAAGATGCGTAAAATGCTTAGTCTACCTGGCACATGCGAAAAGCCATGTAAGGTGAGCTACCATCATCATCGTTTCCCAGTGAGAACATCTAAGCGCCACCACCTATATCCACTCAGGTATGAAAGGAAAAGCCAGAAAATGGAAAAACATTGTAAAACACTATTAATCCATTATTGGAAAGGATGAATTATATTTTTGAAGGCCTGCAAAATATACTGTAAAAAATATTTTAGGATTCAAAGTATAAGCATTTCATTTGCAGATTTTTAGTAATTCTACCTATTCTCAAAGATTGATACATTGTTTTGTTTTGTTTTTAACTTTTAAACTGTCCGCAAGTGTATTGACTTTATTCCTGAAGTGGTGGACTGTGAGATGGGGAGGAGGCTCTTGCTTCTGTGTGCCCATTTAATGGAAACAAAGGAGCAAAACAAAGGCCAGGAGCCAGAAGAGAATTCTCTGCCAGCCACAGTTTGGAACAAAGTCAAGGTAGAAATGAAGTATTTGAACAAGATGGGAGAGGAGATTTCACAAGGCTTTTGGGAATCTGAAAATGACAGTGAGCATCATTACGTGGTTTTGTCAAAAACTTCTGGGAAACAGCAATATTCAAAATAAATGACTTACACTACATTTAACGGTGACATAAAATGTTTCAGAAAGTTCCCCTGTTTGCACATGTTTCAGTACATGACTTCATTCCTAGGGGTTGCTACTCAAGATCATAAATCTGGAATTAATGACCCAAAACACAAAAAGAAATAAATAAAAAGAGGGGGAATTTAAGACTGTGAATACCTTTTTTAAGAATCAACATTTTAATATTATGTTCATAAGAGGTGTGATTTTGCTGTGCCCCAAGAGAAATTCCATAAGCAGAAAGTAGCAGGCAGCCTGAGGCTAAATGCCTGTGACTGTCTTTGAGAATCCTTGTGGCAGTTCTTCAAAATATGGTCTATATACCATCTAAACAGGGTTAATTCAACATTAACATAAAAGAAGATTTTTAAGTAAACACATTCCCTGCAAATGTACCTGTTCATTTACCAAGTCGGGACCAATAGAAAATTAGTAGTTCAGCATGTCAGCAATACTATTTTTAAGTCACTCATTTGAAAATACAAGGTGCCAGAGCATCTTCTCCAGAATTCTGAGAAATGGAAAATGAACCTGGGCAAGAAAGGTAACAAGAAGGGAGGAAAAACCCAGGGTGGCCTTCATTTTAATTTGGAAAGACATGTTTGCTTATTTCCTGGTAAAGTATTACATTTCTGGAGAGATCTTATAACTTGATCTAGAATTGCTTTTAGTGGGCATTTCAACTTGACTGAATTATATCAAATTTCCTTTTTAAGAAGCTTAATAATGCACAGATATTTTAAATGTCATTGACAGATATTATCATGCCTTATGCTATAGAAGTCCTTCTAGACAATACGAAAAATGCCATGTTTTAAAATATTACTTCCACCCCCACATTTCTTCTCTTTTTCTATATAACAGAGATTCCCTCTGAGAGAATACACAAGATCTTTTTTTTTTCACTGAAAGAGTTGTTTCCTTCAATTAGTTTAGTTAAGGCTTGTATAATACCATTCAATATCTGATTAAGATAAATTTGGCCTTAGATTCTGAAACTATAGTCAGAGGAAAAGAGGGATCTCCAATAAATTCCACTTCCCATGGATTTGAACAGATTATTTGTGAAAAAATAGACGTAAAGCTGTATTAGAAGATATTTCTAATCACCTGGTTGCAAAATCCCTAGCTTGTACAAAAAAATTAAATTGTATATGGAAATAAAAATTTACTCAAGTAAGTTAAAATGTATACTTCAGTGTCCAGCAATAATGGTTACATGTATTCCAGGAAGCAATAAATAATGAATACGTGACAGATGTGGTTCTGAATTTGATTGTCTTGTCAGCTGAAAGCGTCCAAATATCAGAAGCTACACATTAGACTATATGCAGTCAATAGGCAGGAATCCCTTCTAGTTTCCTACAAATTCCCACAAATTCCTAGTTTTTTACTATAAATTATTAATACCTTATGGTGTCTATCCAAAGCAGGTGTCAAATAAATGTTTGATGAAAGAAAAATAAAAAGTGGGCAGTATGTAAGAATAGTTCAGCACATATGGCTACTAGGAAGTGACAGTATTAAATAAATCTACCCAGAAATTCCAATATAGCTGATTAAGTGAGGGTAAGAATATGCAGAAGAAAGCAACCCAAAACAAAGCATGGAAACAAACTGTTGGTTGCCAGGGTAGGAAGGGGATGAAAGGGATAAAAAGGCACAACTTCCTGAAATAAGTAAGCCATGGGGATCAAAGTACAGCAGAGGGAATACAGTCAGTAATATTGTAATGACTTTGTATGGTGACAGGAGGTAGCCACACTTACAATGGAGAGCACTTTGTAATGTATAAAAATGTCAAGTCACCATCACGTACACCTGAGCCTAATAAGACACTGAATGCCAATTATACTTCAACTAAAAACACATGAACAGATAATGCCAACAATTCTGCCAGGAACAAATTAACAGGAGATGGGAAGCCAGGATTACAATCCCAACTGTTAGTTTTTGTGCTGTTCTGTTGTCATTTCCATTTTTGTCTCAGAATCCACACTTCTAAGATGACAGGACTGGACTAAACGATATCAAAGGTGTGTTTTGCCAACAAAATGTGACGAGATTGCTCATGTAGGTATTTGGACTGTGTGAACTGAGAGGGAAATAAAATGAGCCCAATCAGTTAGATGTTTGGCCAGAGGATTTGTTTTTTGTTTAAGACTTCTATAAGGAAGCAGTCCATTTTTACCTATTGCTTTAGATAATAGTGATCCAATTTGTATTGGTTTCCTTCCTAATCCAAAAATTTTACATTAAGAGAAAATGTACTATGCAGTGGAAAGTTATGTGGCCTTTGGAGACAGTCAGAATTAGGATAAAATCTGGGCTTTGACATAATTTTAGAATCTTTTCAAATTAATCCTCCAGATGTTTTATATTGTTTATTTGAAAAATGAAGATAATAATGCCTACAATATGTGAATCTTTTAAGGACTGAAAGTCTGTAAAGTGTGTATGTTAAGTACATGGTTGTGCCTAAAATGTCAAGGAAATGTCAAATTCACTGCTGACTGTCAGTACATGATCTCTGCTATACTAGATCCTGTCAATGGTTTCCTAATGATAATACGAACAATAGTGCATGATCAGAGGATATGCAAATTAAGGAGTTGTGGAGTTTTACACCTGTAGAAAATCTTCAGACTATTACTTTACAGATGACAAACCTGAGATCCAAAGAAATTACCTTTTCCATAGTTTCGAGATAGGTACATCGCACAGATGGACTAAAAACCCAGATTGTATTGACACAGTGGAACATAATATAATCTTAATATTTCCATTCAAAAAGGGTAAAAAGAGAAACTCTAAGGTAAGTTTTTATTACACTAAGGGATTTATAGGTAGATAATTTAAAAATGCTAAATCATCAACTATTCCAAGAGTTTTGACAAAGTATTTTCACATTGCCTCCCTGGAACCAGTGATAGCCAGAATATTAAAATAAAAATACCATGAACACTGTGCTCTCAGAAAATATTGGTGAAGTAATGAATTCCAACTTTTCCACACTTCCAATGCATAACAAGTTATCAGAAAAATATTTAAAGAGTAAATGTTAAATATATGGAGAATCCTTTTTAGTAAGAAATTTCTATAGTCCATGAAAGATTTTTCTCAAACCAAAATATTTATATTAATCATGAGAAGCAATTAATTTGTATTATTGATGAGTCAAACTATTACTCGTATGAATGAGATAGACTGACAATAGCCACTTCCTCACAAATAGATTTCAGTATAAATCCAACCTTCATAACAGAATATTCCAGAGTATATTCTGTTATTATAAAATAACATTGAACAACGGCATGATTAAAATTCCAACAAAATAAGACAAAATAAGAACAATAAGCAGGAAACCCTGACAAAAATTACTACACTGAAATTGTTTCACAGACAAATTTGTAAATGACTACTGTGTTTTACACCAAGATTGCCTCTTAGTTTATGGACTGCGAATGCCGCTAGGTGTCACTATAAGCTAAATGACTGTGGTTTGTTTATTTAACTGAAAAAAGAAAAAAAGGATATTCCTCGATATTTATAGGATATATTATTAAGCTGACTCTAATTTGTAAAAAAAAAATGTTATTCTACAGTTTTGCCTAAAATTTTCCATATTTTTCTAAATTTTATTTTATTTCTTGAAGGCTTTCATTATAGCTCAATCTCTAAGCATCAAATCAAGGATTAAGATTAGGGAAAATGTGTTGCATACCAAACAAAAGGGAGAAGAAAAGAGATACTGTAGAACACAGATAAACCCCAAATTTGATTTACAAAAATATATTAATGCAAAAGCTCTCTAACCAGGTGGGATGTTAAGGAAACCATAATTTTTTAATACCAAGCTATAGATTTCTATCTGTTAAACATAGCCTATAAGTCAAACTGCTAAAGAATACATTATGCAAATATTTAGTGACAGTTCTACTCGATCATGATGCATGAAACACGAATCAGATCGAACTTGTATTTCTTTCTGAGCAACTACAAAAATGTTTCAGTAGGATGTTGCCTGTTCTCACGTATTCTGAAATATTTCTCACAGGCTTCAGTGCTGTGCTTGGAGACTCACTTATGATCCTTTCATTGGATCCACTGAATTCGCCTGAACAGATACCTGGGTCTTAGTCAGAAAAGAGACATATGGCCATGTTTGCTGACCTGTGGAAAGTGTGGCTTGAAAGCTTTTCCTTTGAACAGATGCATCAGAAACAAACCGAACAGTTTATTTCCAGTAGCCACAAGGGGCTCTGCAATTTTGTTGCCACACAGTCGTCCAAGAATTGGCGATTTTTCCGTTTCTCCATCAAACACTTCCAAGTGATCATAAGCACATTCTTGATGCTGCTCAATCTCAAACTCACTAAAGGCCTATTTAAAAAAAAGAGAGAAAGAAAGAAAGAAAGAAAAACAAAACACCACATATCACTCACAGTGAATTATTGTCTTTGGAGCAGAAATACATATCAATAACATGTACAGGCCATACAAACAATTGAATCTATAAAGCACATTATTGAATGAGATGTGAAATCAACAGAATGTAAAATCTGGGAAAATAACAATAACTCCATGTGCAATTCTATGATTTGACTCTTGCAACTAATTCTACCATTGCAATTAAACCTTCTCCAGAATTTAGACAGATTATAATAACAAAATGATATTTCCATTTGAATTTAATTCTGAATTTATTCTAAGTACATCAGAAAGTTTAAAATAATTACATTAAACAATTGATTCCTTTTGCATTTGATGACCATAAACTATTGAATATCATCCCATCTTTGGAGACTTAAACTAAGAAAGAAACCCCATAGCAATATCATTATATTGCCACAAAAGTTAAATTTAATAAATCTTGATAAAATAACTAAAGCAAAGAGAGTTTTCAATATATATTTCTTTATTTAGCTCTTACAACCCATATTATTAGAGAATACTAATATGACTTTAGGTGGATTATTCATAGTTTACTTATTTTAATATTTGGAGTTCTGCAAAGTTTTGTATGCATTGCCATTTAAAAATAATTCTATGTAGTAACTTTAAAAATAATTAAATAAATTAAATTAAAATAATTTAAAATAATTACCTGTGCAGTAATTTTTATGTGTATGTCTTAGCAAATTTTTAAAATAAAAATTCACTAAGTATATGTAACACATTAGATATCACCAAGGAAAATTTAACTGAGATTGACTGAAAATAATATTGCCTGAACTTAATAATTACAGGAATTCTAGGTTATCATATGCCATTGCCAAGTAAGGCTTTTTCCTTTCCTCAGAAAAACCATCATACATTCAAGAAACAAACCATCACTCTTACTTAAGTCTATAGAGTAGAGATAAAAATACATAAAGAAAATAAACCTGAAGAAATGTAAATACACTTGAAAATTCATTAATTTTGCTACAGTCCCTGCAGCATAAAATATTTGCACATAAACTTTTTACATACATGTTTTCTTCAGTGATCATAATTCTCAGCTTAAGTAAGACACACATTTTAGTAAAGAAAAAAGTGACTAAGCATGGTTCTCCCTCAGTGCTGGGCAGGGTTACCTATTCCAAACCATACCACTGTATGCCATCACCTCTGACTGTGGAGGGGTAGGGAAGGAATGAAGGAAACAGCTGGTATTAGTTAGGGAGTAAGAGAAAAGAATGGATGTTACTTCAGGAAACATAGACGAGAAAAGGGGCTGATCCCTTTCTCATTCCACTGCACCTGCTTAAGAGATAAAGTCACATGTTATAACAAGCCAGCATCAGAGAGGCACATTATTGTTGTAATCATCATGGGTAAAAAGCAATGTTCATTCAACCAGAGGCACTGGATAGTGCCAAAAAGATCCAATATAGCACAAAGAATCTCAGTGGAAATAGAAACAGTGCAAGAAAACAGAATGTTGATGGAGAACTGGCAGCCTTCACTTGCCCTGGAGCAGGACGCTGGAAGGAGGGGCCTCTGAAGGGGATTAGCACTTTCCAATCTCCCTAAGCCAGTGGCAGAGGGAGGAGAAGAGCACACAGAGTGCCTGGCACAGAGGAGCCCCTGAATGGATGCTGGCTGGATGGACAGACAGGTCTGCTCATCTGCCCACCCACCCGCCACACATCAAGGCCAGTGAGTGGATGGCGAAGCTGCATGGGAGCAGGCAGGGATGCCCGAGTCCGTGGGATGTGCCCGCCCACCTCTATGCCATTGTGGACACATGCACAGCCTTAATATCCATCTGCAACTGTTAAGAAACCAATACCAAAAAATGGGCTTCACTACACCCAGGATTCCTTATTAAACATGAAGCCACATTTCTGAATAATAAGATCCATGTTATTTCAAGAGGACAAAAACATTGTTTCAGTAAAATAATATCTGTCTGTGTATGGAATACCTGTCTCTTCTGAGTGTGAGTTAAATCCATCCTCCATCTGTTGGTATGAAGAGCAAAGGTTTTAGGCGTAGATGAGGAAATGTAAGAATGGGGTGACGGTGTTCTAAAGCATACCTTTTAAGTAAAAGTTGAAACTGGATCAGAATTGACAGACCACACATGTCCACTGAAAACTAAGTAAACGAGGTAACTAAGAATCTTCACTCTCTGAGGAGATGTGAGTGTCTGGAGTCAATCATAATGTCTGCTTTCTGGAAGAGCCATAGCGCACAGGTGGCACTGAGCTGGTGGCCCGGGTAATGCTGGCACCTGGTCAGGAGCCAGCTGGCTCCAGCTTTTTATCAAACTACAAATGGAACCAGACTGACCCTAGAAAAGTCAAATTAGGCATAGGTTTTGCAGCTGACAATTTCTTTGCAGCTGATAATTTCTCAAGGACATGAACTACTCTCATTCATTAGGGTGTTAATTAATTTCCCTCTTGGCACTGCCAAATTTCAGGTCAACTGCAAAGATTGGGAGGTCCTTTCTAGAAGGCAGCCTAACCAGAACACTACACAAAACACAAGCGAAGTGTGACTAGCTTGCATGCTGAGGCCTACTAAACTGGCCCCAGAATCACATAGACACCCGCAGAGACAGACCTCAAGTACCGTGATTTCACCACTATGAAAACATCCCTGGGCAATCGACAGGCATTACAGGGGCCCACGGGAAATTGGAAAACCCTTTAAAAAGTTTGTTACAGTTCTTAGAAACAGAATTACGTAACTTATTGCTGTATTTTAAGACACAGGCTGAACCTGAATCTCTACATGCGAATGAGGCAGAGACGAACACTTCCAGGCACCAGGAACCTGCTACAGAGATGTCCCCATCCCATGCCCAGATACTTAGGACTCCAAAATTACCTTTAGCTGTGTGATGGGGACAGGGCAGCTACCAAGGCAGAGGTACAGGGCTATAAGGGACTTTCAACTGTCTGCTTTTGCTGAAATACTGTCCCCTTTTTGAGACTTTTATTTATTTTTTGTAACCTTTCCACTAAGTATTTATGGACATGTTTGTGTTCAAACATTTAAAACTTACAGATACCATGCTTATGTTTCTCTGATTTTAGGTGACTAATCCAGACTTTAGAAAGATCGAAAAGAGCAAATAACCATGAGCTCTAGTCAGAAATCCTCGTGCATTTCCCACAAGATGGACTAAGAAATTAAGGAGTCTTCTGCAAAATAAATAAAATTGAACTCCTGTTTTAGTCTTTGGAAAGAGTAGCTGTGTATTTCTGGGACACCAAGCAAGCCTAATCTACCTGGCTGGCCCCCAGGCAGGCTTCTGCAGACTGTCCCCACGTGCACATCTGCACAGGCACTTGTTTGAAAATACAGGTGCCGCCAACAGAAGAGGCCATGCAGAGTTACAACACATATTCACCAAGGACAAGAAAGTAAAATGAGAGTGCTTAACGTGGAAATAAAATTTAGCCAGAGTGACCGTGTAAACTGAGAGAATTAAAGAGAGTGCCGTGGTCTTGCATCTGTGAGGGGAGACTTAGGTCTCCCAGACCTCCCTCTTTATGCCTTTTCCTGTCTTCGGGAAGAACTGTCATTCAGTTTCCCACAAGATATTGGAAGGATTAGAAGCCACGGGAAAAAATGGCAGAGTAGAACACAAGCCCCAGGCTTCTGCTCAAAAGACCCTTTCTTCTCCAGGAGTCCTCGACAACCATGATCAGACCCGCTTCCTGTGGCTTTGCAGAGAATCACATAACACTTGTAGGTATTTTTGTCTTCGGTCTCTAAATTGGAACTAGTGCTACAACTCTTAGCATAACTCTGGGATATGGTAAATCAAATAAAATTATATAAGCACATTAACTTACCGCTGTCTGCTCCTGTGATAGGGACTATGTTTTGTTTTGTTTTGAATAAAGAGAAATTCCAAACATGAAAAAGTACCATATATTTAAGACCAGTAGAGTCAGAACAAAGACAGGATGAAGCCAGGAGTAATAAACCCTTGTCCTTATTCATCGAAGGCTTTATCATTTTTCTAGTAAGAAGACTTTTTTTCTCTAATTATCTTTCATTCAAGCTTTCTTTCTACTTCAGAGCTATTATCACGCATCAGCATGTCATGATTAAACACACACACACACAGAAACAAAACACATGCATCCTTATCCTATTGCTGCTGTAGCAAAATTACCCCCACTGTCCCAGAGCCATGGGGTCAGCAGTCCACGTTGGGGCAGGGTGCTGCTCCGGGGTCCCAGCTGAGGACCGGGGCCTTGCCCTTGCCCAGTTTCCGCAGGCTGCCACCTTCCCTGACTTGGGCTCTCCTCCTCTGTCTTCCATCCAGTGGTGCAGCATGTCTTCTCCACCCAGATCTTCTGCTCCTCTGTGGACGACCTGTGACTATGCCAAGCCCACAGATGACCCAGGACAATCTCCCCATTTTCAATTAACACAGTTCTTTGCCACATCTGGGGACACACACAGTTCTTGGGATTGCACACAGTTCTGGGGAGTGGGACATGGGTTTCTTGGGATGGGGACCTTGGCCTGCTGCAGACAGCAGGACTGGATGGTTATATCCTCTGTGATAGAGGGAAAATGATGACAAATGATTAGGACACCATGATTTCAAACTAGCCCACAGCCTTACTAGCCCAGGTCAACAAACTAGCCCAGAATCCCACAGGGCAAGTCTGACCTGCAGCCAGATTTTATAACTAAACTTTTCCAGAACGAAGCCACATCTGTTCATTTATGCATCGTCTGTGGGTGCTCTCTCCCTGAAATGGCAGAATTAAATAGCTGTAACATGACACAATGTTTATGACATCTGTAATATTTTCTATCTGGTTCTTCAGAGAAAGTGTTTTTTGACAAGTAATGATTAGCAACATTTTTAATGGTTATGATAGAATTTCAAATTCATAAGGCAACACAAAAACTTGATTGGGGTTGAATTATTCACTAAAATGGTATATAATTTTATTATTAATCTTTATCACACTTACTAAGACATTTTTGATATCACATATCAAAGTTTATTGGCATTAAAAAAGCATCATGCCAAATTCAAGACTAAATGAATAGCAGTGGTCATTCAATATATTTTTTCCTTTTTCAAGGCAGATGTTCCTAAGAAAGATTTAGGGTTGGTCTATGATGTGAATGCAGGTAGGAGATTGAGGTTCAGGTTTACAGAGAAGCGTGAGTGATGCCAAAGGTTACAGTGAAGAGTCAGGTCCACGAGCCATTGCTAGGGTTAGGGTTAGTGGTTTGTTACGATGTACAGAGAGGATAGGTTTGTGATTAGGGATGAGGTCAAGCTCTGATGTGAGTGCGAGTGTGAAATTGCGATTAAGACTTCAGGAGAGCCCTGGGTGATGTCAATGCTGACGATGTGTGGATAGGTCCAGGTCTCAGTGCTAGGGTTAAAATTTTGTGTTCTCTCTGGTTTATGGAGACATTAGAATTAGGGAAAGAGTTAGGTTCTGGGTCTGATGTGACAGGGAGTGAAAGATGGTGGATCAGGTTTATGGTGAGGCATGGATGACCTCAATGGTCAAGGTGAGGTCTCAGGACCACGAGCCAGGGCTAGGGTTTGGTTGAGGTTTTGGAAAGAAACAGAGGGAGGGTATTGTTACGTTTAGACTTAGGTTCCTTCTCTCATGTTAGGGTGATTGTGCGATTCAGTTCCAGGTTTACAGTGAGGCAAGGTGATATCCATTTTGATGTTGGAGGGTCATGCCACAGGTCTGTGCTAGGGTTAGGGTTATGTAATCGTTAAAGTGTATGGGGTGGACGGGGTTACGGTTACACTTAGGATCCTAATTTGATGTGAGGGCGAAGGCCAGATTGATCTTCATCATTATGGTGTGGCATCGGTGACATCAATGCTGACACTGAGGGTTCAGGTTAAGGGACCTGGGCTAGGGTTATTGTTTTCTGAAAGCAACAGTCTATGCGGAAGATATGCTTATGGACAGAATTAGGGTGCAATTCTGATGTGAGGGCGAGTGTGAGATTGAGTCACTGCATTAAGGGAGTCATAGTTGATATAAATGGTGAAGGTGAAGCATTTGGTCCATGGGTTGGGACTAGGGATAGTTTTGGGTGTTCTATAAGGAGTAAGGGTGAGATAGGGTTATAGCTAGACTTTGGATCCGGCTCTGATGTGAGGGTGAGTGCAAGATTGAGTTTCAGGTTTAAGGTGAAGTGTGGGTGAAATCAATGATAAAGGTGAGTGTCAGATCCTGGCGACAGGGCTAGGGTTACCATTAGTTGTAAGGTAAGGAGTATGGGGCAGATTGAGTGATACTTAGAGTTCTGATCCGACTCTGATGTGGGGGAAAAGACCAGCATGAGCTTCAGGATTATGGGGCGGAATGACAGACGTCGATGCTGCTGGTGGAGGTTCAGTTAAAGGGGCCTGGGCTAGGGTTAGGGTTTTCTGTAAAGGAAAATCTATGCATATGATACGGTTGTGGAGAGCATTAGAGTTCAATTCTGATGTGAGGGTGAGGGTGAGATTAAGGCTCAGGGTTAAGATGTGTCGTAGTTGACATCAATGTTGAAGGTGAAGTATCTAGTGCAGGGCTCGTGGCTAGGGTTAGGGTTCTTTGTTCAGTAAGATTTACAGGAACATAGAATTACATTTTGAGTTCACATCTGACCCTGATGTGAGGGCGATGGCCAGATTGAGCTTCAGGTTTACAGAGAGGCATGACAGACTTTGAAGCTGATGGTGTTGGTTCAGGTAAAGTGGCCAGGGCTAGAGTTAGGGTATTGTGTTCTGTGAGGTGTACAGGAAGGATAAGTTTATGGAAAGTCTTAGGGCTGAACTCTGATGTGAGGGTAAGTGCGAGACTGTTATTCAGGATTACAGTGAAGCGTGGGTGATGCCAATGGTGATGGTGAAGGGACAGGTCCAAGAGACATAGCTAGGGTTAGGATTAGTGGGTCGTTCTGTCGTACAGAAAGGATAAGTTAATGATTAGGGTTAGGGTCTAGCTCTGACGTGAGTGCGAGTGTGAAATTGCGACTCAGTGTTGAGGAGAGCCCTGGGTGAACTGGATCCTGACATTGTGTGGATAGGTCCAGCACTCAGTTCTAGGGTTAAAATTTTGTGTTCTCTCTGGTTTCTGGAGACATTAGCATAACGGAAAGAGTTAGGTTCTTGGTCTGATGTGACAGTTAGGGCAAGATGGTGGATCAGGGTTATGGTGAGGCATGGGTGACGTTAATGGTCAAGGTGAGGTGTCAGGACCACGGGACAGGGCTAGGGTGAGGGTTGGGGCTTTGGAAATCTGTATAGGGAGGGTATTGTTACGTTTAGACTTAGGGTCTCTCTCTTATGTTAGGGCGACTCTGCGATTCAGTTCCAGGATTACAGTGAGGCAAGGGTGATATCCATGGTGATGGTGGAGTTTCAGGCCACAGGTCCGCACAAGGGTTAGTGTTATGCAATTGTTAAAGTGTATGGGGTGGACAGAGTTACGGTTCGATTTAGGATCCTTCTCTGATGTGAGGGCGAAGGCCAGATTGATCTTCATCACTATGGTGTGGCATCGGTGACATCAATGCTGACGCTGAGAGTTCAGGTTAAGGGACCTGGGTTAGGGTTAGGGTTTTCTGTAAGGAAACGTCTATGCGGCAGATATGGTTATGGACAGAATTAGGGTGAAATTCTGATGTCAGCGCGAGTGTGAGATCGAGTCACAGGGTTAAGGGAGTCTTAGTTGATATTAATGGTGAATGTGAAGTATCTGGTCCATGGGTCGGGTCTAGGGTTAAGTTTAGGTGTTTGATAAGGAGTACGGGTGAGATAGGGTTACAGATAGACTTTGGATCCATCTCTGATGTGAGGGCAAGTGCAAGATTTAGTTTCAGGTTCAAGGTGAAGTGTGGGTGACATCAATGATCAAGGTAATGTGTCAGTTCCTGGCGCCAGGGCTATGGTTAACATTAGTTGTAAGGTAAGGAGTATGGAGAAGATTGAGTGAGAGTTAGAGATCTGATCCAACTCTGATGTGAGGGCAATGGCTGGAATGAGCTTCAGGATTATGGGGAGGAATGACAGACGTTGATGCTGATGGTGGCGGTTCAGTTAAAGTGGCGTGGGCTAGGATTAGGGTTTTTTTGTAAGGGAAAATCTATGCGTATGATACGGTTACGGAGAGAATTAGGGATCAATTCTGATGTAAGGGCAAGGGTGAGATTGAGGCTCAGGGTTAAGATGTGTCCTAGCTGATATCAATATTGAAGGCAAAGTATCTAGTGCAGGGCTCAGGTCTAGATTTAGGGTTCGGTGTTTAGTAAGATTTACAGGAACATAGAGTTACATTTAGAGTTCGAATCTGACCCTGATGTCAGGCCGATAGCCAGATTGAGCTTCAGGTTTACGGTGCGGCATGACAGACGTTGAAGCTGATGGTGTCGGTTTAGGTGAAGTTACCAGGGCTAGAGTTAGGGTATTGTGTTCTGTGAGGTGTACAGGAATGATAGGTTTATGGAAAGACATAGGGCTGGTCTCTGATGTGAGGGCAAGTGCGAGATTGAGGTTCAGGATTACGGTGAAGGTTCGGTGATATCAAGGTTGACGGAGAAGGGACAGGTCCAAGAGTCATGGCTAGGGTTAGGATTAGTGTGTCGTTCTGTTGTACAGAAAGGATAAGTTAATGATTCGGGTTAGGGTCCAGCTCTGATGTGAGTGCGCGTGTGAAATTGCGATTCAGTGTTGAGGAGAGCCCTGGGTGATGTGGATGCTGACGTTGTGTGGATAGGTCCAGGAGTCAGTGCTAGGGTTAAAATTTTGTGTTCCCTCTGGTTTCCCGAGACATTGTTTTTACTGAAAGGGTTAGGTTCTGATTCTGATGTGACGGGTAGTGCACGATGGTGGATCAGGGTTATAGTGAGGCATGGGTGATGTCAATGGTCAAGGTGAGGTGTCAGTACCGTGGGCCAGGGCTAAGCTTAGGATTGGGATTTTGGAAAGCTGTAGAGGGAGGGTATTGTTACGTTTAGATTTAGGGTCCTTCTCTTATGTTAGGGCGACTGTGTGATTCAGTTCCTGGATTAAAGTGAGGCAAGGGTGAAATCCGTGGTGATATTGGAGTTTCAGGCCACAGGTCCACGCTTAGGTTAGTGTTATGTAATCGTTAAAGGGTATGGGGTGGACGTGGTTATGGTTCAATTTAGGATCCTACTCTGATGTGAGGGCGAAGGCCAGATTGATCTTCATCATTATGGTGTGGCATCGGTGACATTAATGCTGATGATGAGGGTTCAGGGTAAGGGACCTGGGATAATTTTAAGGTTTTCTGTAAGGAAAAGTCTATGTGGAAGATATGGTTATGGACAGAATTAGGGTGCAATTCTGATGTCAGGGCGAGTGTGAGATCGATTCACAGGGTTAAGGGAGTCATACTTGATATCAATGGTGAAGGTGAAGTTTCTGGTCCATGGGTCATGTCCAGGGTTAGGTTTAGGTGTTTGATAAGGAGTATGGGTGAGATAGGGTTACTGTTAGAATTCCGATCCATCTCTGATGTGAGCGCGAGTGCAACATTGAGTTTCAGGTTTAAGGTGAAGTGTGGGTGACATCAAAGATGAAGGTGAAGTTTCAGATCCTGGCGCCAGGGCTAGGGCTGGCATTAGTTGTAAGGTAAGGATTATGGGGCAGATAGAGTGACAGTTAGAGTTCTGATCCGACTCTGATGTGAGGGCAATGGTCAGAATGAGCTTCAGGATTATGGGGAGGAATGACAGACGTCGATGTTGACGGTGGCGGTTCATTTAAACGTGCCTGGGCTATTGTTAGGGATTAATGTAAGTGAAAATCTATGCGTATGATACGGTTACAGAGAGAATTAGGGGTCAATTCTGATGTGAGGTCGAGGGTGAGATTGAGGCTAAGGATTAAGATGTGTCTCCTATTTGGCATCAGTTTTGAAGGCGAAGAATCTAGTTCCGGGCTTGGAGCTGGGGTTAGGGTTAGGTGTTCAGTAAGATTTACAGGAACATAGAGTTACACTTAGAGTTCGCATCTGGCCCTGTTATGAGGGCAATGACCAGATTGAGCCACAGGTTTATGGTGCGACATGACAGACGTTGAAGCTGATGGTGTCTTTTCAGGTAAAGTGGCCAGGACTAGAGTTAAAGTATTGTGTTCTGTGAGGTGTACAGTGAAGGGCCCCCACCAGTAAGATGGCAAACTTCCGGCTTCTCAGTTCCCAACGGCGCCCCCTAAAGACCAATCACCTCTCTCCCCACTCCCACTCCCAGCACCTAGCCAATAGCCACCAGCCCCGTAGAAGTAACACCACAATCACCCCATGCCCCTTCCTATATAACCCAGCACCTTTCCCAAATAAAGCGGAATTCTCCGGTGAATTGCTGCTGTGTGTCTCTCCTTTCCTTTCATTGGTGCCAAAACCCAGGAGACGGGACACACCAACTGGGCCCCGTCTTTCCCCCCGACACCAGCAGCAGCTTGCCCTCGTCCTCTATTTCCGGCGCTGGCTCCTCACACTCACCACTCCTCTTTGGCCTTTAGGTAAGCTTTCCCCCAGAGTGGGCCACTCTTCCCCGAGCTATCATAGTGCCATTGACTGTGATTGTGTGGCAAGGCCCTGACGCTCGGGGACGAAGATAGAACTCACCCCGCCTCTGGCCATCACGGCTGCAGCAGACCCTCAGGCCCCTCCTCCAACAGCCATAAATGAGGTGACTCCTTTGTGGATGAGAACGCTCCCTTTTCCACTCCTTCCGTTTTACCTGCCGAAATCCATTCCATCCACCGAAAACTCCTAGTTCTAGGTACCTCGGACGCCGGCACTCTGCCTTCTTAGAGAAGTCTGGGTGACGACCCACACTTCCTAAGAAACCGACTCGTATACGAGTTTCCACAGACCACCAAGGATCATCGGGGACGCCCTTTGTCTCCTTGCGGTCTGTTCCCAGTCCGAGGATCTCTGTTCGTCTTCCCCTGTTTGTCCCCTTCTCTGTCCTTTAGCCATGGGAGCCTCCTCATCCCTCCCTGGAAGCTCACCTCTTGAATGCCTGCTCAAGTATCTAGCCACCCTCTCCCTGACACCTGATATAAAACCAAAACTTCTCCACAAATACTGCTCCCAAGATTGGCCGACATAGCCCCTAAAGAGCAACAACCAATGGCCCGCAGGGGAAACTCTTGATCCTAACATAACTCGCAATCTCCTTAACTACTGCCAGCGCCTGAAAAACTGGAAGGAGATTCCCTATACCGAAGCTTTTCGCCTCCTCCCCTGCCTTCCCCCATGTTCACCTAGCCTATAAGCTGTCTCTCCCATGGAAGCCTCCCTTTCACTCCCTTCCACTCCTCTTTCCGCCTCCCTAGCAGCTGCTGCATCCTCCTCCCTCCACCTCTCCCCAAGTTCTCCTAGCGTGTAAGCCATCTCCCCCGCAAAAGCCTCCCTTTCACTCCCTTCCCCCTCCTCCTTCCGCCTCCCTCACAGCTGCTGCATCCTCCTCCCTCTGCCTCCCCCCAAGTTCTCCTAGCCTGCAAGCCGTCTCCCCCGCAGAAGCCTCCCGTTCACTCCCTTCCCCCTCCTCTCCTACAACAGCCCCTCCCCCTTCCTCCACCACCATCTCCTCCCCCACCTCACCCCCCCTGCAGATCAAGCCTGAGCCTTTCAGCTCCCCTCTAACTAAGTTCCAAGAGCCTCCTCTGTCTTTGCCCCCATCACCTGTTTCTCCCCCACAGACTGAGCCAGAACCCTTCAATCCTCCTCAGACTCAGTCCCGAGGGCCTTCCAAAATTATTGCCCCCCCTCTGAGAAGTAGCAAAATCCAAAGGCATCGTGCGCGTTCACGTCCCTTTCTCCTTAAGAGATTTAGCCCAACTTGAGAAATGTCTAAGTTCCTTTTCCACTGATCCCACAACATATATCACAGAGTTTCAATAGACCCTCCATACAGCCTCACACATCATGACATTTTCATGCTCCTAGCCAATACCCTCCTTCCAGAAGAGCATAGATGAGTTTGAGACTTTGCCCAAACGCACGCCACCTAAACCCACAGGACGGACCCCACCTATCCCTCTGGCCCCACCGGTGTCCCCGAACAAGACCCACACTGAGATTATAACACCACTGTGAGTCTCCGCTCTCGAGATATCTTCGCCTGCTGCTTAATAGCAAGTCTGAAAAAAAACAGCTCGTAAATAATGAATTTTCAAAAGCTCCCTCCGAGTTCTTATACAGACTCACTCAACCCTATTACAGTATACCAGCCTGGACACAGAAACGCCTGATGGAAGACATGTCCTTATGACATACTTCCTAGCTCAAAGCTACCCCGACATTAAAGCTAAACTCAAAAAGTTAGAACAGGGCCCCGCTACCCCACAGACTGAGATCTTAACAGTGGCCTTTAAAGTCTTCCATAACCGAGAGGAGGAGAAGGAACGCTGTAAACAAAAGGCTGATCAGGCCAATTTCCAAATATCGGCCCAGCTGATAAAACCACAACCTCGGCACTCTTCTACAAACAAGCCCCCCACAAGAGCTTGTTTCAAGTGCAGACAAGAAGGACATTGGTCAAGGGCTACCACCCCATGCCCCAGATGCCACAAAAAGGGCCACTGGAGGTCTGATTGCCCAGCCACTCGAAGGGGAGGCTGCACGAACAACCCCCATCCTAAGCCCTCTGTAGTGGGGCTGGCAGAAGAAAATTGACGGGGCCTGAGAGCTTCTCGCCTGACCATTTCCATCACCAAACAGGAGCCCAGGGTTACTTCAGTAATAGACTGTCGCCCCATCTCCTTCCTCCTAGATACAGGAGCCACCTTCTCAGTCTTGCGGGAATACCGGGGCCCTACCATGCCTGCCATTACTCCTATAGTCGGGGTAGGAGGTAAACAGATTTTCCCATTAACCCCCCCTTTTATGCACAATCCAAGACAATCCTATAAATTTCTCCCACTCCTTCCTAGTTATGCCCCAGTGTCCCATCCCTTTACTAGGACGAGACATCCTTTCTCTCCTCCATGTTCCCATAACTATATCCACTCCCACAGACCCCAGGACTCCCTTTCTGATGGCTCTCATAGCTGACAACCCCCCTCTACCCAATGAAAGCTCCAGTTTCGCCCTCATACACCCTGTAAATCCCAAAGTTTGGGACATTACAAGCCCCTCCGTGGCTCTATGTCCTCCTGCCTCTATCAAACTACGTGACCCTTCTCAGTATATCTGTCAAGCCCAATACCCCCTAACCACTTCAGCCCTCATAGGCCTCCAACCCATCATCCCAGATCTCTTAAACAAAAATTACCTCTGACCCACTCACTCTCCGTTTAATACCCCATATTAGCTGTTAAAAAAACCAACGGATCTTTCCACGTCGTCCAAGACCTTCGCCTCATCAACATGGCCATCGTCCCTATCCATCCCTTAGTTCCTAATCTATACACCTTTGTATCGCAGATCCCTGCCTCAGCCTCCCACTTCTCAGTCCTAGATCTCAAGGACGCATTTTTTTCTATCTCTCTGGACCCCTCCTCCCAAGATTTCTTCGCCTTCACCTGGATGGACCCACACACAAGACATTCTGAACAACTCATTTAGACAGTTTTGCCACAAAGCTTCCGAGTCCACCTTATTACAATACGTGGACGATCTTCTACTCTGCACTCCCTCGTGGGAACAGTCTCAACTTGACCCTGCCTCCGTACTTAACCTTCTACCTCCCAGAAGTTACCGAGTATCCCCTGTCAAAGCTCAAATCTCTTCCCCTTCTGTCATTTACCTCCGATTTCTTCTATATCAACAAAGAAAGTCCATTACCTTAGACAGAAAACAGCTCCTCTCTGACCTGCCCGTTCCCAAAACCAAGATAGAAATCCTTTCCTTTCTAGGCCTGGCTAAGTATTTTAGAGCGTGGATCCCTAACTTCTCCCTGTTGGCAAGACTCCTATACGAACTCAGCAAGGGCCCCCCTGAAGATCCATTATCCTCCTCACCCCGACACTCCTTCATTAAGCTCCGTCGAGCCCTTGTGGAAGCCCCAGCTCTCCATCTTCCTGATTTGTCGAAGCCCTTCTCATTATACATTCATGAGAGGTCCAGTCAAGCTCTAGGAGTCCTAGGCCAATATTATAGCCCATCCTTTGCCCCAGTAGCTTATCTTTCCAAGCAATAAGACCCCACAGTTCAGGGATGAGCCCCCTGCCTACGGGCATTAGCTGCTGGACAGCTCTTGCAGAAAGAAGCTCATAAACTGACATTTGGGGCGCACCTTACCATTCTGTCCCCACGTCACCTAAAAGATCTCTTAACCTACAAAAGTTTACAGACTTTCCCTCCCTCCAGACTCCTGACCTTACTGCCCTCTTTCCTCCAAAAACCCGTTCACCCCTTTGCCATCCATACCCGAATCATGACTTTTTCCTCCTTTACCACTCTCTTGCTTTTTCTCCTAATTCCTATGGTCTTCCTCGCCACCCCAGCTCCTTTGTATGGCGATTCAAAGTAAGACAGACTTACACACAGCATCAAACAAAAGTTACTGCCCTCATTGCCACATCAGACTGCCCTCTGAAAAGCTGCTCTGAGCCTTTATACCTCCACTTTCCTCCCTCCACTGAAGTGTTCACTAGCAGCTACCTTTATTCTCCCTACCTCTGCTTCCTCTATGACCAAAGACAAGCCTATTACAGGCGATGGCAAGACACCTACGGGGGATGTCCCTACTGGTCTTGCACCATTCACTACATGAGTAACTCCCAGTACCCACAGTATTACACATCCAACTGTTTCATGAAATACCCCAACGGCTCATTCTCCTTATCAATCCCAGATCCCTGGGACTCTCAGTGGGCTGCCGGAGTCACAGCCTCAGTTTACTATGAGGAGTCCTCGAACCCCAACGGTACTTTTCATATCTTTCTAGAGTATGTTCCGTCTTACTCCCGGACCTCTCAAGTTGCATCAGATATCGGACATTGTGAAAAAGTCATTATCGAAACTCTTGACGGAACTTCTTCATCTTCTTATTCCTCCTACTCTTAGTTACAGCTTATTCAAGACACCACCATCTTTCTCAATCACACCCTCAACACCGCCAATTGTTTCTTGTGTGCATCACTACCGCGCCCATTGCTGGCCGCCATGCCCCTTAATATTTCCACCTATTCCTTCCATGCAGAAGGACAACCCTTCCATCCCCTGGCAGACATACCCCTATGGGAACCAGAATACGCAGATAATCTCACCATCCGCCACTGTGTAGGCCCAGCTCCACCCCCCTCCAGCGCACTTCACTGCCTCTCTATCTACACCCCTACCTCCGGCTCTAAGACTTTCACTCAACCGGGACACTTCTTTTGGTGTAATGGCAGCCTTTTCAACTCACTGCCTCCCAACTCCGATATACCTGCATTCTCGTGACCCTAATCCCACAGCTTACACTTTACAACATGGCAGAATTCCTTGAGCTCCAACCTCCGTTGCACTCGCGCACAAAAAGGGCTGCTTTCCTTCCCATCATGGTCCGTATCTCTTTGACCACCTCAGCCATTGGTGCAGGGTTTTCGAGAAGAGCCTTGAGTCACTCTCTATGGGCAATTAGAAATCTCAATGACAAACTTGAAAGAGCCCTGACATCCACTGCCGATTCCCTAGCCTCTCTCCAAAGACAGGTCACTTCGCTAGCTAAAGTCACCCTTCAAAACTGGCAGGCCTTAGATCTGCTTACAGCCGAGAAGGGTGGCACCGACGTCTTCCTTCGGGAAGAGTGCTGCTATTACATCAACGAATCGGCATTGTAGAAACCTACATTACGAAACTCACCGACCTTGCCTCCAGCCTCCACTCTGCTTCCAATTCCAACCCATTCTCTTGAATACTAACAAACCCCCTCCTTACCTGGCTCTGGCCCATTGCAGGCCCCATAATAATCATTCTTCTCGCCTGTCTCTTCTTACCCTGTATAATGAAGTTCATCAAATCCCAAGTCAGAAAAATCTCTAATCAAACTGTCAACCAGCTTTTACTCAGGAACTACCAACTTTCAGCCACAGAAGATCCCTCACCATCACGTAACATCAAAACCACATGCTGAGATGGACCCCTCTCTCTGCTAGAAACTGTTCCTAGAAACAATGGCCGCAGACGCCTGGCTTCTCGCACCCGTATCTCCTCTTAGCACCATTAGAATCAACAAGTCCTCGACCTATAGTTACAAGGAACGTTCATTGATTTCCAACCTGAAGAAGTCCACATCTACTCATCCTTACTGTGGGGAGTCCTATCAACCCTTTCCCCCCAATCCTCAAGACCTCACTCCCTTCTCCGACCCCATTCAGCAGGAAGCAGTCGGAAAGAAAGCAACGTCCACAACCCCATAGAGGAGAAAGGGGGGAATGAAGGGCCCCCACCAGTAAGATGGCAAACTTCAGGCTTCTCTTCCGGGTCCTCAGTTCCCGATGGCACCACCTAAAGACCAATCACTTCTCTCCCCACTCCCACTCCCAGCACTTAGCCAATAGCCACCAGCCCCATAGAAGTAACACCACAATCACCCCATGTCCGTTCCTATATAACGAAGCACCTTTCACCAATAAAGCAGAATTCTCTGGTGAATTGCTGCTGTCTGTCGCTCCTTTCCTTTCATACAGGAAGGATAATTTTATGGACAGACTTACGGCTGGTCTCTGATGTGAGGGCAAGAGCGATATTGAGGTTCAGGATTATGGTGAAGCGTGGGGGATGCCAATGGTTACGGTGAAGGGACAGGTAAAAGAGTCAAGGCTAGTTTCAGGATTAGTGGGTCGTACGATCTACTGAAAGGATAAGTTGAGGATTAGGGTTAGAGTCCAGCTCGGATGTGAGTGCGAGTGTGAAATTGCGATTCAGTATTGAGGAGGGCCCTGGGTGATGTCGATGCTGACGTTGTGGAGATAGGCCCAGGACTCAGTGCTAGGGTTAAAGTTTGTGTTCTCTCTGGTTTCCGGAGACATTAGCATTATGGAAAGAATTAGGTTCTCGGTCTGATGTGACGGGGAGTGCAAGATGGTGGATCAGGTTTATGGTGAGGCATGGGTGACGTCAATGGTCAAGGTGAGGTGTCAGGAACACGGGCCAGGGCTAGGGTTAGGGTTAGGTTTTTGGGAAGCTGTAGGGGGAGGGTATTGTTACGTTTAGACTTAGGGTTACTCTCTTACGTTAGGGCAACTGTGCATTTCAGTTCCAGGATTACAGTGAGGCAAGGGTTATATCCATGGTGATGGTGGAGTTTCAGGCCACAGGTCCGCGCTAGGGTTAGGGTTACGTAATCGTTAAAGGGTATGGAGTGGACGGGGATACGGTTCGATTTAGGATCCTACTCTGATGTGAGGGTGCAGGCCAGATTGATGTTCATCATCATGGTGTGGCATCGGTGACATCAATGCTGACGCTGAAGGTTCAGGTTAAGGGAACTGGGTTAGGGTTAGGGTTTTATGTAAGGAAAAGTCTATGTGGAAGATATGGTTACGGACAGAATTAGGGTGCAATTGTGATGTCAGGGCGAGTGTGAGATCGAGTGACAGGGGTAAGGGGGTCATAGTTGATATCAATGGTGAAGGTGAATTATCTGGTACATGGGTCGGGTCTAGGGTTAGGTTTACGTGTTCGATAAGGAGTACGGGTGAGATAGGGCTACAGTTATACTTAGGGTCCATCTCTGATATGAGAGCGAGTGCAAGATTGAGTTTCAGGTTTAAAGTGAAGTGTGGGTAACAACAATGATAAAGGTGAAGTGTCAGATCCTGGCGCCATTGCAAGTGTTAGCATTAGTTGTAAGGTAAGGTTTATGGGGAAGATTGAGTGACAGTTAGAGTTCTGATCCTACTCTGATGTGAGGTCAATGGCCAGAATGATCTTCAGAATTGTGGGGAAGAATGACAGACGTCGATGCTGATCGTTGCGGTTCAGTTAAAGGGTCCTAGGCTAAGGTTAGGGTTTCATTTAAGGGTAAATCTATGCGTATGATATGTTTGCGGAGAGAATTAGGGTTCAATTCTGATGTGAGGGCGAGGTTGAGATTGAGGATCAGGGTTAAGATGTGTCTCCTAGTCGGAATCAATGTTGAAGGCGAAGTATGTAGTCCAGATCTCAGTTCTAGGTTTAGGGTTAGGTGTATAGAAAGATTTACAGGAACATAGAGTTATATTTAGAGTTCGCATCTGACCATGTTTTGAGCGCGATGGCCAGATTCAACTTAAGGTTTACAGGGCGGCATGACGGACGTTGACACTGATGGTGTCAGTTCAGGTAAAGTGGCCAGGGCTAGAGTTAGGGTATTTTATTCTGTGAGGTGTAGAGGAAGGATAGGGTTAATGACAGACTTAGGGCTGATCTCTGATGTGAGGGCAAGTGCGAGATTGAGGTTCAGGATTACGGTGAAGGGTGGATGATGCCAATGGTTACAGTGAAGGGACAGATCCAATAGTCATGGCTAGGGTTAGGATTAATATGTCGTTCTGTTGTACAGAAAGGGTAAGTTAATGATTAGTGATAGGGTCCAGTGCTGATGTGAGTGCTAGTGTGAAACTGCGATTCAGTGTTGAGGAGGGCCCTGGATGATGTCGATGCTGACGTTGTGTGGATAGGTCCAGGACTTAGTGCTAGGGTTAAAATTTTGTGTTCTCTCTGGTTTCCAGAGACATTAGCATTACA
The DNA here is from genome assembly GCF_030020395.1 of Manis pentadactyla. NCBI lineage: Eukaryota > Metazoa > Chordata > Mammalia > Pholidota > Manidae > Manis > Manis pentadactyla. Next base: position 61,992,716 of record NC_080019.1, on the reverse strand, counting down.
GAAAGTGTTAGGTTCTGGGTCTGATGTGACGGGGAGTGCAAGATGGTGGATCAGGGTTATGGTGAGGCATGGGTGACGTCAATTGTCAAGGTGAGGTGTCAGGACGACGGGCCAGGTTTAGGGTTAGGGATAGGTATTTGGGAAGCTGTAGAGGGAGGGTATTGTTACGTTTAGACTTAGGGTCCTTCTCTTATGTTAGGGTGACTGTGCGATTCAGTTCTTGGATTATAGTGAGGGAAGGGTGATATCCATGGTTATGATGGAGTTTCAGGCCACAGGTCTGCTTTAGCTTTAGGGTTATGTAATCGTTAAAGGGTGTTTGGTGCAACGGGATACGGATCGTTTTAGGATCCTAATGTGATGTGAGGGTGAAGGCCAGATTGACCTTCATCATCATGGTTTGTCATCGGTGACATCAATGCTGATGCTGAGGGTTCAGGATTAGTGACCTGGGTTAGGGTCAGGATTTTCTGTAAGGAAAATTCGATGCGTAAGATATGGTTATGGACAGAATTAGGGTGCAATTCTGATGTGAGGGAGAGTGTGAGATCGAATCACAATGTTAAGGGTGTCATAGCTTATATCAATGGTGAAGGTGAAGTATCTGGTCCATGGGTCAGGTCTAGGTTAGGTTTAGGTGTTCGAAAAGGAGTATGGGTGAGATAGGGATATAGTTAGACTTCGGATCGATTCCTGATGTGAGGGCGAGTGCAAGATTGTGTTTCCGGTTTAAGGTGAAGTGTGGGTGACTCAATTATGAAGGTGAAGTGTCAGATCCTATTGCCAGGGCTAGGGTTAGCATTAGTTGGATGGTAAGGAATATGATGCAGCTTGAGTGTAAGTTAGAGTTCTGTTCAGACTCTGATGTGAGGGCAATGGCCAGAATGAGCTTAATGTTTATGGGGAGGAATGACAGTCGTCGATGCTGATGGTGGTGGTTCTGTTAAAGTGGCCTGGGCTAGGGTTAGGATTTCCTGTAAGGGAAAATCTATGCGTATGATACATTTACGGAGAGAATGAGGGTTCAATTCTGATGTGAGGGCGAGAGTGAGACTGAGGCTCAGGGTTAAGATGTGTCTCCTAGTAGGCATCAGTGTTGAAGGCGTAGTACCTAGTCCAGTGCTCGGGGCTAGGGTTAGGGTCTGGTGTTCAGTAAGCTTTGCAGGAACATAGAGTTACATTTAGAGTTCGCATCTGACCCTGATGTGAAGTTGATGCCCAGATTGAGCTTCAGGTTTACTTTGCAGCATGACAGACATTGAAGCGGATGGTGTCGGTTCACGTAAAGTGGCCAGGGCTAGATTTAGGTTATTGTTGTTTTGTGAGGTTTCCAGGAAGGCTAGGCTTATGGACAGACTTAGGGGTTGTCTCTGATGTGAGGGCAAGTGCGAGATTGAGGTTCAGTATTACAGTGAAGCGTGGGTGATGCCAATGGTTACGGTGAAGGGTCAGGTCCAAGAGTCATGGCTAGGGTTAGGATTAGAGGGTCGTTCTATTCTACAGAAAGGATAAGTTGAGGATTAGGTTTAGGGTCCAGCTCTGATGTGAGTGCGCTTGTGAAATTGCGATTCAGTGTTGAGGAGGGCCTTGTGTGGTTTTGATGCCTACGTTGTGTGGATAGGCCCACGACTCAGTGCTAGGGTTAAAATTCTGTGTTCTCTCTGGTTTCCGGAGACATTACCTTTATGGAAAGAGTTAGGTTATGGGTCTGATGTGATGGTGAGCCCAAGATGCTGCATCAGGGTTACGGTGATGTATGGGTGACGTCAATGGTGAAGGTGAGGTGTCAGGACCATGGACCAGGGCTAAGGTTAGGGTTAGGTTTCTGGGAAGCTTTAGAGTTATTGTAATGTTACATTTAGACTTAGGGTCCAACTCTTACGTTAGGGCGACTGTGCGATTCATTTCCAGGATTACAGTGAGGCAAGGGTTATATCCATGTTGACGGTGGATTTTCAGGCCAAAGGCCAATGCTAATGATAGGGTTATGTAATCGTAAAAGGGTATGCGGTGGACGGGTTATGGTTCGATTTAGGATCCTACTCTGATGTGAGTGCAAAGGCCAGATTTATCTTCATCATCATGGTGTGGCATTGGTGACATCAATGCTGACGCTGAGGGTCCAGGTTAAGGGCCATGTGTTAGGGTTAGTGTTTTCTGTATGGTAATGTCTATGCGGAAAATATTGTTATGGACAGAATTACTTTGCAATTCTGATGTCAGTTCAATTGTGAGATCGATTCACAGGGTTAAGGGAGTCATAGTTGATATCAATGTTTAATGTAAAGTATCTGGTCCATGGGTTGGGTCTAGGGATAGCTTTAGGTGTTCGATAAGGAGTACGGGTGAGATAGGGTTTCTGTTAGGCTTTGGATCCATCTTTGATGTGAGGGCGAGTGCAAGATAAAGTTTCAGTTTTAAGGTGAACTGTGGGTGACATCAATGATGAAGGTGAAGCGTCAGATCCTGGCGCCAGGGCTAGGGTTGGCATTAGTTGTAAGGTAAGGATTATGGGGCAGAGTGACAGATTTCTGATCCAACTCTGATGTGAGGGCAATTTACAGAATGAGCTTCAGGATTATGGGGAGGAATGACAGACGTCGATGCTGATGGTGGCGTTTCAGTTAAAGGGGCCTGGGCTAGGGTTAGGGTTTCCTGTTATGGAAAACCTATGGCTATGATACGGTTACGGAGAGAATTAGGGTTCAGTTCTGATGTGACGGTGACGGTGAGACTGAGGCTCAGGGTTAAGATGTGTCTCCTAGTTGGCATCAATGTTGAAGGCGAAGAATCAAGTCCAGGGCTCGGGCCTAGGGTTAGGGTTAGGTGTTCCGATAAGATTTACAGTAACATAGAGTTACATTTAGAGTTCCCATCTGACCCTGATGTGAGGGCGATGGCCAGATTGAGCTTCAGGTTTACGGTGCGGCATGACAGACGTTGAAGGTGATGGTGTCGGCTCAGGTAAAGTGGCCAGGGCTACAGTTAGAGTATTGTGTTCTGTGAGCAGTACAGGAAGGATAGGGGTATGGACAGACTTAGGGCTGGTCTCTGATGTGAGGACAAGTGCGAGATTGACGTTCAGGATTATGGTGAAGGGAGGTTGTTGCCAATGGTAACGGTGAATGGACAGGTCCAAGAGTCATGGCAAGGGTTAGGATTAGTGGGTCATTCGGTTGTACAGAAAGGATAAGTTAAGGATTAAGGTTAGGGTCCAGCTCTGATGTGAGTGCGAGTTTGAAATTGCGATTCAGTGTTGAGGAGGGCCCTGGGTGATGTCAATGCTGACGTTGTGTTGATAGGCCCAGGACCCAGTGCTAGGGTTAAAATTTTGTGTTCTCTCTGTTTTCCGGAGACATTAGCATTACGGAAAGTGTTAGATTTTGGGTCTGATGTGAGAGGGAGCGCAAGATGTTGGATCAGGGTTATGGTGAGGCATGGGTGACGACAGTGGTCAAGGTGAGGTGTCAGGACCACGGGCCAGGGCTAGGGTTAGGGTTAGGTTTTTGGGAAGCTGTAGAGGGATGGTATTCTTGCGTTTAGACTTAGGTTCCTTCTCTTACGTTAGGGCGAATATGCGATTCAGTTTCAGGATTACAGTGAGTCAAGGCTGATATCCAAGGTGATGGTCTAGTTTCAGGCCACAGGTCCGTGCTAGGGTTAGGGTTATGTAATAATCGTTAAAGGTTATGTGCTTTATGTGGATAGGGCTCGATTTTGGATCCTACTCTGTTGTGAGGGCGAAGGCCAGATTGATCCTGATCATCATGGTGTGGCATAGGTGACATCAATGCTGATGCTGAAGGTCCAGGTTAAAGGACCTTGGTTAGGGGTAGGGTTTTCTGTAAGGAAAAGTCTATGCAGAAGATATGTTTATGGACATAATTAGGTTGCAATTTTGATGTCAGGGTGAGTGTGAGGTCGAGTCACAGTGTGAAGGCAAAATATCTGGACCATGGGTCGTTTCTAGGGTTAGGTTTAGGTTTTCAATAAGGAGAACGTGTGAGATAGGGTTACAGTTAGATTCGGTCCCATATATGATGTGAGGGCAAGTGCAAAATTGAGATTCAGTTTTATGGTGAGATGAGGGTCACATTAATGCTTAAGGTGAAGTGTCAGATCCTTAAGCAAGGGCTAGAGCTATCATTTGTTGTAACTTAAGGTGTATGGGGCTGATTGAGTGACAGAGTTCTGATCCAACTCTGATGTGAGAGCAATGGCCAGAATGAGCTTCAGGATTATGGTGAGGAATGACAGACATCAATGCTGATGGTGGAGGTTCAGTGAAAGGGGCCTTTGTTAGGGTTAGGGTTTCCTGTAAGGGAAGTCTCTGCATACGATAAGGTTACGGAGAGAATTTGGGTTCAATTCTGATGTGAGTGCGTGTGTGAGATTGTGGCTGAGGGTAAAGATGTGCCTCCTAGTTGGCAGCAATTTTGAAGGAGGAGTATCTAGTCAATGGCTCGGGATTAGGTTTAGGCTTAGGTGTTCAGTAAGATTTACCAGAACATAGAGTTATAATTAGAGTTCGCATCTGACCCTAAAGTGAGGGCGATGGCCAGATTGAGCTTCAGGTTTACTTTGCGGCATGACAGACCTTCAAGCTGATGGTGTCGGTTCAGGTAAAGTGGCCAGGGCTAGAGTTAGGTTATTGTGTACTGTGAGGTGTACAGGAAGGATAGTGTGATGGACAGACTTATGGCTGCTCTCTGATGTGAGGGCAAGTTCGAGATTGAGGTTCAGGATTATGGTGAAGCATGCTTGTTGCCAATAATTACAGTGAAGGGACAGGTAAAGAGTCATGGTTAGGGTTAAGATTAGTGGGTCATTCTGTACTACAGAAAGGATAAGTTAAGGATTAGGGTTAGGGTCCAGCTCTGATGTGAGTGCGAATCTGATATTGCGTTACAGTGTTGAGGAGGGCCCTGGGTGATGTCGATGTTTACTTTGTGTAGATAGGCCTAGGATTCAGTTCTAGGGTTAAACTTTTGTGTTCTCTTAGGTTTCCGGAGACATTAGCATTACGGAAAGAGTTAGGTTCTGTGTCTGATGTGACGGGGAGTGCAAGACGGTGGATCAGGTTTATGGTGAGTCATGGGTGACGTCAATGTTCCAGGTGAGGTGTCAGGACCACTGGCTAGGGCTAGGGTTAGGTTTAGGTTTTGGGGAAGCTGTAGAGGGATGGTATTGTTACGTTTAGACTTAGGTTACTTCTCTTACGTTAGGGCGACTATGGGATTCAGTTCCAGGATTACAGTGAGGCAATGGTGATATCCAAGGTGATGGTGGAGTTTCCGGCCACAGTTCGGTGCTAGCGTTAGGGTTATTTAATCGTTAAAGGGTATGAGGATTACGTGGATACGGATCGATTTTTGATCCTACTCTGATCTTAGGGCGAAGGCCAGATTGATCTTGATCATCATGGTGTGGCATAGGTGACATCAATGCTGACTCTGAGGTTTCAGGTTAAGGGACCTTGGTTAGGGGTAGGGTTTTCTGTAAGGAAATGTCTATGCAGAAGATATGGTTATGGACATAATTAGGGTGTAATTTTGATGTCAGGGCGAGTGTGAGATCGAGTCACAGGTTTGAGGGAGTCATAGATGATATCAATGGTGAAGGCGAAGTATCTGGTCCATGGGTCGCGTCTTGGGTTAAGTTTAGGTTTTCGATAAGGAGCACGGGTGAGATAGGGTTAGAGTTAGATTCGGATCCATCTCTGATGTGACTCCAAGTGCAAGATTGAGTTTCAGTTTTAAGGTGAGGTGTGGGTGACATTAACGCTTAAGGTGAAGTGTCAGACCCTGGCGCCAGGGCTTGCGCTGCCATTAGTTGTAAGTTAAGGTTTATTGGGCTGATTGAGTCACAGTTAGAGTTCTGATCTGGATCTGATGTGAGGGCAATGGCCAGAATGTACTTCAGGATTATGGGGAGGAATGACAGACGTCAATGCTGATGGTGGTGGTTCAGTTAAAGGGGCCTGGGCTTGGGTTAGGGTTTCCTGTAAGGGAAAGTCTATGCATATGATACGGTTATGGAGAGAATTTGTGTTCAATTCTGATGTGAGTGTGAGGGTGAGATTGACGCTCAGTGTAAAGATGTGCCTCCTACTCTTTAGCAATGTTGAAGGCTGAGTCTCTAGTCCAGGGCTCGGGACAAGGGTTAGGCTAAGGAGTTCAGTACGTTTTACAGGAACAAAAAGTTACATTTAGAGTTCGCGCCTGACCCTGATGTGAAGGCGATGGCCAGATTGAGCTTCAGGTCTACTTTGCGGCATGACAGACGTTGAAGCTGATGGTGTCAGTTCAGGTAAAGTGGCCAGGGCTAGAGGTAGGTTATTGTGTTCTATGTCGTGTACAGGAAGCATAGGGTGTTGGACAGACTTAGGGCTGGTCTCTGATGTGAGGGCAAGTCCGAGATTGAGGTTCAGGTTTACGGTGAAGCGTGCTTGATGCCAATGGTTACGTTGAACGGACAGGTAAAATGTCATGGTTAGGTTTAAGATCAGTGGGTCATTCTGTTCTACAGAAAGGAAAAGTTAAGAATTAAGGTTAGGGTCAAGCTCTGATGTGAGTGCGAGTGTGAAATTCCGATTCAGGGTTGAGTAGAGCCCTGCGTGATGTCAATGCTGACGTCGTGTGGATGGGGCCAGGACTCAGTGCTAGGGTAAAAATTTTGTGTTCTCTCTGGTTTCCAGAGACATTAGCATTGTGGAAAGGGTTAGTTTTTGCATCTCATGTGATGGGGAGTGCAAGATGGTGGATCAGGGTTATGGTGTGGCATGGGTGACATCAATGTTCAACGTGTGGTGTCAGGACTACTGGCCAGGGCTAAGATTAGGGTTATTTTTTTCGGAAGCTGTAGAGAGAGGGTTTTGTTGCATTTAGACATAGGGTTCTTCTCTAACGTTAGGGCAAATGTGCAATTCAGTTCCAGGATTACAGTGAGGCAAGAGTGATATCCATGGTGATGCTGGATTTTCAGGCCACATGTCTGCGCTAGTGTTTTCTTTATGCAATCGTTAAAGGTTATGGGGTGGACCAGGATACGTTTCGATTCGAATCCTACTCTGATGTGAGAGTGAAGGCCAGATTGATCTTCATCATCGTGGCGTGGCATCAGTGACATCAATGCTGATGCTGAGGGTTCAGGTTAATAGACCTGGGTTAGGGATAAGGTACTGTAAGGAAAAGTCTATGTGGTACATATGGTTATGGACAGAATTAGGGACCAATTCTGATGTCAGGGCGAGTGTGAGATTGAGTCACAGTGTTAAGGGAGTCATAGTTGTTATCAACGGTGAAGGTGAATTATCTGGTCCATGGGTCGGGTCTACGGTTAGATTTAGGTGTTCGATAAGGAATACGGGTGTGACAGGGTTACAGTTAGACTTCAGATCTATCTCTGCTGTGAGGGCCAGTGCCAGATTGCGTTTCAAGTTTAAGCTGAAATGTGGGTGACATCGAAGATGAAGGTGAGGTGTCAGATCCTGGCACCAGTGCTAGAGTTAACATTAGTTGTAAGGGAAGTAGTATGGGGCAGATTGAGTGACATTTAGAGTTCTGATCTGACTCTGATGTAAAGTAAATGTCCAGAATGTGCTTCAGGATTATGGTGGGGAATGACAGAAGTCGAAGCTGATGGTGGCGGTTCAGTAAAATTGGCCTGGGCTTGGGTTAGGGTTACCTGTAAGGGAAAATCTATGCGTCTGATACGGTTACAGAGAGAATTAGGGTTCAGTTCTGATGTGAGGGCGAGGGTGAGATTGAGGCTAAGGGTTAAGATGTGTCTACTAGTTGGCATCAATGTAGAAGGCGAAGAATCTGGCCCAAGGCTCGAGCCTAGATTTAGGGTTAGGTGTTCAGTAACAGTTACAGTAACATAGAGTTACATTTAGAGTTCACATCTTACCCTGATGTGAGGGCAATGGCCAGATTGAGCTCCAGGTTTACGGTGAGGCATGACAGAGGTTGAAGCTTATAGTGTCGGCTCAGGTAATGTGACCAGGGCTAGAGTTAGGTTATTGTGTTCTGTGATGTGTACAGGAAGGATAGGGTTATGGACAGACAAAGGGTATTCTCTCATGTGAGGGCAAGTGCGAGATTGAAGTTCAGGATTATGGTGAAGGGTGTTTGATGCCAATGGTTATGGTGAATGGACAGGTCCAAGAGTCATGGCTATGGTTAGGATTAGTGGGTGGTTGTGTTCTACAGAAAGGATAAGTTAAAGAATAAGGTTAGGGTCCATCTCTGATGTTAGTGCGAGTTTGAAATTGCGATTCAGTGTTTAGGAGGGCCCTGGGTGATGACGATGCTGACGTTGTGAGGATAGGCCCAGGAATCAGTGCTATGGTTAAAATTTTGTGTTCTCTCTGGTTTCCGGAGACATTAGCATTACGTAAAGAGTTAGGTTCTGGGTCTGATGTGACGGGGAGCGGAAGATCGTGGATCAGGTTTATGGTGAGGCATTGTTGACGTCAGTACTCATGGTAAGGTGTCAGGACCATGGGCCAGGACTAGGGTTAGGGATAGGTTTTTGGGAAGCTGTAGAGGGATGGTATTGTTACGTTTAATCTTAGTTTCCTTCTCTTACGTTAGGGCGACTATGCGATTCAGTTCCAGGATTACAGTGATGCAAGGGTGATAAACAAGGTGATGGTGGAGTTTCAGGCAACATATCGGCGGAACGGTTATGGTTATTTAATCGTTAAAGGGTATGGGGTTTAAGAGGGTATGGCTCGATTTTGGATCCTGTTCTCAAGTGAGGGCGAAGGCCACATTGATCTTGATCATCGTGGTGTGGCATTGGTGACATCAATGCTGACGCTGAGGGTAAAGTTTAAGGGACCTTGGTTAGGGAAAAGGTTTTCTGTAAGGAAAAGTCTATGCAGAAGATATGTTTATGGGCATAATTAGGGTGCAATTTTGATGTCAGGGCGAGTGTGAGGTCTGGTCATAGGGTTGAGGGAGTCAGAGTTGATATCAATGGTGAAGGTGAATTATCTTGTCCATGGGTCAGGTCTAGGGTTAGGTTTAGGTGTTTGATGAGGAGTATGTGTGAGATAGGTTTACAGTTAGATTCGGATCAATCTCTGATGTGAGGGTGAGTGCAAGATTGAGTTTCAGTTTTAAGGTGAGGTGTGGGTGACATTAATGCTTAAGGTGAAGTGTCAGATCCTGTCGCCAGTGTATGGCTGGCATTAGTTGTAAGTTAAGGTGTATGGGGCTGATTGAGTGACAGTTAGAGTTCTGATACGACTCTGATGTTAGGGCAATGGCCAGAATGAGCTTCAGTTTTATGGGGAGGAATGACAGACGTCAATGCTGATGGTGGCCGTTCAGTTAAAGGAGCCTGGGCTAGGGTTAGTGTTTCCTGTATGGGAATGTCTATGCATATGATACGGTTACGGAGAGAATTTGGGTTTAATTCTGATGTGAGTGCGAGGGGGAGATTGAGGCTCAGGGTAAAGATGTGTCTTCTAGTCGGCAGCAATGTTGAAGGCGGAGTATCTAGTCCAGGGCTCGGGACTAGGGTTAGGCTTAGGTGTTCAGTAAGATTTACAGGAATATAGAGTTACATTTAGAATTCGCATCTGACCCTGATGTAAGGGCGATGGCCAGATTGAGCTTCACGTTTACTTTGCGACATGACAGACGTTGAAGCTGATGGTGTCAGCTCAGGTAGAGTGGCCAGTTCTAGTGTTAGTTTATTGTGTTCTGTGAGGTGTACAGGAAGGATAGGATGATGGGTAGACTTAGGGCTTGTCTCTGATGTTAGGGCAAGTTTGAGATTGAGGTTCAGGATTACGGCGAAGCGTGCTTGTTGCCAATGGTTACAGTGAAGGGACAGGTAAAGAGTCATGGCAAGGGTTAAGATTAGTGGGTCGTTCTGTTCTACAGAAAGGATAAGTTAAGAATTAGGGTTAGGGTCCAGCTCTGAAGTGAGTCAGATTCTGAATTTGCGTTTCAGTGTTGAGGAGGGCCCTGGGTGATGTCGATGCTGACGTTCTGTGGATAGGCCCAGGATTCAGTGCTAGGGTTAAAATTTTGTGTTCTCTCTGGTTTCCAGAGACATTAACATTACGGAAAGAAATAGGTTCTGTTTATGATGTGACGGGGAGTGCAAGATGGTGTATCCGGGTTATGGTGAGGAATTGGTGACGTCAATGTTCCAGGTGAGGTGTACGTACCACTGGCCAGAGCTACGGATAGGGTTAGATTTTCAGCAGCTGTAGAGAGAGGGTATTGTTACACTTAGACATAGGGTCCTTTTCTTACAATAGAGCGAATTTGCAATTCAGTTCCAGGATACAGTGAGGCAAAGGTGATATCCATGGTGATGGAGTTTCAGGCCACAGGTCCATGCTAGGGTTAGGCTTAGGTAGTCGTTAAAGGGTATGGGGTGGACCGGGATATGGTTCAATTTGCATCCTACTCTGATGTGAGGGTGAAGGCCAGATTGATCTTCATCATTGTGGTGTGGCATTGGTGAAATCAATGCTGACGCTGAGGGTTCAGGTTAATATACCTGGGTTAGGGATAAGGTTTTCTGTAAGGAAAGGTCTATGCAGTACATATGGTTATGGATAGAATTAGGGAGCAATTCTGATGTCAGGGCGAGTGTGAGATTGAGTCACAGGGTCAAGGGAGTCATAGTTGATATCAATGGTGATGGCTAAGTATCTGGTCCATGGTTCGGGTCTAGGGTTAGGTTTTGGTGTTCGATAAGGTGTACTGGTGAGATAGGGTTACAGTTAGTTTCGTATCCATCTCTGATGTGAGGGCGAGTGCAAGATTGAATTTCAGTTTTAAGGTGAGTTTTGGGTGACATTAATGCTTATGGTGATGTGTCAGATCCTGGCGCCAGCAGTAGGGCTGGCATTAGTTTTAAGTTAAGATGTATGGGGCTGATTGAGTGACAGTTAGAGTTCTGATCCGACTCTGATGTGAGGGCAAAGGCCAGAATGAGCGTCAGGATTATGGGGAGGAATGACAGACGTCAATGCTGATGGTGGCGGTACAGTTAAAGTGACCTGGGATAAGGTTAGGGTATTATGTAGGTTAAAGTCTATGCAATCGATACGGTAACCTAGAGAATATGGGTTCAATTCTGATGTAAGTGCGAGGGTGAGATTGAGGCTCAGGGTAAAGATATGCCTTCTAGTGTGCAGCAATGTTGAAGGCGGAGTATCTAGTCCAGGGCTCGGGACTAGGGTTAGGCTTAGGTGTTCAGTAAGATTTACAGTAACATAGAGTTACATTTAGAGTTCGCATCTGAACCTGATATGAGGGCGATGGCCAGATTAAGCTTCAGGTTTACGGTGTGGCATGAGAGACGTTGAAGGTTTTGGCGTCGGTTCAGGTAAAGTGGCCAGGGCTAGAGTTAGGGTATTGTGTTCTCTGAGGTGTACAGGAAGGACAGGGGTATGGAGAGACTTAGGTATGGTGTTTGATGTGTGGGCAAATGCGTGATTGAGGTTCAGGATTACAGTGAAGGGTGGGTGATGGCAACGTTACGGTGAATGGCAGGTCCAAGAGTCATGGCTATGGTTAGGATTAGTGGGTCGTTCTGTTCTACAGAAAGGATAAGTTAAAGATTAAGGTTAGGGTCCAGCTCTGATGTGAGTACGAGTGTTAAGTTGCGATTCAGTGTTGAGGAGGTCCCTGGGTGATGTCAATGTTGACGTTGTGTGGATAGCCCCAGGACTCAGTGCTAGGGTTAAATTTTTGTGTTCTCTCAAGTTTCCGGAGACAATAGCATTATGGAAGTGTTAGGTTCTGCGTCTCATGTGACGGGGAGTGCAAGATGGTGGATCAGGGTTATGATTACCCATTGCTGACGTCAGTGGTCAAGGTGACGTGTCAGGACCACTGGCCAAGGCTCTGGTTAGGGTTAGGTTTTTGGGAAGCTGTAGAGGGATGGTATTGTTACATTTAGACTTAGATTCCTTCTCTTAGGTTAGGTCGACTGTCCGATTCATTTCCAGGATTACAGTGAGGCAAGAGTGATATCCATGGTGATGGTGGAGTTTAAGGCCACAGGTCCATGCTAGCGTTAGGGTTATGTAATCGTTAAAGGGTATCAGTTTTACGTGGACACGGCACGCTTTTGGATCCTACTCTGATGTGATGGTGAAGGCCAGATTGATCTTGATCATCATGTTGTGGCGTAGGTGACATCAATTCTGTTGCTGAGGCTCCAGGTTAAGGGACCTTGTTTAGGGGTAGGGTTTTCTGTAAGGAAAAGTCTATGCCGAAGATATGGTTATGGACATAATTAGGGTGCAATTTTGATTTCAGGGTGAGTGTGAGGTCGGGTCACAGGGTTGAGGGAGTCATAGTTGATAACAATGGTGAAGGCGAAGTATCTTGTCCATGGGTCTGGTCTTGGGTTAGGTTTAGGTGTTCGATGAGGAGTACAGGTGAAATAGGTTTACAGTTCGATTTGGATCCATCTCTGATGTGAGAGCGAGTGCAAGATTGAGTTTCAGTTTTAAGGTGTGGTGTGGTTGACATTAATGCTTAATGTGAAGTGTCAGATCCTGGTGCCAGGGATAGGGCTGGCATTAGCTGTAAGTTAAGGTGTATGGGGCTGATTAAGTGACAGTTAGAGTTCTGATCCGACTCTGATGTGAGGGCAATGGCCAGAATGAGCTTCAGGATATGGGGAGGAATGACAGAGGTCAATGCTGATGGTGGCGTTTCAGTTAAAGGGTCCTGGGCTAGGATTAGAGTTTCCTGTAAGGGAAAGTCTATGCATATGATACGGTTATGGAGAGAATTTGGGTTCATTTCTGATGTGAGTGCGAGGGTGAGATTGAGGCTCAGGGTAAAGATGTGTCACCTAGTTGGCATCAATGTTGAAGGCGGAGTATCTAGTCCATGGATCGGGACAAAGGTTAGGCTAAGGTGTTCAGTAATTTTTACAGGAACATAGAGTTACATTTAGAGTTCGCATCTGACACTGATGTGAGGGTGATGGCCAGATTGAGCTTAGGGTTTACTTTGCGACATGACATACGTTGAAGCTGATGGGGTCGGTTGACGTAAAGTGGCCAGGGCTAGAGTTAGTTTATTGTGTTCTGTGAGGTGTACAGGAAGGATAGGGTGATGGACAGAATTAGGGCTGGTCTCTGATGTGAGGGCAAGTTGGAGATTGAGGTTCCCGATTAGGGTGAAGCGTGCTTGATGCCAATGGTTGCGGTGGAGGGTCAGGTAAAGAGTCATGGCTAGGGTTGAGATTAGTTGGTCGTTCTGTTCTACAGAAAGGATAAGTTAAGGATTAGGGTTAGGTTCCAGCTCTGATGTGAGTGCAATTCTGAAATTGCGTTTCAGTTTTGAGGAGGGCCATGGTGATGTCGATGCTGATGTGTGGATAGGCCCAGGATTCAGTGCGAAGTGTTAAAATATTGTATTCTCTCCGTTTTCCAGAGACATTGGTATTACGGAAAGAGTTAGGTTCTGGATCTGATGTGACGGGGAGTGCAAGATGGTGGATCAGGTTTATGGTGAGACATGGGTGACGTCAATGTTCCAGGTGAGGTGTCAGGACCACTGGCCAGGGCTTGGGTTTGGGTTAGGTTTTTCGGAAGCTTTAGATAGAGGGTATTGTATCACTTAGACATAGGGCCTTCTCTTACATTAGGGTGAATGTGTGATTCAGTTCCAGGTTTACAGTGAGGCAAGGTTGATATCCATGGTTATTGTGGAGTTTCAAGCCACAGGTCCGCCCTGGCGTTAGGGTTATGTAATCGTTAAAGGTGTGGGGTTTACCGGGACATGGTTCGATTTGCATCCGACTCTGATGTGATTGCTAAGGCCAGATTGACCTTAATCATCGTGGTGTGGCATCGGTGACATCAATGCTGACGCTGAGGGTTCAGGTTAATAGACCTGGGTTAGGGACAAGGTTTTCAGTAAGGAAAAGTCTATGCGATACATATGGTTATGGACAGAATTAGGGAACAATTCTGATGTCAGTGCGAGTGTGGGATTGAGTCGCAGGGTCAAGGGAGTCATAGTTGATATCAATGGTGAAGGTGAATTATCTGGTTTATGGGTCTGGTCTACGGTTAGATTTAGGTGTTTGATAAGGAATACGCGTGTGATAGGGTTACAATTAGACTTCAGATCTATCTCTGATGTGCGGGCGAGTGCAAGATTGAGTTTCAAGTTTTAGCTGAAATGTGGGTGACATCAAAGAAGAAGGTGAAGTAGATACAGGCGCCTGGGCTAGGGTTAGCATTATATGTAAGGTAAGGAGTAGGGGGCAGATTGAGTAACAGTTAGAGTTCTGGTCTGACTCTGATATGAAGGAAATGGCCAGAATTTGCTTCAGGATTATGAGGAGGAATGACAGAAGTTGATGCTGATGGTGGAAGTTCAGTTAAATTGGCCTGGGCTAGGGTTAGGGTTTCGTGTAAGGGAAAATCTATGCATATGATATGGATATGGAGAGTATTAGGTTTCAGTTCTGATGTGAGGACACGGGTGAGATTGAGGCTCAGGGTTAAGATGTGTTTCCTAGTTGACATCAATGTTGACGGAGAAGAATCTAGTCCAGGGCTCAGGCCTATGGTTAGGGTTAGTAGTTCAGTAAGATTTACAGTAACATAGTTATATTTAGAGTTCGCATCTGACCCTGATGTGATTGCGATGGTCAGAATGAGCTTCAGGTTTATGGTGCGGAATAACAGATGTTGAAGCTGATGGTGTTGGCTCAGGTAAACTAGCCAGGGCTAGAGTTAGGGTATTGTGTTCTGTGAGTTGTACAGGAAGGATAGTTGTATGGACAGAAATAGGGCTGGTCTCTGACGTGAGGGCAAGTGCGGGATTGAGTTTCAGGATTACGGTGAAGGTTGGGTGATGCCAATGGTTATGGTGAATGGACAGGTCCAAGAGTCACGGCTAGGTTTAGGATTAGTTTGTCTTTCTGTTCTACAGAAAGGATAAGTTAAGGATTAAGGTTAGGGTCCAGCTCTGATGTGAGTGAGAGTGTGAAGTTGCGATTCAGTGTTGAGGAGGGCCCTGGGTCATGTCAATGCTGATGTTGTGTGTATAGGCCCAGGAATCTGTGCTAGGGTTAAAATTTTGTGTTCTCTCTGGTTTCCGGAGATATTAGCATTACGGAAAGAGTTAATTTCTGGGTCTGATGTGATGTTGAGTGCAAGATGGTGGATCAGGTTTATGGTGAGGCATGGGTGACGTCACTGGTCAAGGTGAGGTGTCAAGACCGCTGGCCAGTGCTAGTGTTAGGGATCGGTTTTTGGGAAGCTGTAGAGGGAGGGTATTATTACGTTTAGACTTAGGGTCCTTCTCTTACATTAGGGCGACTGTGCGATTCTGTTCCAGGTTTACAGTGAGGCAAGGGTGACATCCATGTTGATGTCGGAGTTTCAGGCCACAGGTCTGTACTAGGGTTACTGTTATGTAATCGTTAAAGGGTATGGGGTGGACCGGGATACGGTTCGATTTGCATCCTACTCTGATGTGAGGGCGAAGGCCAGATTGATCTTCATCATCGCGGTGTGCCATCGGTGACATCAATGCTAACGCTGAGGGTTCAGGTTAATAGACCTGGGTTACGGATAAGGTTTTCTGTAAGGAAAAGTCTATGCGGTACATATGGTTATGGACAGAATTAGGGAGTAGTTCTGATGTCAGGGCGAGTGTGAGATTGAGTCCCAGGGTCAAGGGAGTCGTAGTTGACATCAATGGTGAATGTGAATTATCTGGTCCATGGGTCGTGACTACGGTTAGATATAGGTGTTCGATGAGGAATACGGGTCTGATAGGGTTACAGTCAGACTTCAGATCTATCTCTGATGTGAGGGCGAGTGCAAGATTGAGTTTCAAGTTTAAGCTGAAATGTGGGTGACATCAAAGACGAAGGTGAAGTGTCAGATCGTGGCGCCAGGAATGGGGTTAGCATTAGTTTTATGGTAAGGAGTATGGGGCAGATTGAGTGACAGTTATAGTTCTGATCCGAGTCTCATGTGAGGGCAATGGCCATAATGAACTTCAGGATTATGGGGAGGAATGACAGACGTCAATGCTGATGGTGGTGGTTCAGTTAAAGGGGCCTGGGTTAGGCCTGGGTTTCCTGTAAGGGAAAGTCTATGCACATGATAATGTTACAGAGAGAATTGGGTTCAATTCTGATGTGAGTGCAAGGGTGAGATTGAGGCTCAGGGTAAAGATGTGCCTCCTAGTCGGCAGCAATTTTGAAGGCGGAGTATCTAGTCCAGGGCTCGGGAGTAGGTTTAGTCTTAGGTGTTCAGTAAGATTTACAGGAACATAGAGTTACATTTAGAGTTCGCATCTGACCGTGATGTGAGGGCGATGGCCAGATTGAGCTTCATGTATACGGTACGGCATGACAGACATTGAAGCTGATGGTGTCGGCTCAGGTAAAGTGGCCAGGGCTAGAGTTAGGTTATTGTGTTCAGTGAGGTGTACAGGAAGGATAGGGTGATTGACAGACGTAGGTCTGGTCTCTGATGTGAGGGCAAGTGCAAAATTGAGGTTCAGGATTACAGTGAAGGGTGGGTCATGCCAATGTTTACGGTGAATGGACAGGACCAAGAGTCATGGCTTGGGTTAGGATTAGTGGGTCGTTCTGTTCTACAGAAAGGATAAGATAGGGATTAAGGTTAGGGTCCAGCTCTGATGTGTGTGCTGGTGTGAAATTGCGTTTCAGTGATGTGGAGGTCCCTGGGTGTTGTCAATGCTGACGTTGTGTGGATAGGCCCAGGATTCAGTGCTAGGGTTAAAATTTTGTGTTCTCTCAGGTTTCCAAAGATATTAGCATTTCGGAAAGAGTTAGGTTCTTGGTATGATGTGACAGGGAGTGCAAGATGGTGGATCAGTTTTATGGTGAGGCATGGGTGAGGTCAAAGTTCCAGGTGAAGTGTCAGGACCCCTGGCCAGGGCTAGGGTTAGGGATAGGTTTTTCGGAAGCTCCAGAGAGAGGGTATTGTTACATTTAGACATAGGGTCCTTCTCTTACGTTAGGGCGTATGTTCTAATCAGTTCCAGGATTACAGTGATGCAAGGGTGATATCCATGGTGATGGTGGAGTTTCAGGACATAGATCTGCACTAGGGTGGGGTTATGTAATCGGTAAAGGATATGGGGTGGACCGGGTTACGGTTCGAATTGCATCCTTCTCTGACATGAGGGCGAAGGCCAGATTGATCTTAATCATCGTGGTGTGGCATCGGTGACATCAATGCTGACGCTGAGGGTCCAGGTTAAGGGACCTTGGTTAGGGGTATGGTTTTCTGTTAGGAAAAGTCTATGCAGAAGATATGGTTATGGACATAATTTGATTGCAATTTTCATGTCAGGGCGAGTGTGAGATTCAGTCACAGGGTTGAGGGAGTCATAGTTGATGTCAATGGTGAAGGCGAAGTACCTGGTCCATGGGTCGGGTCAAGGGTTAAGTTTAGGTGTTCGATAATGTGTACGGGATAGATAGGGTTACAGTTAGATTCGGATCCATCTCTGATGTGAGGGCGAGAGCAAGATTGAGTTTCAGTTTTAAGGTGAGCTCTGGGTGACATTAATGCTTAAGGTGAAGTGTGAGATCCTGGTGCTTGGGCTAGGGCTGGCATTAGTTGTAAGTTAAGGTGTATGGGGCTGATTGAGTGACAGTTCGAATTATGATCGGACCCTGATGTGAGGGCTATGGCCAGATTGAGCTTCAGGTTTACTTTGCGGCATGACAGACGTTGAAGCTGATGGTGTCGGTTCAGGTAAATTGGCCAGGGATAGAATTACGTTATTGTGTTCTCTGAGGTGTACAGGAGAAATAGGGTGATGGACAGACGTAGGGTTGGTATCTGATGTGAGGGCAAGTTCGAGATTGAGGTTCAGGATTATGGTGAAGCATGCTTGATGCCAATGATTACGGAGAAGGGACAGGTAATGAGTCCTCTCTAGGGTTGAGATTAGTGGGTCATTCTGTTCTACAGAAAGGATAAGTTAAGGAGTAGGGTTAGGTTCCACCTCTGATGTGAGCGCGATTCTGAAATTGTGTTTCAGTGTTGAGTAGGTCCCTGGGTGATGTCGATGCTGACGTTGTGTGGATAGGCCCAGGATTCAGTGCTAGGGTTAAAATTCTGCGTTCTCTCTGGTTTCCAGAGACATTAGCATTACGGAAAGAGTTAGGTCCTGGGTCTGATGTGACGGGCAGTGCAAGATGGTGGATCAAGTTTTGGTGAGGCACGGGTGATGTCAATGTTCCAGGTGAGGTGCCAGGATAACTTGCCAGGGCTAGGGTTAGGGTTACGATTTTCTGAAGCTGTAGAGAGAGCGTATTGTTGCATTTAGACATAGGGTCCTTCTCTTACGTTAGGGCGAATGTGCGATTCATTTCCAGGATTACAGTGAGGGAAGGGTGGTAACCATGGTGATGGTTTAGTTTCAGGCCACAGGTCCACGCTAGGGTTAGGGTTATGTATTCGTTACAGGGTATGGGGATTACATGAATACGGCTCCATTTGGGATCCTAGTCTGATGTGAGGTCGAAGGCCAGATTGATCTTGATCATTATGGTGTGGCATAGGTGACATCAATGCTGACACTGAGGGTCCAGGTTAAGGGACCTTTTTAAGGGTAGGGTTTTCTGTAAGGAAAATTCTATGCAGAAGATATGGTTATGGACATAATTAGGGTGCAATTTTTAAGTCAGGGCGAGTGTGAGATCAAGTCACAGGTTTGAGGGAGTCATAGTTGATATCAATGGTGAAGGCGAAGTATCTGTTCCATGGATCGGGTCTAGGGTTAGGTTTAGGTTTTCAATAAGGAGTACGGGTGAGATAGGGTTACAGTTAGATTCGGATTCATCTCTGATGTGAGGGCGAGTAAAAGATTGAGTTTCAGTTTTAAGGTGAGCTCTGGGTGACATTAATGCTTAAGGTGAAGTGTCAGATCCTGGCGCCAGGGTATGGCTGGCATTAGCTGTAAGTTAAATTGTATGGGGCTGATTGAGTGACAGAGTACTGATCCGACACTGATGTGAGGGCAATGACCAGAATGAGCTTCAGGATTATGGGGAGCAATGACAGACGTCAATGCTGATGGTGGCCATTCAGTTAAAGGGGCCTGGTCTAGGGTTAGGGTTTCCTGTAAGGGAAAGTCTATGCATATGATACGGTTATGGAGAGAATTTGGGTTCAATTCTGATGTGAGTGTGAGGGTGAGATTGAGCCTCAGGGTAAAGATGTGCCTCCTAGTCGGCAGCAATGTTGTAGGCGGAGTATCTAGTCCAGGCTCGGGTCTAGGGTTAAGCTTAGGTGTTCAGTAAGATCTACAGGAACATAGAGTTACATTTAGAGTTTTCATCTGACCCTGATGTGTGGTTGATGGCCAGATTGATCTTCAGTTTTACGGTGCGGCATGACAGACGTTGAAGCTAATGGTGTCGGCTCAGGTAAAGTGGCCAGGGCTAGAGCTACGGTATTGTGTTCTGTGAGGTGTACAGGAAGGATAGGGGTATTGATAGACATAGAGATGGTCTCTGATGTGAGGGCAAGTGCGAGTTTGAGGTTCAGGATTACGGTGAAGAGTGGGTCATGCCAATGGTTATTTTTAATGGACAGGTCCAAGCATCATGGATAGGGTTAGGATTAGTCGGTCGTTGTGTTCTACGGAAAGGATAAGTTAAGGATTAAGGTTAGGGTCCAGCTCTGATGGGAGTGCAATTCTGAAATTGCATATCAGTGTTGAGGAGGGCACTGGGTGATGTTGATGCTGACGTTGAGAGGAAAGGCCCAGGATTCAGTGCTAGGGATAAATTTTGTGTTCTCTCTGGTTTCCAGAGACATTAGCATTGAGGAAAGAGTTAGGTTTGGGTCTGATGTGACGGGGAGTGCAAGATGGTGAATCAGGGTTATGGTTAGGCATGGGTGACGTCAATGTTCCAGGTGAGGTGTCAGGACCACTGGCTAGGGCTAGGGTTAGGGTTAGGTTTTTCGGAAGCTGTAGAGAGAGGGTATTGTTACATTTAGACATAGGGTCCTACTCTTACGTAAGGGCGAATGTGCGATTCAGTTCCAGGATTACAGTGAGGCAAGGGTGATATTCAAGGTGATGTTGGACTTTCAGGCCCCAGGTCCGCGATAGGATTATGGTTATGTAATCGTAAAAGGGTATGGGATTTACGTGGATATGGCTCAATTTTGTATCCTACTCTGATGTGAGGGCGAAGGCCAGATTGATCTTGATCATCATGGTGTGTCAAAGGTGACCTCAATGCTGACTCTGAAGGTCCAGGTTAAGGGACCTTGGTTAGGGGTAGGGTTTTCTGTAAGGAAAAGTCTAAGCAGAAGATATGGTTATGGACATAATTAGGGTGCAATTTTGATGTCAGGGCGAGTGTGAGGTCGTGTCACAGGGATCATGTGTCATAGGTGATAACAATGGTGAAGGCGAAATATCTGGTCCATGGATCGGGTCTAGGGTTAGGTTTAGGTGTCTGTTAAGGAGTACGGATGAGATAGGGTTACAGTTAGATTCGGTCCATCTCTGATGTGAGGGCGAGAGCAAGATTGAGTTTCAGTTTCAAGGTGAGGTGTGGGTGACATTAATGCTTAATGTGAAGTGTCAGATCCTGTCGCCAGTGTATGGCTGGCATTAGTTGTAAGTTAAGGTGTATGGGGCTGATTGAGTGACAGTTAGAGTTCTGATACGACTCTGATGTTTGGGCAATGTGTAGAATGAGCTTCAGTTTTATGGGGAGGAATGACAGACGTCAATGCTGATGGTGGCAGTTCAGTTAAAGGGGCCTGGGCTAGGGTTAGTGTTTCCTGTATGGGAATGTCTATGCATATGATACGGTTACGGAGAGAATTTGGGTTTAATTCTGATGTGAGTGCGAGGGGGAGATTGAGGCTCAGGGTAAAGATGTGTCTTCTAGTCGGCAGCAATGTTGAAGGCGGAGTATCTAGTCCAGGGCTCGGGACTAGGGTTAGGCTAAGGTGTTCAGTAAGATTTACAGGAACATAGAGTTACATTTAGAGTTCGCATCTGACCCTGATGTGAGGGCGATGACCAGATTGAAGTTCAGGTTTACTTTGAGGCAAGACAGACGTTGAAGCTGATGGTGTCAGTTCAGGTAAAGTGTCCAGGGCTAGAGTTAGGTTATTTTGTTCTGTGAGGTTTACAGGAAGTTTAGGGTTATGGACAGTCTTATTGTTGGTCTCTAATCTGAGGGCATGTTTGAAATTAAGTGTCAGGATTACAGTGAAGTATGGTTGATGCCAATGGTTACGGTGAAGAGACAGGTAAAGATTCATGGGTAGGGTTGAGATTAGTTGGTCATTCTGTTCTACAGAAAGGATAAGTTAAGGATGAGAGTTAGGGTCAAGCTCTGATGTTAGTGTGATTCTGAAATTGCGTTTCAGTGTTGAGGAGGGCCCTGGGTGATGTCGATGCTGATGTTGTGTGGTTGGCCCAGGATTCATTGCTTGGGTTAAAATTTTGTGTTCTCTCTGGTTTACAGAGACATTAGCATTACGGAAAGGGTTAGATTCTGGGTCTGATGTGGCGGGGAGTTCAAGATGATGGATCAGGTTTGTGGTGAGCCATGATTGATGTCAATGTTCCAGGTGAGGTGTCAGGACCACTGGCCAGGGCTAGGGTTATTATTTGGTTATTCGGAAGCTGTAGAGAGAGGGTATTTTTACATTTAGACATAAGGTCCTTCTCTTACGTTAGGGCGAACGTGCGATTCAGTTCAAGGATTATAGTGAAGCAAGGGTGATATCCATGGTGATGGTGGCTTTTCAGGTCACAGGACCACGCTAGGGTTAATTTTATGTAATCGTTAAAGGGTATGGTGTGGAGCGGGATACGGTTCGATTTGCATCCTACTCTGACGTGAGGTCGAAGGCCAGATTGATCTTCATTATCATGGTGTGGCATCGGTGACATCAATGCTGACGTTGAGGGTTCAGGTTAATAGACCTGGGTTAGGGATAAGGTTTTCTGTAAGGAAAAGTCTATGGGGTACATATGGTTATGGGCAGAATTAGGGAGCAATTCTTATGTCAGGGCGAGTGTGAGTTTGAGTCGCAGGGTCAAGGGAGTCATAGTTGATATCAATGGTGAAGGTGAATTATCTGGTTCATGGATCGGGTCTACATTTAGATTTAGGTGTTCGATGAGGAATACAGGTGTGATAGCACTACGGTTAGAATTCAGTTCTATCTCTGATGTGATGGCGAGTGCAAGATTGAGTTTCAAGTTTAATGTGAAATGTGGGTGACATCAAAGACGAAGGTGAAGTGTCAGATCCTGGCGCCAGGGCTACGGTTCGCATTAGTTGTAAGGTATGGAGTATGGGTCAGATTGAGTGACAGTTAGAGTTCTGATCTGACTCTGATGTGAAGGAAATGGCCAGAATGTGCTTCAGGATTATGGGGAGGAATGACAGAATTTGATGCTGATGCTGGCGGTGCAGTTAAATTCGCCAGGGCTAGGTTTAGAATTTCCTGTAATGTAAAATCTATGCGTATGATACGGTTGCAGAGTGAATTAGGGTTCAGTTCTGATGTGAGGGCGAGGGTGAGATTGAGGCTCAGAGTAAAGATGTGTCTCCAAGTTGTCATCAATGTTGAAGGCGCAGAATCTAGTCCAGGGCTCGGGCCTAGGTTTAGGGTTAGGTGTTCTGTAAGATTTACAGTAACTTACAATTATATTTAGAGTTTGTATCTGACCCTGATGTGAGGGCGATGGCCAGATTGAGCTTCAGGTTTACGGTGTGGCCTGACAGACGTTGAAGCTGATGGTGTCGGCTCAGGTAAAGTGGCCAGGGCTAGAGTTAGGTTATTGTGTTCAGTGAGGTGTACAGGAAGGATAGGGTGATTGACAGACGTAGGTCTGGTCTCTGATGTGAGGGCAAGTGCAAAATTGAGGTCCAGGATTACAGTGAAGGGTGGGTCATGCCAATGTTTACGGTGAATGGACAGGACCAAGAGTCATGGCTTGGGTTAGGATTAGTGGGTCGTTCTGTTCTACAGAAAGGATAAGATAGGGATTAAGGTTAAGGTCCAGCTCTGATGTGTGTGCTGGTGTGAAATTGCGTTTCAGTGATGTGGAGGTCCCTGGGTGTTGTCAATGCTGACGTTGTGTGGATAGGCCCAGGATTCAGTGCTAGGGTTAAAATTTTGTGTTCTCTCAGGTTTCCAAAGATATTAGCATTTTGGAAAAGGTTAGGTTCTTGGTATGATGTGACAGGGAGTGCAAGATGGTAGATCATTTTTATGGTGAGGCATGGGTGAGGTCAAAGTTCCAGGTGAAGTGTCAGAACCCCTGGCCAGGGCTAGGGTTAGGGATAGGTTTTTCGGAAGCTCCAGAGAGAGGGTATTGTTACATTTAGACATAGGGTCCTTCTCTTACGTTAGGGCGAATGTTCTAATCAGTTCCAGGATTACAGTGATGCAAGGGTGATATCCATGGTGATGGTGGTGTTTCAGGACATAGATCTGCACTAGGGTGGGGTTATGTAATCGGTAAAGGATATGGGGTGGACCGGTTACGGTTCGAATTGCATCCTTCTCTGACATGAGGGCGAAGGCCAGATTGATCTTAATCATCGTGGTGTGGCATCGGTGACATCAATGCTGACGCTGAGGGTCCAGGTTAAGGGACCTTGGTTAGGGGTATGGTTTTCTGTTAGGAAAAGTCTATGCAGAAGATATGGTTATGGACATAATTTGATTGCAATTTTCATGTCAGGGCGAGTGTGAGATTCAGTCACAGGGTTGAGGGAGTCATAGTTGATGTCAATGGTGAAGGCGAAGTACCTGGTCCATGGGTCGGGTCAAGGGTTAAGTTTAGGTGTTCGATAAGGAGTACGGGATAGATAGGGTTACAGTTAGATTCGGATCCCTCTCTGATGTGAGGGCGAGAGCAAGATTGAGTTTCAGTTTTAAGGTGAGCTCTGGGTGACATTAATGCTTAAGGTGAAGTGTGAGATCCTGGTGCTAGGGCTAGGGCTGGCATTAGTTGTAAGTTAAGGTGTATGGGGCTGATTGAGTGACAGTTCGAATTCTGATCGGACTCTGATGTGAGGGCAATGGCCAGAATGAGCTTCAGGATTATGGGGAGGTATGACAGACGTCAATGATGATGGTGGCGTTACAGTTAAAGGGGCCTGGGCTAGGATTCGGGTTTCCTGTAAGGAAAGTTTATGCATATGATATGGTTACGGAGAGAATTTGGGTTCAATTCTGATGTGAGTGCGAGTGGGCAATTGAGGCTCAGGGTAAAGATGTGTCTCCTAGTTGGCAGCAATGTTGAAAGCGGAGTATCTAGTCCATGGCTCGGTACTAGGGTTAGGCTTAGGAGTTCAGTAAGATTTACAGGAACATCGAGTTACATTTAGAGTTCGCATCTGACCCTGATGTGAGATCTATGGCCAGATTGAGCTTCAGATTTACTTTGCGGCATGACAGACGTTGAAGGTGATGGTGTCGGTTCAGGTAAATTGGCCAGGGCTAGAATTACGTTATTGTGTTCTCTGAGGTGTACAGGAAAAATAGGGTGATGGACAGACGTAGGGCTGGTATCTGATGTGAGGGCAAGTTCGAGATTGAGGTTCAGGATTATGGTGAAGCATGCTTGATGCCAATGATTATGGAGAAGGGACAGGTAAAGAGTCCTCTCTAGGGTTGAGATTAGTGGGTCATTCTGTTCTACAGAAAGGATAAGTTAAGGAGTAGGGTTAGGTTCCACCTCTGATGTGAGCGCGATTCTGAATTTGCGTTTCAGTGTTGAGGAGGGCCCTGGGTGATGTCGATGCTGACGTTGTGTGGATAGGCCCAGGATTCAGTGCTAGGGTTAAAATTTTGCGTTCTCTCTGGTTTCCTGAGACATTAGCATTACGGAAAGAGTTAGGTCCTGGGTCTGATGTGACGGGCAGTGCAAGGTGGTGGATCAAGTTTTGGTGAGGCACGGGTGATGTCAATGTTCCAGGTGAGGTGCCAGGATAACTTGCCAGGGCTAGGGTTAGGGTTACGATTTTCTGAAGCTGTAGAGAGAGCGTATTGTTGCATTTAGACATAGGGTCCTTCTCTTACGTTAGGGCGAATGTGCGATTCATTTCCAGGATTACAGTGAGGGAAGGGTGGTAACCATGGTGATGGTTTAGTTTCAGGCCACAAGTCCATGCTAGGGTTAGGGTTATGTATTCGTTACAGGGTATGGGGATTACATGAATACGGCTCCATTTGGGATCCTAGTCTGATGTGAGGTCGAAGGCCAGATTGATCTTGATCATTATGGTGTGGCATATGTGACATCAATGCTGACACTGAGGGTCCAGGTTAAGGGACCTTTTTAAGGGTAGGGTTTTCTGTAAGGAAAATTCTATGCAGAAGATATGGTTATGGACATAATTAGGGTGCAATTTTGATGTCAGGGCGAGTGTGAGATCAAGTCACAGGTTTGAGGGAGTCATAGTTGATATCAATGGTGAAGGCGAAGTATCTGTTCCTTGGATCGGGTCTAGGGTTAGGTTTAGGTTTTCAATAAGGAGTACGGGTGAGATAGGGTTACAGTTAGATTCGGATCCATCTCTGATGTGAGGGCGAGTAAAAGATTGAGTTTCAGTTTTAAGGTGAGCTCTGGGTGACATTAATGCTTAAGGTGAAGTGTCAGAACCTGGCGCCAGGGTTAGGGCTGGCATTAGCTGTAAGTTAAATTGTATGGGGCTGATTGAGTGACAGTTAGAGTACTGATCCGACACTGATGTGAGGGCAATGACCAGAATGAGCTTCAGGATTATGGGGAGCAATGACAGACGTCAATGCTGATGGTGGCCGTTCAGTTAAAGGGGCCTGGTCTAGGGTTAGGGTTTCCTGTAAGGGAAAGTCTATGCATATGATACGGTTATGGAGAGAATTTGGGTTCAATTCTGATGTGAGTGTGAGGGTGAGATTGAGCCTCAGGGTAAAGATGTGCCTCCTAGTCGGCAGCAATGTTGTAGGCGGAGTATCTAGTCCAGGCTCGGGTCTAGGGTTAAGCTTAGGTGTTCAGTAAGATCTACAGGAACATAGAGTTACATTTAGAGTTTTCATCTGACCCTGATGTGTGGTTGATGGCCAGATTGATCTTCAGTTTTACGGTGCGGCATGACAGACGTTGAAGCTAATGGTGTCGGCTCAGGTATAGTGGCCAGGGCTAGAGCTACGGTATTGTGTTCTGTGAGGTGTACAGGAAGGATAGGGGTATTGATATACTTAGGGATGGTCTCTGATGTGAGGGCAAGTGCGAGTTTGAGGTTCAGGATTACGGTGAAGAGTGGGTCATGCCAATGGTTATTTTTAATGGACAGGTCCAACATCATGGATAGGGTTAGGATTAGTCGGTCGTTGTGTTCTACGGAAAGGATAAGTTAAGGATTAAGGTTAGGGTCCAGCTCTGATGGGAGTGCAAATCTGAAATTGCATATCAGTGTTGAGGAGGGCACTGGGTGATGTTGATGCTGACGTTGAGAGGAAAGGCCCAGGATTCAGTGCTAGGGATAAATTTTGTGTTCTCTCTGGTTTCCAGAGACATTAGCATTGAGGAAAGAGTTAGGTTTGGGTCTGATGTGACGGGGAGTGCAAGATGGTGGATCAGGGTTATGGTTAGTCATGGGTGACGTCAATGTTCCAGTTGAGGTTTCAGGACCACTGGCTAGGGCTAGGGTTAGGGTTAAGTTTTTCGGAAGCTGTAGAGAGAGGGTATTGTTACATTTAGACATAGGGTCCTACTCTTACGTAAGGGCGAATGTGCGATTCAGTTCCAGGATTACAGTGAGGCAAGGGTGATATTCAAGGTGATGTTGGAGTTTCAGGTCCCAGGTCCACGATAGGATTAGGGTTATGTAATCGTAGAAGGGTATGGGGTTTACGTGGATATGGCTCAATTTTGTATCCTACTCTGATGTGAGGGCGGAGGCCAGATTGATCTTGATCATCATGGTGTGTCAAAGGTGACCTCAATGCTGACTCTGAAGGTCCAGGTTAAGGGACCTTGGTTAGGGGTTGGGTTTTCTGTAAGGAAAAGTCTAAGCAGAAGATATGGTTATGGACATAATTAGGGTGCAATTTTGATGTCAGGGCGAGTGTGAGGTCGAGTCACAGGGTTCATGTGTCATAGGTGATATCAATGGTGAAGGCGAAATATCTGGTCCATGGATCGGGTCTAGGGTTAGGTTTAGGTGTTTGATAAGGAGTACGGATGAGATAGGGTTACAGTTAGATTCGGTCCATCTCTGATGTGAGGGCGAGAGCAAGATTGAGTTTCAGTTTCAAGGTGAGGTGTGGGTGACATTAATGCTTAATGTGAAGTGTCAGATCCTGTCGCCAGGGTATGGCTGGCATTAGTTGTAAGTTAAGGTGTATGGGGCTGATTGAGTGACAGTTAGAGTTCTGATCCGACTCTGATGTTAGGGCAATGGCCAGAATGAGCTTCAGTTTAATGGGGAGGAATGACAGACGTCAATGCTGATGGTGGCAGTTCAGTTAAAGCGGCCTGGGCTAGGGTTAGTGTTTCCTGTATGGGAATGTCTATGCATATGATACGGTTACGGAGAGAATTTGGGTTTAATTCTGATGTGAGTGCGAGGGGGAGATTGAGGCTCAGGGTAAAGATGTGTCTTCTAGTCGGCAGCAATGTTGAAGGCGGAGTATCTAGTCCAGGGCTCGGGACTAGGGTTAGGCTTAGGTGTTCAGTAAGATTTACAGGAACATAGAGTTACATTTAGAGTTCGCATCTGACCCTGATGTGAGGGCGATGACCAGATTGAAGTTCAGGTTTACTTTGAGGCAAGACAGACGTTGAAGCTGATGGTGTCAGTTCAGGTAAAGTGTCCAGGGCTAGAGTTAGGTTATTTTGTTCTGTGAGGTGTACAGGAAGTTTAGGGTTATGGACAGTCTTAGTGTTGGTCTCTAATCTGAGGGCATGTTTGAAATTAAGTTTCAGGATTACAGTGAAGTATGGTTGATGCCAATGGTTACGGTGAAGAGACAGGTAAAGATTCATGGGTAGGGTTGAGATTAGTTGGTCATTCTGTTCTACAGAAAGGATAAGTTAAGGATGAGAGTTAGGGTCAAGCTCTGATGTTAGTGTGATTCTGAAATTGCGTTTCAGTGTTGAGGAGGGCCCTGGGTGATGTCGATGCTGATGTTGTGTGGTTGGCCCAGGATTCATTGCTTGGGTTAAAATTTTGTGTTCTCTCTGGTTTACAGAGACATTAGCATTACGGAAAGGGTTAGATTCTGGGTCTGATGTGGCGGGGAGTGCAAGATGGTGGATCAGGTTTGTGGTGAGCCATGGGTGACGTCAATGTTCCAGGTGAGGTGTCAGGACCACTGGCCAGGGCTAGGGTTATGGTTAGGTTATTCGGAAGCTGTAGAGAGAGGGTATTTTTACATTTAGACATAAGGTCCTTCTCTTACGTTAGGGCGAACGTGCGATTCAGTTCAAGGATTATAGTGAGGCAAGGGTGATATCCATGGTGATGGTGGAGTTTCAGGTCACAGGACCACGCTAGGGTTAATTTTATGTAATCGTTAAAGGGTATGGTGTGGAGCGGGATACGGTTCGATTTGCATCCTACTCTGACGTGAGGGCGAAGGCCAGATTGATCTTCATTATCATGGTGTGGCATCGGTGACATCAATGCTGACGCTGAGGGTTCAGGTTAATAGACCTGGGTTAGGGATAAGGTTTTCTGTAAGGAGAAGTCTATGGGGTACATATGGTTATGGACAGAATTAGGGAGCAATTCTGATGTCAGGGCGAGTGTGAGTTTGAGTCGCAGGGTCAAGGGAGTCATAGTTGATATCAATGGTGAAGGTGAATTATCTGGTTCATGGATCGGGTCTACATTTAGATTTAGGTGTTCGATGAGGAATACAGGTGTGATAGCGTTACAGTTAGAATTCAGATCTATCTCTGATGTGATGGCGAGTGCAAGATTGAGTTTCAAGTTTAATGTGAAATGTGGGTGACATCAAAGACGAAGGTGAAGTGTCAGATCCTGGCGCCAGGGCTACGGTTAGCATTAGTTGTAAGGTATGGAGTATGGGTCAGATTGAGTGACAGTTAGAGTTCTGATCTGACTCTGATGTGAAGGAAATGGCCAGAATGTGCTTCAGGATTCTGGGGAGGAATGACAGAATTTGATGCTGATGCTGGCGGTGCAGTTAAATTCGCCAGGGCTAGGTTTAGAATTTCCTGTAATGTAAAATCTATGCGTATGATACGGTTACAGAGTGAATTAGGGTTCAGTTCTGATGTGAGGGCGAGGGTGAGATTGAGGCTCAGAGTAAAGATGGTTCTCCAAGTTGTCATCAATGTTGAAGGCGCAGAATCTAGTCCAGGGCTCGGGCCTAGGTTTAGGGTTAGGTGTTCTGTAAGATTTACAGTAACTTACAATTATATTTAGAGTTTGTATCTGACCCTGATGTGAGGGCGATGGCCAGATTGAGCTTCAGGTTTACGGTGTGGCATGACAGACGTTGAAGCTGATGGTGTCGGCTCAGGTAAAGTGGCCAGGGCTAGAGTTAGGTTATTGTGTTCAGTGAGGTGTACAGGAAGGATAGGGTGATTGACAGACGTAGGTCTGGTCTCTGATGTGAGGGCAAGTGCAAAATTGAGGTTCAGGATTACAGTGAAGGGTGGGTCATGCCAATGTTTACGGTGAATGGACAGGACCAAGAGTCATGGCTTGGGTTAGGATTAGTGGGTCGTTCTGTTCTACAGAAAGGATAAGATAGGGATTAAGGTTAGGGTCCAGCTCTGATGTGTGTGCTGGTGTGAAATTGCGTTTCAGTGATGTGGAGGTCCCTGGGTGTTGTCAATGCTGACGTTGTGTGGATAGGCCCAGGATTCAGTGCTAGGGTTAAAATTTTGTGTTCTCTCAGGTTTCCAAAGATATTAGCATTTCGGAAAGAGTTAGGTTCTTGGTATGATGTGACAGGGAGTGCAAGATGGTAGATCAGGTTTATGGTGAGGCATGGGTGAGGTCAAAGTTCCAGGTGAAATGTCAGGACCCCTGGCCAGGGCTAGGATTAGGGATAGGTTTTTCGGAAGCTCCAGAGAGAGTGTATTGTTACATTTAGACATAGGGTCCTTCTCTTACGTTAGGGCGAATGTTCTAATCAGTTCCAGGATTACAGTGATGCAAGGGTGATATCCATGGTGATGGTGGAGTTTCAGGACATAGATCTGCACTAGGGTGGGGTTATGTAATCGGTAAAGGATATGGGGTGGACCGGGTTACGGTTCGAATTGCATCCTTCTCTGACATGAGGGCGAAGGCCAGATTGATCCTAATCATCGTGGTGTGGCATCGGTGACATCAATGCTGACGCTGAGGGTCCAGGTTAAGGGACCTTGGTTAGGGGTATGGTTTTCTGTTAGGAAAAGTCTATGCAGGAGATATGGTTATGGACATAATTTGATTGCAATTTTCATGTCAGGGCGAGTGTGAGATTCAGTCACAGGGTTGAGGGAGTCATAGTTGATATCAATGGTGAAGGCGAAGTATCTGGTCCATGGGTATTGTCTAGGGTTAAGTTTAGGTGTTCGATAAGGAGTACGGGATAGATAGGGTTACAGTTAGATTCGGATCCATCTCTGATGTGAGGGCGAGAGCAAGATTGAGTTTCAGTTTTAAGGTGAGCTCTGTGTGACATTAATGCTTAAGGTGAAGTGTGAGATCCTGGTGCTAGGGCTAGGGCTGGCATTAGTTGTAAGTTAAGGTGTATGGGGCTGATTGAGTGACAGTTCGAATTCTGATCGGACTCTGATGTGAGGGCAATGGCCAGAATGAGCTTCAGGATTATGGGGAGGAATGACAGACGTCAATGATGATGGTGGCGTTACAGTTAAAGGGGCCTGGGCTAGGATTCGGGTTTCCTGTAAGGAAAGTTTATGCATATGATATGGTTACGGAGAGAATTTGGGTTCAATTCTGATGTGAGTGCGAGTGGGCGATTGAGGCTCAGGGTAAAGATGTGTCTCCTAGTTGGCAGCAATGTTGAAAGCGGAGTATCTAGTCCATGGCTCGGTACTAGGGTTAGGCTTAGGAGTTCAGTAAGATTTACAGGAACATCGAGTTACATTTAGAGTTCGCATCTGACCCTGATGTGAGGGCTATGGCCAGATTGAGCTTCAGATTTACTTTGCGGCATGACAGACGTTGAAGGTGATGGTGTCGGTTCAGGTAAATTGGCCAGGGCTAGAATTACGTTATTGTGTTCTCTGAGGTGTACAGGAAAAATAGGGTGATGGACAGACGTAGGGCTGGTATCTGATGTGAGGGCAAGTTCGAGATTGAGGTTCAGGATTATGGTGAAGCATGCTTGATGCCAATGATTATGGAGAAGGGACAGGTAAAGAGTCCTCTCTAGGGTTGAGATTAGTGGGTCATTCTGTTCTACAGAAAGGATAAGTTAAGGAGTAGGGTTAGGTTCCACCTCTGATGTGAGCGCGATTCTGAATTTGCGTTTCAGTGTTGAGGAGGGCCCTGGGTGATGTCGATGCTGACGTTGTGTGGATAGGCCCAGGATTCAGTGCTAGGGTTAAAATTTTGCGTTCTCTCTGGTTTCCTGAGACATTAGCATTACGGAAAGAGTTAGGTCCTGGGTCTGATGTGACGGGCAGTGCAAGGTGGTGGATCAAGTTTTGGTGAGGCACGGGTGATGTCAATGTTCCAGGTGAGGTGCCAGGATAACTTGCCAGGGCTAGGGTTAGGATTACGATTTTCTGAAGCTGTAGAGAGAGCGTATTGTTGCATTTAGACATAGGGTCCTTCTCTTACGTTAGGGCGAATGTGCGATTCATTTCCAGGATTACAGTGAGGGAAGGGTGGTAACCATGGTGATGGTTTAGTTTCAGGCCACAAGTCCATGCTAGGGTTAGGGTTATGTATTCGTTACAGGGTATGGGGATTACATGAATACGGCTCCATTTGGGATCCTAGTCTGATGTGAGGTCGAAGGCCAGATTGATCTTGATCATTATGGTGTGGCATATGTGACATCAATGCTGACACTGAGGGTCCAGGTTAAGGGACCTTTTTAAGGGTAGGGTTTTCTGTAAGGAAAATTCTATGCAGAAGATATGGTTATGGACATAATTAGGGTGCAATTTTGATGTCAGGGCGAGTGTGAGATCAAGTCACAGGTTTGAGGGAGTCATAGTTGATATCAATGGTGAAGGCGAAGTATCTGTTCCTTGGATCGGGTCTAGGGTTAGGTTTAGGTTTTCAATAAGGAGTACGGGTGAGATAGGGTTACAGTTAGATTCGGATCCATCTCTGATGTGAGGGCGAGTAAAAGATTGAGTTTCAGTTTTAAGGTGAGCTCTGGGTGACATTAATGCTTAAGGTGAAGTGTCAGAACCTGGCGCCAGGGTTAGGGCTGGCATTAGCTGTAAGTTAAATTGTATGGGGCTGATTGAGTGACAGTTAGAGTACTGATCCGACACTGATGTGAGGGCAATGACCAGAATGAGCTTCAGGATTATGGGGAGCAATGACAGACGTCAATGCTGATGGTGGCCGTTCAGTTAAAGGGGCCTGGTCTAGGGTTAGGGTTTCCTGTAAGGGAAAGTCTATGCATATGATACGGTTATGGAGAGAATTTGGGTTCAATTCTGATGTGAGTGTGAGGGTGAGATTGAGCCTCAGGGTAAAGATGTGCCTCCTAGTCGGCAGCAATGTTGTAGGCGGAGTATCTAGTCCAGGCTCGGGTCTAGGGTTAAGCTTAGGTGTTCAGTAAGATCTACAGGAACATAGAGTTACATTTAGAGTTTTCATCTGACCCTGATGTGTGGTTGATGGCCAGATTGATCTTCAGTTTTACGGTGCGGCATGACAGACGTTGAAGCTAATGGTGTCGGCTCAGGTATAGTGGCCAGGGCTAGAGCTACGGTATTGTGTTCTGTGAGGTGTACAGGAAGGATAGGGGTATTGATATACTTAGGGATGGTCTCTGATGTGAGGGCAAGTGCGAGTTTGAGGTTCAGGATTACGGTGAAGAGTGGGTCATGCCAATGGTTATTTTTAATGGACAGGTCCAACATCATGGATAGGGTTAGGATTAGTCGGTCGTTGTGTTCTACGGAAAGGATAAGTTAAGGATTAAGGTTAGGGTCCAGCTCTGATGGGAGTGCAATTCTGAAATTGCATATCAGTGTTGAGGAGGGCACTGGGTGATGTTGATGCTGACGTTGAGAGGAAAGGCCCAGGATTCAGTGCTAGGGATAAATTTTGTGTTCTCTCTGGTTTCCAGAGACATTAGCATTGAGGAAAGAGTTAGGTTTGGGTCTGATGTGACGGGGAGTGCAAGATGGTGGATCAGGGTTATGGTTAGTCATGGGTGACGTCAATGTTCCAGTTGAGGTTTCAGGACCACTGGCTAGGGCTAGGGTTAGGGTTAAGTTTTTCGGAAGCTGTAGAGAGAGGGTATTGTTACATTTAGACATAGGGTCCTACTCTTACGTAAGGGCGAATGTGCGATTCAGTTCCAGGATTACAGTGAGGCAAGGGTGATATTCAAGGTGATGTTGGAGTTTCAGGTCCCAGGTCCACGATAGGATTAGGGTTATGTAATCGTAGAAGGGTATGGGGTTTACGTGGATATGGCTCAATTTTGTATCCTACTCTGATGTGAGGGCGGAGGCCAGATTGATCTTGATCATCATGGTGTGTCAAAGGTGACCTCAATGCTGACTCTGAAGGTCCAGGTTAAGGGACCTTGGTTAGGGGTTGGGTTTTCTGTAAGGAAAAGTCTAAGCAGAAGATATGGTTATGGACATAATTAGGGTGCAATTTTGATGTCAGGGCGAGTGTGAGGTCGAGTCACAGGGTTCATGTGTCATAGGTGATATCAATGGTGAAGGCGAAATATCTGGTCCATGGATCGGGTCTAGGGTTAGGTTTAGGTGTTTGATAAGGAGTACGGATGAGATAGGGTTACAGTTAGATTCGGTCCATCTCTGATGTGAGGGCGAGAGCAAGATTGAGTTTCAGTTTCAAGGTGAGGTGTGGGTGACATTAATGCTTAATGTGAAGTGTCAGATCCTGTCGCCAGGGTATGGCTGGCATTAGTTGTAAGTTAAGGTGTATGGGGCTGATTGAGTGACAGTTAGAGTTCTGATCCGACTCTGATGTTAGGGCAATGGCCAGAATGAGCTTCAGTTTAATGGGGAGGAATGACAGACGTCAATGCTGATGGTGGCAGTTCAGTTAAAGCGGCCTGGGCTAGGGTTAGTGTTTCCTGTATGGGAATGTCTATGCATATGATACGGTTACGGAGAGAATTTGGGTTTAATTCTGATGTGAGTGCGAGGGGGAGATTGAGGCTCAGGGTAAAGATGTGTCTTCTAGTCGGCAGCAATGTTGAAGGCGGAGTATCTAGTCCAGGGCTCGGGACTAGGGTTAGGCTTAGGTGTTCAGTAAGATTTACAGGAACATAGAGTTACATTTAGAGTTCGCATCTGACCCTGATGTGAGGGCGATGACCAGATTGAAGTTCAGGTTTACTTTGAGGCAAGACAGACGTTGAAGCTGATGGTGTCAGTTCAGGTAAAGTGTCCAGGGCTAGAGTTAGGTTATTTTGTTCTGTGAGGTGTACAGGAAGTTTAGGGTTATGGACAGTCTTAGTGTTGGTCTCTAATCTGAGGGCATGTTTGAAATTAAGTTTCAGGATTACAGTGAAGTATGGTTGATGCCAATGGTTACGGTGAAGAGACAGGTAAAGATTCATGGGTAGGGTTGAGATTAGTTGGTCATTCTGTTCTACAGAAAGGATAAGTTAAGGATGAGAGTTAGGGTCAAGCTCTGATGTTAGTGTGATTCTGAAATTGCGTTTCAGTGTTGAGGAGGGCCCTGGGTGATGTCGATGCTGATGTTGTGTGGTTGGCCCAGGATTCATTGCTTGGGTTAAAATTTTGTGTTCTCTCTGGTTTACAGAGACATTAGCATTACGGAAAGGGTTAGATTCTGGGTCTGATGTGGCGGGGAGTGCAAGATGGTGGATCAGGTTTGTGGTGAGCCATGGGTGACGTCAATGTTCCAGGTGAGGTGTCAGGACCACTGGCCAGGGCTAGGGTTATGGTTAGGTTATTCGGAAGCTGTAGAGAGAGGGTATTTTTACATTTAGACATAAGGTCCTTCTCTTACGTTAGGGCGAACGTGCGATTCAGTTCAAGGATTATAGTGAGGCAAGGGTGATATCCATGGTGATGGTGGAGTTTCAGGTCACAGGACCACGCTAGGGTTAATTTTATGTAATCGTTAAAGGGTATGGTGTGGAGCGGGATACGGTTCGATTTGCATCCTACTCTGACGTGAGGGCGAAGGCCAGATTGATCTTCATTATCATGGTGTGGCATCGGTGACATCAATGCTGACGCTGAGGGTTCAGGTTAATAGACCTGGGTTAGGGATAAGGTTTTCTGTAAGGAGAAGTCTATGGGGTACATATGGTTATGGACAGAATTAGGGAGCAATTCTGATGTCAGGGCGAGTGTGAGTTTGAGTCGCAGGGTCAAGGGAGTCATAGTTGATATCAATGGTGAAGGTGAATTATCTGGTTCATGGATCGGGTCTACATTTAGATTTAGGTGTTCGATGAGGAATACAGGTGTGATAGCGTTACAGTTAGAATTCAGATCTATCTCTGATGTGATGGCGAGTGCAAGATTGAGTTTCAAGTTTAATGTGAAATGTGGGTGACATCAAAGACGAAGGTGAAGTGTCAGATCCTGGCGCCAGGGCTACGGTTAGCATTAGTTGTAAGGTATGGAGTATGGGTCAGATTGAGTGACAGTTAGAGTTCTGATCTGACTCTGATGTGAAGGAAATGGCCAGAATGTGCTTCAGGATTCTGGGGAGGAATGACAGAATTTGATGCTGATGCTGGCGGTGCAGTTAAATTCGCCAGGGCTAGGTTTAGAATTTCCTGTAATGTAAAATCTATGCGTATGATACGGTTACAGAGTGAATTAGGGTTCAGTTCTGATGTGAGGGCGAGGGTGAGATTGAGGCTCAGAGTAAAGATGGTTCTCCAAGTTGTCATCAATGTTGAAGGCGCAGAATCTAGTCCAGGGCTCGGGCCTAGGTTTAGGGTTAGGTGTTCTGTAAGATTTACAGTAACTTACAATTATATTTAGAGTTTGTATCTGACCCTGATGTGAGGGCGATGGCCAGATTGAGCTTCAGGTTTACGGTGTGGCATGACAGACGTTGAAGCTGATGGTGTCGGCTCAGGTAAAGTGGCCAGGGCTAGAGTTAGGTTATTGTGTTCAGTGAGGTGTACAGGAAGGATAGGGTGATTGACAGACGTAGGTCTGGTCTCTGATGTGAGGGCAAGTGCAAAATTGAGGTTCAGGATTACAGTGAAGGGTGGGTCATGCCAATGTTTACGGTGAATGGACAGGACCAAGAGTCATGGCTTGGGTTAGGATTAGTGGGTCGTTCTGTTCTACAGAAAGGATAAGATAGGGATTAAGGTTAGGGTCCAGCTCTGATGTGTGTGCTGGTGTGAAATTGCGTTTCAGTGATGTGGAGGTCCCTGGGTGTTGTCAATGCTGACGTTGTGTGGATAGGCCCAGGATTCAGTGCTAGGGTTAAAATTTTGTGTTCTCTCAGGTTTCCAAAGATATTAGCATTTCGGAAAGAGTTAGGTTCTTGGTATGATGTGACAGGGAGTGCAAGATGGTAGATCAGGTTTATGGTGAGGCATGGGTGAGGTCAAAGTTCCAGGTGAAATGTCAGGACCCCTGGCCAGGGCTAGGATTAGGGATAGGTTTTTCGGAAGCTCCAGAGAGAGGGTATTGTTACATTTAGACATAGGGTCCTTCTCTTACGTTAGGGCGAATGTTCTAATCAGTTCCAGGATTACAGTGATGCAAGGGTGATATCCATGATGATGGTGGAGTTTCAGGACATAGATCTGCACTAGGGTGGGGTTATGTAATCGGTAAAGGATATGGGGTGGACCGGGTTACGGTTCGAATTGCATCCTTCTCTGACATGAGGGCGAAGGCCAGATTGATCCTAATCATCGTGGTGTGGCATCGGTGACATCAATGCTGACGCTGAGGGTCCAGGTTAAGGGACCTTGGTTAGGGGTATGGTTTTCTGTTAGGAAAAGTCTATGCAGGAGATATGGTTATGGACATAATTTGATTGCAATTTTCATGTCAGGGCGAGTGTGAGATTCAGTCACAGGGTTGAGGGAGTCATAGTTGATATCAATGGTGAAGGCGAAGTATCTGGTCCATGGGTATTGTCTAGGGTTAAGTTTAGGTGTTCGATAAGGAGTACGGGATAGATAGGGTTACAGTTAGATTCGGATCCATCTCTGATGTGAGGGCGAGAGCAAGATTGAGTTTCAGTTTTAAGGTGAGCTCTGTGTGACATTAATGCTTAAGGTGAAGTGTGAGATCCTGGTGCTAGGGCTAGGGCTGGCATTAGTTGTAAGTTAAGGTGTATGGGGCTGATTGAGTGACAGTTCGAATTCTGATCGGACTCTGATGTGAGGGCAATGGCCAGAATGAGCTTCAGGATTATGGGGAGGAATGACAGACGTCAATGATGATGGTGGCGTTACAGTTAAAGGGGCCTGGGCTAGGATTCGGGTTTCCTGTAAGGAAAGTTTATGCATATGATATGGTTACGGAGAGAATTTGGGTTCAATTCTGATGTGAGTGCGAGTGGGCGATTGAGGCTCAGGGTAAAGATGTGTCTCCTAGTTGGCAGCAATGTTGAAAGCGGAGTATCTAGTCCATGGCTCGGTACTAGGGTTAGGCTTAGGAGTTCAGTAAGATTTACAGGAACATCGAGTTACATTTAGAGTTCGCATCTGACCCTGATGTGAGGGCTATGGCCAGATTGAGCTTCAGGTTTACTTTGCGGCATGACAGACGTTGAAGCTGATGGTGTCGGTTCAGGTAAATTGGCCAGGGCTAGAATTACATTATTGTGTTCTGTGAGGTGTACAGGAAAAATAGGGTGATGGACAGACGTAGGGCTGGTATCTGATGTGAGGGCAAGTTCGAGATTGAGGTTCAGGATTATGGTGAAGCATGCTTGATGGCAATGATTACGGAGAAGGGACAGGTAAAGAGTCCTCTCTAGGGTTGAGATTAGTGGGTCATTCTGTTCTACAGAAAGGATAAGTTAAGGAGTAGGGTTAGGTTCCACCTCTGATGTGAGCGCGATTCTGAAATTGCGTTTCAGTGTTGAGGAGGGCCCTGGGTGATGTCGATGCTGACGTTGTGTGGATAGGCCCAGGATTCAGTGCTAG
The DNA here is from genome assembly GCF_030020395.1 of Manis pentadactyla. Taxonomy (NCBI): domain Eukaryota; kingdom Metazoa; phylum Chordata; class Mammalia; order Pholidota; family Manidae; genus Manis; species Manis pentadactyla. The sequence goes on along the minus strand of NC_080019.1, from coordinate 61,954,399 downwards.
GGTTAAAATTTTGCGTTCTCTCTGGTTTCCTGAGACATCAGCATTACGGAAAGAGTTAGGTCCTGGGTCTGATGTGACGGGCAGTGCAAGGTGGTGGATCAAGTTTTGGTGAGGCACGGGTGATGTCAATGTTCCAGGTGAGGTGCCAGGATAACTTGCCAGGGCTAGGGTTAGGGTTACGATTTTCTGAAGCTGTAGAGAGAGCGTATTGTTGCATTTAGACATAGGGTCCTTCTCTTACGTTAGGGCGAATGTGCGATTCATTTCCAGGATTACAGTGAGGGAAGGGTGGTAACCATGGTGATGGTTTAGTTTCAGGCCACAGGTCCACGCTAGGGTTAGGGTTATGTATTCGTTACAGGGTATGGGGATTACATGAATACGGCTCCATTTGGGATCCTAGTCTGATGTGAGGTCGAAGGCCAGATTGATCTTGATCATTATGGTGTGGCATAGGTGACATCAATGCTGACACTGAGGGTCCAGGTTAAGGGACTTTTTAAGGGTAGGGTTTTCTGTAAGGAAAATTCTATGCAGAAGATATGGTTATGGACATAATTAGGGTGCAATTTTGATGTCAGGGCGAGTGTGAGATCAAGTCACAGGTTTGAGGGAGTCATAGTTGATATCAATGGTGAAGGCGAAGTATCTGTTCCATGGATCGGGTCTAGGGTTAGGTTTAGGTTTTCAATAAGGAGTACGGGTGAGATAGGGTTACAGTTAGATTCGGATCCATCTCTGATGTGAGGGCGAGTAAAAGATTGAGTTTCAGTTTTAAGGTGAGCTCTGGGTGACATTAATGCTTAAGGTGAAGTGTCAGAACCTGGCGCCAGGGTTAGGGCTGGCATTAGCTGTAAGTTAAATTGTATGGGGCTGATTGAGTGACAGTTAGAGTACTGATCCGACACTGATGTGAGGGCAATGACCAGAATGAGCTTCAGGATTATGGGGAGCAATGACAGACGTCAATGCTGATGGTGGCCGTTCAGTTAAAGGGGCCTGGTCTAGGGTTAGGGTTTCCTGTAAGGGAAAGTCTATGCATATGATAAGGTTATGGAGAGAATTTGGGTTCAATTCTGATGTGAGTGTGAGGGTGAGATTGAGCCTCAGGGTAAAGATGTGCCTCCTAGTCGGCAGCAATGTTGTAGGCGGAGTATCTAGTCCAGGCTCGGGTCTAGGGTTAAGCTTAGGTGTTCAGTAAGATCTACAGGAACATAGAGTTACATTTAGAGTTTTCATCTGACCCTGATGTGTGGTTGATGGCCAGATTGATCTTCAGTTTTACGGTGTGGCATGACAGACGTTGAAGCTAATGGTGTCGGCTCAGGTATAGTGGCCAGGGCTAGAGCTACGGTATTGTGTTCTGTGAGGTGTACAGGAAGGATAGGGGTATTGATAGACTTAGGGATGGTCTCTGATGTGAGGGCAAGTGCGAGTTTGAGGTTCAGGATTACGGTGAAGAGTGGGTCATGCCAATGGTTATTTTTAATTGACAGGTCCAAGCATCATGGATAGGGTTAGGATTAGTCGGTCGTTGTGTTCTACGGAAAGGATAAGTTAAGGATTAAGGTTAGGGTCCAGCTCTGATGGGAGTGCAAATCTGAAATTGCATATCAGTGTTGAGGAGGGCACTGGGTGATGTTGATGCTGACGTTGAGAGGAAAGGCCCAGGATTCAGTGCTAGGGATAAATTTTGTGTTCTCTCTGGTTTCCAGAGACATTAGCATTGAGGAAAGAGTTAGGTTTGGGTCTGATGTGACGGGGAGTGCAAGATGGTGGATCAGGGTTATGGTTAGTCATGGGTGACGTCAATGTTCCAGTTGAGGTTTCAGGACCACTGGCTAGGGCTAGGGTTAGGGTTAAGTTTTTCGGAAGCTGTAGAGAGAGGGTATTGTTACATTTAGACATAGGGTCCTACTCTTACGTAAGGGCGAATGTGCGATTCAGTTCCAGGATTACAGTGAGGCAAGGGTGATATTCAAGGTGATGTTGGAGTTTCAGGTCCCAGGTCCACGATAGGATTAGGGTTATGTAATCGTAGAAGGGTATGGGGTTTACGTGGATATGGCTCAATTTTGTATCCTACTCTGATGTGAGGGCGGAGGCCAGATTGATCTTGATCATCATGGTGTGTCAAAGGTGACCTCAATGCTGACTCTGAAGGTCCAGGTTAAGGGACCTTGGTTAGGGGTTGGGTTTTCTGTAAGGAAAAGTCTAAGCAGAAGATATGGTTATGGACATAATTAGGGTGCAATTTTGATGTCAGGGCGAGTGTGAGGTCGAGTCACAGGGTTCATGTGTCATAGGTGATATCAATGGTGAAGGCGAAATATCTGGTCCATGGATCGGGTCTAGGGTTAGGTTTAGGTGTTTGATAAGGAGTACGGATGAGATAGGGTTACAGTTAGATTCGGTCCATCTCTGATGTGAGGGCGAGAGCAAGATTGAGTTTCAGTTTCAAGGTGAGGTGTGGGTGACATTAATGCTTAATGTGAAGTGTCAGATCCTGTCGCCATGGTATGGCTGGCATTAGTTGTAAGTTAAGGTGTATGGGGCTGATTGAGTGACAGTTAGAGTTCTGATCCGACTCTGATGTTAGGGCAATGGCCAGAATGAGCTTCAGTTTTATGGGGAGGAATGACAGACGTCAATGCTGATGGTGGCAGTTCAGTTAAAGGGGCCTGGGCTAGGGTTAGTGTTTCCTGTATGGGAATGTCTATGCATATGATACGGTTACGGAGAGAATTTGGGTTTAATTCTGATGTGAGTGCGAGGGGGAGATTGAGGCTCAGGGTAAAGATGTGTCTTCTAGTCGGCAGCAATGTTGAAGGCGGAGTATCTAGTCCAGGGCTCGGGACTAGGGTTAGGCTTAGGTGTTCAGTAAGATTTACAGGAACATAGAGTTACATTTAGAGTTCGCATCTGACCCTGATGTGAGGGCGATGACCAGATTGAAGTTCAGGTTTACTTTGAGGCAAGACAGACGTTGAAGCTGATGGTGTCAGTTCAGGTAAAGTGTCCAGGGCTAGAGTTAGGTTATTTTGTTCTGTGAGGTGTACAGGAAGTTTAGGGTTATGGACAGTCTTAGTGTTGGTCTCTAATCTGAGGGCATGTTTGAAATTAAGTTTCAGGATTACAGTGAAGTATGGTTGATGCCAATGGTTACGGTGAAGAGACAGGTAAAGATTCATGGGTAGGGTTGAGATTAGTTGGTCATTCTGTTCTACAGAAAGGATAAGTTAAGGATGAGAGTTAGGGTCAAGCTCTGATGTTAGTGTGATTCTGAAATTGCGTTTCAGTGTTGAGGAGGGCCCTGGGTGATGTCGATGCTGATGTTGTGTGGTTGGCCCAGGATTCATTGCTTGGGTTAAAATTTTGTGTTCTCTCTGGTTTACAGAGACATTAGCATTACGGAAAGGGTTAGATTCTGGGTCTGATGTGGCGGGGAGTGCAAGATGGTGGATCAGGTTTGTGGTGAGCCATGGGTGACGTCAATGTTCCAGGTGAGGTGTCAGGACCACTGGCCAGGGCTAGGGTTATGGTTAGGTTATTCGGAAGCTGTAGAGAGAGGGTATTTTTACATTTAGACATAAGGTCCTTCTCTTACGTTAGGGCGAACGTGCGATTCAGTTCAAGGATTATAGTGAGGCAAGGGTGATATCCATGGTGATGGTGGAGTTTCAGGTCACAGGACCACGCTAGGGTTAATTTTATGTAATCGTTAAAGGGTATGGTGTGGAGCGGGATACGGTTCGATTTGCATCCTACTCTGACGTGAGGGCGAAGGCCAGATTGATCTTCATTATCATGGTGTGGCATCGGTGACATCAATGCTGACGCTGAGGGTTCAGGTTAATAGACCTGGGTTAGGGATAAGGTTTTCTGTAAGGAAAAGTCTATGGGGTACATATGGTTATGGACAGAATTAGGGAGCAATTCTGATGTCAGGGCGAGTGTGAGTTTGAGTCGCAGGGTCAAGGGAGTCATAGTTGATATCAATGGTGAAGGTGAATTATCTGGTTCATGGATCGGGTCTACATTTAGATTTAGGTGTTCGATGAGGAATACAGGTGTGATAGCGTTACAGTTAGAATTCAGATCTATCTCTGATGTGATGGCGAGTGCAAGATTGAGTTTCAAGTTTAATGTGAAATGTGGGTGACATCAAAGACGAAGGTGAAGTGTCAGATCCTGGCGCCAGGGCTACGGTTAGCATTAGTTGTAAGGTATGGAGTATGGGTCAGATTGAGTGACAGTTAGAGTTCTGATCTGACTCTGATGTGAAGGAAATGGCCAGAATGTGCTTCAGGATTCTGGGGAGGAATGACAGAATTTGATGCTGATGCTGGCGGTGCAGTTAAATTCGCCAGGGCTAGGTTTAGAATTTCCTGTAATGTAAAATCTATGCGTATGATACGGTTACAGAGTGAATTAGGGTTCAGTTCTGATGTGAGGGCGAGTGTGAGATTGAGGCTCAGAGTAAAGATGGTTCTCCAAGTTGTCATCAATGTTGAAGGCGCAGAATCTAGTCCAGGGCTCGGGCCTAGGTTTAGGGTTAGGTGTTCTGTAAGATTTACAGTAACTTACAATTATATTTAGAGTTTGTATCTGACCCTGATGTGAGGGCGATGGCCAGATTGAGCTTCAGGTTTACGGTGTGGCATGACAGACGTTGAAGCTGATGGTGTCGGCTCAGGTAAAGTGGCCAGGGCTAGAGTTAGGTTATTGTGTTCAGTGAGGTGTACAGGAAGGATAGGGTGATTGACAGACGTAGGTCTGGTCTCTGATGTGAGGGCAAGTGCAAAATTGAGGTTCAGGATTACAGTGAAGGGTGGGTCATGCCAATGTTTACGGTGAATGGACAGGACCAAGAGTCATGGCTTGGGTTAGGATTAGTGGGTCGTTCTGTTCTACAGAAAGGATAAGATAGGGATTAAGGTTAGGGTCCAGCTCTGATGTGTGTGCTGGTGTGAAATTGCGTTTCAGTGATGTGGAGGTCCCTGGGTGTTGTCAATGCTGACGTTGTGTGGATAGGCCCAGGATTCAGTGCTAGGGTTAAAATTTTGTGTTCTCTCAGGTTTCCAAAGATATTAGCATTTCGGAAAGAGTTAGGTTCTTGGTATGATGTGACAGGGAGTGCAAGATGGTAGATCAGGTTTATGGTGAGGCATGGGTGAGGTCAAAGTTCCAGGTGAAGTGTCAGGACCTCTGGCCAGGGCTAGGGTTAGGGATAGGTTTTTTGGAAGCTCCAGAGAGAGGGTATTGTTACATTTAGACATAGGGTCCTTCTCTTACGTTAGGGCGAATGTTCTAATCAGCTCCAGGATTACAGTGATGCAAGGGTGATATCCATGGTGATGGTGGAGTTTCAGGACATAGATCTGCACTAGGGTGGGGTTATGTAATCGGTAAAGGATATGGGGTGGACCGGGTTACGGTTCGAATTGCATCCTTCTCTGACATGAGGGCGAAGGCCAGATTGATCTTAATCATCGTGGTGTGGCATCGGTGACATCAATGCTGACGCTGAGGGTCCAGGTTAAGGGACCTTGGTTAGGGGTATGGTTTTCTGTTAGGAAAAGTCTATGCAGAAGATATGGTTATGGACATAATTTGATTGCAATTTTCATGTCAGGGCGAGTGTGAGATTCAGTCACAGGGTTGAGGGAGTCATAGTTGATGTCAATGGTGAAGGCGAAGTACCTGGTCCATGGGTCGGGTCAAGGGTTAAGTTTAGGTGTTCGATAATGTGTACGGGATAGATAGGGTTACAGTTAGATTCGGATCCATCTCTGATGTGAGGGCGAGAGCAAGATTGAGTTTCAGTTTTAAGGTGAGCTCTGTGTGACATTAATGCTTAAGGTGAAGTGTGAGATCCTGGTGCTAGGGCTAGGGCTGGCATTAGTTGTAAGTTAAGGTGTATGGGGCTGATTGAGTGACAGTTCGAATTCTGATCGGACTCTGATGTGAGGTCAATGGCCAGAATGAGCTTCAGGATTATGGGGAGGAATGACAGACGTCAATGATGATGGTGGCGTTACAGTTAAAGGGGCCTGGGCTAGGATTCGGGTTTCCTGTAAGGAAAGTTTATGCATATGATATGGTTACGGAGAGAATTTGGGTTCAATTCTGATGTGAGTGCGAGTGGGCGATTGAGGCTCAGGGTAAAGATGTGTCTCCTAGTTGGCAGCAATGTTGAAAGCAGAGTATCTAGTCCATGGCTCGGTACTAGGGTTAGGCTTAGGAGTTCAGTAAGATTTACAGGAACATCGAGTTACATTTAGAGTTCGCATCTGACCCTGATGTGAGGGCTATGGCCAGATTGAGCTTCAGGTTTACTTTGCGGCATGACAGACGTTGAAGCTGATGGTGTCGGTTCAGGTAAATTGGCCAGGGCTAGAATTACGTTATTGTGTTCTGTGAGGTGTACAGGAAAAATAGGGTGATGGACAGACGTAGGGCTGGTATCTGATGTGAGGGCAAGTTCGAGATTGAGGTTCAGGATTATGGTGAAGCATGCTTGATGGCAATGATTACGGAGAAGGGACAGGTAAAGAGTCCTCTCTAGGGTTGAGATTAGTGGGTCATTCTGTTCTACAGAAAGGATAAGTTAAGGAGTAGGGTTAGGTTCCACCTCTGATGTGAGCGCGATTCTGAAATTGCGTTTCAGTGTTGAGGAGGGCCCTGGGTGATGTCGATGCTGACGTTGTGTGGATAGGCCCAGGATTCAGTGCTAGGGTTAAAATTTTGCGTTCTCTCTGGTTTCCAGAGACATTAGCATTACGGAAAGAGTTAGGTCCTGGGTCTGATGTGACGGGCAGTGCAAGGTGGTGGATCAAGTTTTGGTGAGGCACGGGTGATGTCAATGTTCCAGGTGAGGTGCCAGGATAACTTGCCAGGGCTAGGGTTAGGGTTACGATTTTCTGAAGCTGTAGAGAGAGCGTATTGTTGCATTTAGACATAGGGTCCTTCTCTTACGTTAGGGCGAATGTGCGATTCATTTCCAGGATTACAGTGAGGGAAGGGTGGTAACCATGGTGATGGTTTAGTTTCAGGCCACAGGTCCACGCTAGGGTTAGGGTTATGTATTCGTTACAGGGTATGGGGATTACATGAATACGGCTCCATTTGGGATCCTAGTCTGATGTGAGGTCGAAGGCCAGATTGATCTTGATCATTATGGTGTGGCATAGGTGACATCAATGCTGACACTGAGGGTCCAGGTTAAGGGACCTTTTTAAGGGTAGGGTTTTCTGTAAGGAAAATTCTATGCAGAAGATATGGTTATGGACATAATTAGGGTGCAATTTTGATGTCAGGGCGAGTGTGACATCAAGTCACAGGTTTGAGGGAGTCATAGTTGATATCAATGGTGAAGGCGAAGTATCTGTTCCATGGATCGGGTCTAGGGTTAGGTTTAGGTTTTCAATAAGGAGTACGGGTGAGATAGGGTTACAGTTAGATTCGGATCCATCTCTGATGTGAGGGCGAGTAAAAGATTGAGTTTCAGTTTTAAGGTGAGCTCTGGGTGACATTAATGCTTAAGGTGAAGTGTCAGATCCTGGCGCCAGGGTTAGGGCTGGCATTAGCTGTAAGTTAAATTGTATGGGGCTGATTGAGTGACAGTTAGAGTACTGATCCGACACTGATGTGAGGGCAATGACCAGAATGAGCTTCAGGATTATGGGGAGCAATGACAGACGTCAATGCTGATGGTGGCCATTCAGTTAAAGGGGCCTGGTCTAGGGTTAGGGTTTCCTGTAAGGGAAAGTCTATGCATATGATACGGTTATGGAGAGAATTTGGGTTCAATTCTGATGTGAGTGTGAGGGTGAGATTGAGCCTCAGGGTAAAGATGTGCCTCCTAGTCGGCAGCAATGTTGTAGGCGGAGTATCTAGTCCAGGCTCGGGTCTAGGGTTAAGCTTAGGTGTTCAGTAAGATCTACAGGAACATAGAGTTACATTTAGAGTTTTCATCTGACCCTGATGTGTGGTTGATGGCCAGATTGATCTTCAGTTTTACGGTGCGGCATGACAGACGTTGAAGCTAATGGTGTCGGCTCAGGTATAGTGGCCAGGGCTAGAGCTACGGTATTGTGTTCTGTGAGGTGTACAGGAAGGATAGGGGTATTGATAGAGTTAGGGATGGTCTCTGATGTGAGGGCAAGTGCGAGTTTGAGGTTCAGGATTACGGTGTAGAGTGGGTCATGCCAATGGTTATTTTTAATGGACAGGTCCAAGCATCATGGATAGGGTTAGGATTAGTCGGTCGTTGTGTTCTACGGAAAGGATAAGTTAAGGATTAAGGTTAGGGTCCAGCTCTGATGGGAGTGCAATTCTGAAATTGCATATCAGTGTTGAGGAGGGCACTGGGTGATGTTGATGCTGACGTTGAGAGGAAAGGCCCAGGATTCAGTGCTAGGGATAAATTTTGTGTTCTCTCTGGTTTCCAGAGACATTAGCATTGAGGAAAGAGTTAGGTTTGGGTCTGATGTGACGGGGAGTGCAAGATGGTGGATCAGGGTTATGGTTAGGCATGGGTGACGTCAATGTTCCAGGTGAGGTGTCAGGACCACTGGCTAGGGCTAGGGTTAGGGTTAGGTTTTTCGGAAGCTGTAGAGAGAGGGTATTGTTACATTTAGACATAGGGTCCTACTCTTACGTAAGGGCGAATGTGCGATTCAGTTCCAGGATTACAGTGAGGCAAGGGTGATATTCAAGGTGATGTTGGAGTTTCAGGTCCCAGGTCCGCGATAGGATTAGGGTTATGTAATCGTAAAAGGGTATGGGGTTTACGTGGATATGGCTCAATTTTGTATCCTACTCTGATGTGAGGGCGGAGGCCAGATTGATCTTGATCATCATGGTGTGTCAAAGGTGACCTCAATGCTGACTCTGAAGGTCCAGGTTAAGGGACCTTGGTTAGGGGTAGGGTTTTCTGTAAGGAAAAGTCTAAGCAGAAGATATGGTTATGGACATAATTAGGGTGCAATTTTGATGTCAGGGCGAGTGTGAGGTCGAGTCACAGGGTTCATGTGTCATAGGTGATATCAATGGTGAAGGCGAAATATCTGGTCCATGGATCGGGTCTAGGGTTAGGTTTAGGTGTTTGATAAGGAGTACGGATGAGATAGGGTTACAGTTAGATTCGGTCCATCTCTGATGTGAGGGCGAGAGCAAGATTGAGTTTCAGTTTCAAGGTGAGGTGTGGGTGACATTAATGCTTAATGTGAAGTGTCAGATCCTGTCGCCAGGGTATGGCTGGCATTAGTTGTAAGTTAAGGTGTATGGGGCTGATTGAGTGACAGTTAGAGTTCTGATCCGACTCTGATGTTAGGGCAATGGCCAGAATGAGCTTCAGTTTTATGGGGAGGAATGACAGACGTCAATGCTGATGGTGGCAGTTCAGTTAAAGGGGCCTGGGCTAGGGTTAGTGTTTCCTGTATGGGAATGTCTATGCATATGCTACGGTTACGGAGAGAATTTGGGTTTAATTCTGATGTGAGTGCGAGGGGGAGATTGAGGCTCAGGGTAAAGATGTGTCTTCTAGTCGGCAGCAATGTTGAAGGCGGAGTATCTAGTCCAGGGCTCGGGACTAGGGTTAGGCTTAGGTGTTCAGTAAGATTTACAGGAACATAGAGTTACATTTAGAGTTCGCATCTGACCCTGATGTGAGGGCGATGACCAGATTGAAGTTCAGGTTTACTTTGAGGCAAGACAGACGTTGAAGCTGATGGTGTCAGTTCAGGTAAAGTGTCCAGGGCTAGAGTTAGGTTATTTTGTTCTGTGAGGTGTACAGGAAGTTTAGGGTTATGGACAGTCTTAGTGTTGGTCTCTAATCTGAGGGCATGTTTGAAATTAAGTTTCAGGATTACAGTGAATTATGGTTGATGCCAATGGTTACGGTGAAGAGACAGGTAAAGATTCATGGGTAGGGTTGAGATTAGTTGGTCATTCTGTTCTACAGAAAGGATAAGTTAAGGATGAGAGTTAGGGTCAAGCTCTGATGTTAGTGTGATTCTGAAATTGCGTTTCAGTGTTGAGGAGGGCCCTGGGTGATGTCGATGCTGATGTTGTGTGGTTGGCCCAGGATTCATTGCTTGGGTTAAAATTTTGTGTTCTCTCTGGTTTACAGAGACATTAGCATTACGGAAAGGGTTAGATTCTGGGTCTGATGTGGCGGGGAGTTCCAGATGGTGGATCAGGTTTGTGGTGAGCCATGGGTGACGTCAATGTTCCAGGTGTGGTGTCAGGACCACTGGCCAGGGCTAGGGTTATGGTTAGGTTATTCGGAAGCTGTAGAGAGAGGGTATTTTTACATTTAGACATAAGGTCCTTCTCTTACGTTAGGGCGAACGTGCGATTCAGTTCAAGGATTATAGTGAGGCAAGGGTGATATCCATGGTGATGGTGGAGTTTCAGGTCACAGGACCACGCTAGGGTTAATTTTATGTAATCGTTAAAGGGTATGGTGTGGAGCGGGATACGGTTCGATTTGCATCCTACTCTGACGTGAGGGCGAAGGCCAGATTGATCTTCATTATCAGGGTGTGGCATCGGTGACATCAATGCTGACGCTGAGGGTTCAGGTTAATAGACCTGGGTTAGGGATAAGGTTTTCTGTAAGGAAAAGTCTATATGGTACATATGGTTATGGACAGAATTAGGGAGCAATTCTGATGTCAGGGCGAGTGTGAGTTTGAGTCGCAGGGTCAAGGGAGTCATAGTTGATATCAATGGTGAAGGTGAATTATCTGGTTCATGGATCGGGTCTACATTTAGATTTAGGTGTTCGATGAGGAATACAGGTGTGATAGCGTTACAGTTAGAATTCAGATCTATCTCTGATGTGATGGCGAGTGCAAGATTGAGTTTCAAGTTTAATGTGAAATGTGGGTGACATCAAAGACGAAGGTGAAGTGTCAGATCCTGGCGCCAGGGCTACGGTTAGCATTAGTTGTAAGGTATGGAGTATGGGTCAGATTGAGTGACAGTTAGAGTTCTGATCTGACTCTGATGTGAAGGAAATGGCCAGAATGTGCTTCAGGATTATGGGGAGGAATGACAGAATTTGATGCTGATGCTGGCGGTGCAGTTAAATTCGCCAGGGCTAGGTTTAGAATTTCCTGTAATGTAAAATCTATGCGTATGATACGGTTACAGAGTGAATTAGGGTTCAGTTCTGATGTGAGGGCGAGGGTGAGATTGAGGCTCAGAGTAAAGATGGTTCTCCAAGTTGTCATCAATGTTGAAGGCGCAGAATCTAGTCCAGGGCTCGGGCCTAGGGTTAGGGTTAGGTGTTCTGTAAGATTTACAGTAACTTACAATTATATTTAGAGTTTGTATCTGACCCTGATGTGAGGGCGATGGCCAGATTGAGCTTCAGGTTTACGGTGTGGCATGACAGACGTTGAAGCTGATGGTGTCGGCTCAGGTAAAGTGGCCAGGGCTAGAGTTAGGTTATTGTGTTCAGTGAGGTGTACAGGAAGGATAGGGTGATTGACAGACGTAGGTCTGGTCTCTGATGTGAGGGCAAGTGCAAAATTGAGGTTCAGGATTACAGTGAAGGGTGGGTCATGCCAATGTTTACGGTGAATGGACAGGACCAAGAGTCATGGCTTGGGTTAGGATTAGTGGGTCGTTCTGTTCTACAGAAAGGATAAGATAGGGATTAAGGTTAGGGTCCAGCTCTGATGTGTGTGCTGGTGTGAAATTGCGTTTCAGTGATGTGGAGGTCCCTGGGTGTTGTCAATGCTGACGTTGTGTGGATAGGCCCAGGATTCAGTGCTAGGGTTAAAATTTTGTGTTCTCTCAGGTTTCCAAAGATATTAGCATTTCGGAAAGAGTTAGGTTCTTGGTATGATGTGACAGGGAGTGCAAGATGGTGGATCAGGTTTATGGTGAGGCATGGGTGAGGTCAAAGTTAAAGGTGAAGTGTCAGGACCCCTGGCCAGGGCTAGGGTTAGGGATAGGTTTTTCGGAAGCTCCAGAGAGAGGGTATTGTTACATTTAGACACATTGTCCTTCTCTTACGTTAGGGCGAATGTTCTAATCAGCTCCAGGATTACAGTGATGCAAGGGTGATATCCATGGTGATGGTGGAGTTTCAGGACACAGATCCGCACTAGGGTGGGGTTATGTAATCGGTAAAGGATATGGGGTGGACCGGGTTACAGTTCGATTTGCATCCTTCTCTGACATGAGGGCGAAGGCCAGATTGATCTTAATCATCGTGGTGTGGCATCGGTGACATCAATGCTGACGCTGAGGGTCCAGGTTAAGGGACCTTGGTTAGGGGTATGGTTTTCTGTTAGGAAAAGTCTATGCAGAAGATATGGTTATGGACATAATTTGATTGCAATTTTCATGTCATGGCGAGTGTGAGATTCAGTCACAGGGTTGAGGGAGTCATAGTTGATATCAATGGTGAAGGCGAAGTATCTGGTCCATGGTTTGGGTCTAGGGTTAGGTTTAGGTGTTCGATAAGGAGTACGGGATAGATAGGGTTACAGTTAGATTCGGATCCATCTCTGATGTGAGGGCGAGAGCAAGATTGAGTTTCAGTTTTAAGGTGAGCTCTGTGTGACATTAATGCTTAAGGTGAAGTGTGAGATCCTGGTGCTAGGGCTAGGGCTGGCATTAGTTGTAAGTTAAGGTGTATGGGACTGATTGAGTGACAGTTCGAATTCTGATCGGACTCTGATGTGAGGGCAATGGCCAGAATGAGCTTCAGGATTATGGGGAGGAATGACAGACGTCAATGCTGATGGTGGCGGTTCAGTTAAAGGGGCCTGGGCTAGGATTCGGGTTTCCTGTAAGGAAAGTTTATGCATATGATATGGTTACGGAGAGAATTTGGGTTCAATTCTGATGTGAGTGCGAGTGGGCGATTGAGGCTCAGGGTAAAGATGTGTCTCCTAGTTGGCAGCAATGTTTAAAGCGGAGTATCTAGTCCATGGCTCGGTACTAGGGTTAGGCTTAGGAGTTCAGTAAGATTTACAGGAACATCGAGTTACTTTTAGGGTTCGCATCTGACCCTGATGTGAGGGCTATGGCCAGATTGAGCTTCAGGTTTACTTTGCGGCATGACAGACGTTGAATCTGATGGTGTCGGTTCAGGTAAAGTGGCCAGGGCTAGAATTACGTTATTGTGTTCTGTGAGGTGTACAGGAAAAATAGGGTGATGGACAGACGTAGGGCTGGTATCTGATGTGAGGGCAAGTTCGAGATTGAGGTTCAGGATTATGGTGAAGCGTGCTTGATGCCAATGATTACGGAGAAGGGACAGGTAAAGAGTCCTCTCTAGGGTTGAGATTAGTGGGTCATTCTGTTCTACAGAAAGGATAAGTTATGGAGTAGGTTTAGGTTCCATCTCTGATGTGAGCGCGATTCTGAAATTGCGTTTCAGTGTTGAGGAGGGCCCTGGGTGATGTCGATGCTGACGTTGTGTGGATAGGCCCAGGATTCAGTGGTAGGGTTAAAATTTTGTGTTCTCTCTGGTTTCCAGAGACATTAGCATTACGGAAAGAGTTAGGTCCTGGGTCTGATGTGACGGGCAGTGCAAGATGGTGGATCAAGTTTTGGTGAGGCACGGGTGATGTCAATGTTCCAGGTGAGGTGCCAGGATAACTTGCCAGGGCTAGGGTTAGGGTTACGATTTTCTGAAGCTGTAGAGAGAGCGTATTGTTGCATTTAGACATAGGGTCCTTCTCTTACGTTAGGGCGAATGTGCGATTCATTTCCAGGATTACAGTGAGGGAAGGGTGGTAACCATGGTGATGGTTTAGTTTCAGGCCACAGGTCCACGCTAGGGTTAGGGTTATGTATTCGTTACAGGGTATGGGGATTACATGAATACGGCTCCATTTGGGATCCTAGTCTGATGTGAGGTCGAAGGCCAGATTGATCTTGATCATTATGGTGTGGCATAGGTGACATCAATGCTGACACTGAGGGTCCAGGTTAAGGGACCTTTTTAAGGGTAGGGTTTTCTGTAAGGAAAATTCTATGCAGAAGATATGGTTATGGACATAATTAGGGTGCAATTTTGATGTCAGGGCGAGTGTGAGATCAAGTCACAGGTTTGAGGGAGTCATAGTTGATATCAATGGTGAAGGCGAAGTATCTGTTCCATGGATCGGGTCTAGGGTTAGGTTTAGGTTTTCAATAAGGAGTACGGGTGAGATAGGGTTACAGTTAGATTCGGATCCATCTCTGATGTGAGGGCGAGTAAAAGATTGAGTTTCAGTTTTAAGGTGAGCTCTGGGTGACATTAATGCTTAAGGTGAAGTGTCAGAACCTGGCGCCAGGGTTAGGGCTGGCATTAGCTGTAAGTTAAATTGTATGGGGCTGATTGAGTGACAGTTAGAGTACTGATCCGACACTGATGTGAGGGCAATGACCAGAATGAGCTTCAGGATTATGGGGAGCAATGACAGACGTCAATGCTGATGGTGGCCGTTCAGTTAAAGGGGCCTGGTCTAGGGTTAGGGTTTCCTGTAAGGGAAAGTCTATGCATATGATACGGTTATGGAGAGAATTTGGGTTCAATTCTGATGTGAGTGTGAGGGTGAGATTGAGCCTCAGGGTAAAGATGTGCCTCCTAGTCGGCAGCAATGTTGTAGGCGGAGTATCTAGTCCAGGCTCGGGTCTAGGGTTAAGCTTAGGTGTTCAGTAAGATCTACAGGAACATAGAGTTACATTTAGAGTTTTCATCTGACCCTGATGTGTGGTTGATGGCCAGATTGATCTTCAGTTTTACGGTGCGGCATGACAGACGTTGAAGCTAATGGTGTCGGCTCAGGTATAGTGGCCAGGGCTAGAGCTACGGTATTGTGTTCTGTGAGGTGTACAGGAAGGATAGGGGTATTGATAGACTTAGGGATGGTCTCTGATGTGAGGGCAAGTGCGAGTTTGAGGTTCAGGATTACGGTGAAGAGTGGGTCATGCCAATGGTTATTTTTAAAGGACAGGTCCAACATCATGGATAGGTTTAGGATTAGTCGGTCGTTGTGTTCTACGGAAAGGATAAGTTAAGGATTAAGGTTAGGGTCCAGCTCTGATGGGAGTGCAATTCTGAAATTGCATATCAGTGTTGAGGAGGGCACTGGGTGATGTTGATGCTGACGTTGAGAGGAAAGGCCCAGGATTCAGTGCTAGGGATAAATTTTGTGTTCTCTCTGGTTTCCAGAGACATTAGCATTGAGGAAAGAGTTAGGTTTGGGTCTGATGTGACGGGGAGTGCAAGATGGTGGATCAGGGTTATGGTTAGTCATGGGTGACGTCAATGTTCCAGTTGAGGTTTCAGGACCACTGGCTAGGGCTAGGGTTAGGGTTAAGTTTTTCGGAAGCTGTAGAGAGAGGGTATTGTTACATTTAGACATAGGGTCCTACTCTTACGTAAGGGCGAATGTGCGATTCAGTTCCAGGATTACAGTCAGGCAAGGTTGATATTCAAGGTGATGTTGGAGTTTCAGGTCCCAGGTCCGCGATAGGATTAGGGTTATGTAATCGTAGAAGGGTATGGGGTTTACGTGGATATGGCTCAATTTTGTATCCTACTCTGATGTGAGGGCGGAGGCCAGATTGATCTTGATCATCATGGTGTGTCAAAGGTGACCTCAATGCTGACTCTGAAGGTCCAGGTTAAGGGACCTTGGTTAGGGGTAGGGTTTTCTGTAAGGAAAAGTCTAAGCAGAAGATATGGTTATGGACATAATTAGGGTGCAATTTTGATGTCAGGGCGAGTGTGAGGTCGAGTCACAGGGTTCATGTGTCATAGGTGATATCAATGGTGAAGGCGAAATATCTGGTCCATGGATCGGGTCTAGGGTTAGGTTCAGGTGTTTGATAAGGAGTACGGATGAGATAGGGTTACAGTTAGATTCGGTCCATCTCTGATGTGAGGGCGAGAGCAAGATTGAGTTTCAGTTTCAAGGTGAGGTGTGGGTGACATTAATGCTTAATGTGAAGTGTCAGATCCTGTCGCCAGGGTATGGCTGGCATTAGTTGTAAGTTAAGGTGTATGGGGCTGATTGAGTGACAGTTAGAGTTCTGATCCGACTCTGATGTTAGGGCAATGGCCAGAATGAGCTTCAGTTTTATGGGGAGGAATGACAGACGTCAATGCTGATGGTGGCAGTTCAGTTAAAGGGGCCTGGGCTAGGGTTAGTGTTTCCTGTATGGGAATGTCTATGCATATGATACGGTTACGGAGAGAATTTGGGTTTAATTCTGATGTGAGTGCGAGGGGGAGATTGAGGCTCAGGGTAAAGATGTGTCTTCTAGTCGGCAGCAATGTTGAAGGCGGAGTATCTAGTCCAGGGCTCGGGACTAGGGTTAGGCTTAGGTGTTCAGTAAGATTTACAGGAACATAGAGTTACATTTAGAGTTCGCATCTGACCCTGATGTGAGGGCGATGACCAGATTGAAGTTCAGGTTTACTTTGAGGCAAGACAGACGTTGAAGCTGATGGTGTCAGTTCAGGTAAAGTGTCCAGGGCTAGAGTTAGGTTATTTTGTTCTGTGAGGTGTACAGGAAGTTTAGGGTTATGGACAGTCTTAGTGTTGGTCTCTAATCTGAGGGCATGTTTGAAATTAAGTTTCAGGATTACAGTGAAGTATGGTTGATGCCAATGGTTACGGTGAAGAGACAGGTAAAGATTCATGGGTAGGGTTGAGATTAGTTGGTCATTCTGTTCTACAGAAAGGATAAGTTAAGGATGAGAGTTAGGGTCAAGCTCTGATGTTAGTGTGATTCTGAAATTGCGTTTCAGTGTTGAGGAGGGCCCTGGGTGATGTCGATGCTGATGTTGTGTGGTTGGCCCAGGATTCATTGCTTGGGTTAAAATTTTGTGTTCTCTCTGGTTTCCAGAGACATTAGCATTACGGAAAGGGTTAGATTCTGGGTCTGATGTGGCGGGGAGTGCAAGATGGTGGATCAGGTTTGTGGTGAGCCATGGGTGACGTCAATGTTCCAGGTGAGGTGTCAGGACCACTGGCCAGGGCTAGGGTTATGGTTAGGTTATTCGGAAGCTGTAGAGAGAGGGTATTTTTACATTTAGACATAAGGTCCTTCTCTTACGTTAGGGCGAACGTGCGATTCAGTTCAAGGATTATAGTGAGGCAAGGGTGATATCCATGGTGATGGTGGAGTTTCAGGTCACAGGACCACGCTAGGGTTAATTTTATGTAATCGTTAAAGGGTATGGTGTGGAGCGGGATACGGTTCGATTTGCATCCTACTCTGACGTGAGGGCGAAGGCCAGATTGATCTTCATTATCATGGTGTGGCATCGGTGACATCAATGCTGACGCTGAGGGTTCAGGTTAATAGACCTGGGTTAGGGATAAGGTTTTCTGTAAGGAGAAGTCTATGGGGTACATATGGTTATGGACAGAATTAGGGAGCAATTCTGATGTCAGGGCGAGTGTGAGTTTGAGTCGCAGGGTCAAGGGAGTCATAGTTGATATCAATGGTGAAGGTGAATTATCTGGTTCATGGATCGGGTCTACATTTAGATTTAGGTGTTCGATGAGGAATACAGGTGTGATAGCGTTACAGTTAGAATTCAGATCTATCTCTGATGTGATGGCGAGTGCAAGATTGAGTTTCAAGTTTAATGTGAAATGTGGGTGACATCAAAGACGAAAGTGAAGTGTCAGATCCTGGCGCCAGGGCTACGGTTAGCATTAGTTGTAAGGTATGGAGTATGGGTCAGATTGAGTGACAGTTAGAGTTCTGATCTGACTCTGATGTGAAGGAAATGGCCAGAATGTGCTTCAGGATTATGGGGAGGAATGACAGAATTTGATGCTGATGCTGGCGGTGCAGTTAAATTCGCCAGGGCTAGGTTTAGAATTTCCTGTAATGTAAAATCTATGCGTATGATACGGTTACAGAGTGAATTAGGGTTCAGTTCTGATGTGAGGGCGAGGGTGAGATTGAGGCTCAGAGTAAAGATGGTTCTCCAAGTTGTCATCAATGTTGAAGGCGCAGAATCTAGTCCAGGGCTCGGGCCTAGGGTTAGGGTTAGGTGTTCTGTAAGATTTACAGTAACTTACAATTATATTTAGAGTTTGTATCTGACCCTGATGTGAGGGCGATGGCCAGATTGAGCTTCAGGTTTACGGTGTGGCATGACAGACGTTGAAGCTGATGGTGTCGGCTCAGGTAAAGTGGCCAGGGCTAGAGTTAGGTTATTGTGTTCAGTGAGGTGTACAGGAAGGATAGGGTGATTGACAGACGTAGGTCTGGTCTCTGATGTGAGGGCAAGTGCAAAATTGAGGTTCAGGATTACAGTGAAGGGTGGGTCATGCCAATGTTTACGGTGAATGGACAGGACCAAGAGTCATGGCTTGGGTTAGGATTAGTGGGTCGTTCTGTTCTACAGAAAGGATAAGATAGGGATTAAGGTTAGGGTCCAGCTCTGATGTGTGTGCTGGTGTGAAATTGCGTTTCAGTGATGTGGAGGTCCCTGGGTGTTGTCAATGCTGACGTTGTGTGGATAGGCCCAGGATTCAGTGCTAGGGTTAAAATTTTGTGTTCTCTCAGGTTTCCAAAGATATTAGCATTTCGGAAAGAGTTAGGTTCTTGGTATGATGTGACAGGGAGTGCAAGATGGTGGATCAGGTTTATGGTGAGGCATGGGTGAGGTCAAAGTTAAAGGTGAAGTGTCAGGACCCCTGGCCAGTGCTAGGGTTAGGGATAGGTTTTTCGGAAGCTCCAGAGAGAGGGTATTGTTACATTTAGACACATTGTCCTTCTCTAACGTTAGGGCGAATGTTCTAATCAGCTCCAGGATTACAGTGATGCAAGGGTGATATCCATGGTGATGGTGGAGTTTCAGGACACAGATCCGCACTAGGGTGGGGTTATGTAATCGGTAAAGGATATGGGGTGGACCGGGTTACGGTTCGATTTGCATCCTTCTCTGACGTGAGGGCGAAGGCCAGATTGATCTTAATCATCGTGGTGTGGCATCGGTGACATCAATGCTGACGCTGAGGGTCCAGGTTAAGGGACCTTGGTTAGGGGTATGGTTTTCTGTTAGGAAAAGTCTATGCAGAAGATTTGGTTATGGACATAATTTGATTGCAATTTTCATGTCAGGGCGAGTGTGAGATCCAGTCACAGGATTGAGGGAGTCATAGTTGATATCAATTTTGAAGGCGAAGTATCTGGTCCATGGTTTGGGTCTAGGGTTAGGTTTAGGTGTTCGATAAGGAGTACGGGATAGATAGGGTTACAGTTAGATTCGGATCCATCTCTGATGTGAGGGCGAGAGCAAGATTGAGTTTCAGTTTTAAGGTGAGCTCTGTGTGACATTAATGCTTAAGGTGAAGTGTGAGATCCTGGTGCTAGGGCTAGGGCTGGCATTAGTTGTAAGTTAAGGTGTATGGGACTGATTGAGTGACAGTTCGAATTCTGATCGGACTCTGATGTGAGGGCAATGGCCA
This sequence comes from Manis pentadactyla, assembly GCF_030020395.1. Lineage (NCBI taxonomy): Eukaryota > Metazoa > Chordata > Mammalia > Pholidota > Manidae > Manis > Manis pentadactyla. The sequence continues at coordinate 61,934,942 of NC_080019.1, read as the reverse complement.
GAATGAGCTTCAGGATTATGGGGAGGAATGACAGACGTCAATGCTGATGGTGGCGGTTCAGTTAAAGGGGCCTGGGCTAGGATTCGGGTTTCCTGTAAGGAAAGTTTATGCATATGTTATGGTTACGGAGAGAATTTGGGTTCAATTCTGATGTGAGTGCGAGTGGGCAATTGAGGCTCAGGGTAAAGATGTGTCTCCTAGTTGGCAGCAATGTTGAAAGCGGAGTATCTAGTCCATGGCTCGGTACTAGGGTTAGGCTTAGGAGTTCAGTAAGATTTACAGGAACATCGAGTTACATTTAGAGTTCGCATCTGACCCTGATGTGAGGGCTATGGCCAGATTGAGCTTCAGGTTTACTTTGCGGCATGACAGACGTTGAATCTGATGGTGTCGGTTCAGGTAAAGTGGCCAGGGCTAGAATTACGTTATTGTGTTCTGTGAGGTGTACAGGAAAAATAGGGTGATGGACAGACGTAGGGCTGGTATCTGATGTGAGGGCAAGTTCGAGATTGAGGTTCAGGATTATGGTGAAGCGTGCTTGATGCCAATGATTATGGAGAAGGGACAGGTAAAGAGTCCTCTCTAGGGTTGAGATTAGTGGGTCATTCTGTTCTACAGAAAGGATAAGTTAAGGAGTAGGTTTAGGTTCCATCTCTGATGTGAGCGCGATTCTGAAATTGCGTTTCAGTGTTGAGGAGGGCCCTGGGTGATGTCGATGCTGACGTTGTGTGGATAGGCCCAGGATTCAGTGGTAGGGTTAAAATTTTGTGTTCTCTCTGGTTTCCAGAGACATTAGCATTACGGAAAGAGTTAGGTCCTGGGTCTGATGTGACGGGCAGTGCAAGATGGTGGATCAAGTTTTGGTGAGGCACGGGTGATGTCAATGTTCCAGGTGAGGTGCCAGGATAACTTGCCAGGGCTAGGGTTAGGGTTACGATTTTCTGAAGCTGTAGAGAGAGCGTATTGTTGCATTTAGACATAGGGTCCTTCTCTTACGTTAGGGCGAATGTGCGATTCATTTCCAGGATTACAGTGAGGGAAGGGTGGTAACCATGGTGATGGTTTAGTTTCAGGCCACAGGTCCACGCTAGGGTTAGGGTTATGTATTCGTTACAGGGTATGGGGATTACATGAATACGGCTCCATTTGGGATCCTAGTCTGATGTGAGGTCGAAGGCCAGATTGATCTTGATCATTATGGTGTGGCATAGGTGACATCAATGCTGACACTGAGGGTCCAGGTTAAGGGACCTTTTTAAGGGTAGGGTTTTCTGTAAGGAAAATTCTATGCAGAAGATATGGTTATGGACATAATTAGGGTGCAATTTTGATGTCAGGGCGAGTGTGAGATCAAGTCACAGGTTTGAGGGAGTCATAGTTGATATCAATGGTGAAGGCGAAGTATCTGTTCCATGGATCGGGTCTAGGGTTAGGTTTAGGTTTTCAATAAGGAGTACGGGTGAGATAGGGTTACAGTTAGATTCGGATCCATCTCTGATGTGAGGGCGAGTAAAAGATTGAGTTTCAGTTTTAAGGTGAGCTCTGGGTGACATTAATGCTTAAGGTGAAGTGTCAGAACCTGGCGCCAGGGTTAGGGCTGGCATTAGCTGTAAGTTAAATTGTATGGGGCTGATTGAGTGACAGTTAGAGTACTGATCCGACACTGATGTGAGGGCAATGACCAGAATGAGCTTCAGGATTATGGGGAGCAATGACAGACGTCAATGCTGATGGTGGCCGTTCAGTTAAAGGGGCCTGGTCTAGGGTTAGGGTTTCCTGTAAGGGAAAGTCTATGCATATGATACGGTTATGGAGAGAATTTGGGTTCAATTCTGATGTGAGTGTGAGGGTGAGATTGAGCCTCAGGGTAAAGATGTGCCTCCTAGTCGGCAGCAATGTTGTAGGCGGAGTATCTAGTCCAGGCTCGGGTCTAGGGTTAAGCTTAGGTGTTCAGTAAGATCTACAGGAACATAGAGTTACATTTAGAGTTTTCATCTGACCCTGATGTGTGGTTGATGGCCAGATTGATCTTCAGTTTTACGGTGCGGCATGACAGACGTTGAAGCTAATGGTGTCGGCTCAGGTATAGTGGCCAGGGCTAGAGCTACGGTATTGTGTTCTGTGAGGTGTACAGGAAGGATAGGGGTATTGATAGACTTAGGGATGGTCTCTGATGTGAGGGCAAGTGCGAGTTTGAGGTTCAGGATTACGGTGAAGAGTGGGTCATGCCAATGGTTATTTTTAATGGACAGGTCCAACATCATGGATAGGGTTAGGATTAGTCGGTCGTTGTGTTCTACGGAAAGGATAAGTTAAGGATTAAGGTTAGGGTCCAGCTCTGATGGGAGTGCAATTCTGAAATTGCATATCAGTGTTGAGGAGGGCACTGGGTGATGTTGATGCTGACGTTGAGAGGAAAGGCCCAGGATTCAGTGCTAGGGATAAATTTTGTGTTCTCTCTGGTTTCCAGAGACATTAGCATTGAGGAAAGAGTTAGGTTTGGGTCTGATGTGACGGGGAGTGCAAGATGGTGGATCAGGGTTATGGTTAGTCATGGGTGACGTCAATGTTCCAGTTGAGGTTTCAGGACCACTGGCTAGGGCTAGGGTTAGGGTTAAGTTTTTCGGAAGCTGTAGAGAGAGGGTATTGTTACATTTAGACATAGGGTCCTACTCTTACGTAAGGGCGAATGTGCGATTCAGTTCCAGGATTACAGTGAGGCAAGGGTGATATTCAAGGTGATGTTGGAGTTTCAGGTCCCGGTCCACGATAGGATTAGGGTTATGTAATCGTAGAAGGGTATGGGGTTTACGTGGATATGGCTCAATTTTGTATCCTACTCTGATGTGAGGGCGGAGGCCAGATTGATCTTGATCATCATGGTGTGTCAAAGGTGACCTCAATGCTGACTCTGAAGGTCCAGGTTAAGGGACCTTGGTTAGGGGTAGGGTTTTCTGTAAGGAAAAGTCTAAGCAGAAGATATGGTTATGGACATAATTAGGGTGCAATTTTGATGTCAGGGCGAGTGTGAGGTCGAGTCACAGGGTTCATGTGTCATAGGTGATATCAATGGTGAAGGCGAAATATCTGGTCCATGGATCGGGTCTAGGGTTAGGTTCAGGTGTTTGATAAGGAGTACGGATGAGATAGGGTTACAGTTAGATTCGGTCCATCTCTGATGTGAGGGCGAGAGCAAGATTGAGTTTCAGTTTCAAGGTGAGGTGTGGGTGACATTAATGCTTAATGTGAAGTGTCAGATCCTGTCGCCATGGTATGGCTGGCATTAGTTGTAAGTTAAGGTGTATGGGGCTGATTGAGTGACAGTTAGAGTTCTGATCCGACTCTGATGTTAGGGCAATGGCCAGAATGAGCTTCAGTTTTATGGGGAGGAATGACAGACGTCAATGCTGATGGTGGCAGTTCAGTTAAAGGGGCCTGGGCTAGGGTTAGTGTTTCCTGTATGGGAATGTCTATGCATATGCTACGGTTACGGAGAGAATTTGGGTTTAATTCTGATGTGAGTGCGAGGGGGAGATTGAGGCTCAGGGTAAAGATGTGTCTTCTAGTCGGCAGCAATGTTGAAGGCGGAGTATCTAGTCCAGGGCTCGGGACTAGGGTTAGGCTTAGGTGTTCAGTAAGATTTACAGGAACATAGAGTTACATTTAGAGTTCGCATCTGACCCTGATGTGAGGGCGATGACCAGATTGAAGTTCAGGTTTACTTTGAGGCAAGACAGACGTTGAAGCTGATGGTGTCAGTTCAGGTAAAGTGTCCAGGGCTAGAGTTAGGTTATTTTGTTCTGTGAGGTGTACAGGAAGTTTAGGGTTATGGACAGTCTTAGTGTTGGTCTCTAATCTGAGGGCATGTTTGAAATTAAGTTTCAGGATTACAGTGAATTATGGTTGATGCCAATGGTTACGGTGAAGAGACAGGTAAAGATTCATGGGTAGGGTTGAGATTAGTTGGTCATTCTGTTCTACAGAAAGGATAAGTTAAGGATGAGAGTTAGGGTCAAGCTCTGATGTTAGTGTGATTCTGAAATTGCGTTTCAGTGTTGAGGAGGGCCCTGGGTGATGTCGATGCTGATGTTGTGTGGTTGGCCCAGGATTCATTGCTTGGGTTAAAATTTTGTGTTCTCTCTGGTTTACAGAGACATTAGCATTACGGAAAGGGTTAGATTCTGGGTCTGATGTGGCGGGGAGTGCAAGATGGTGGATCAGGTTTGTGGTGAGCCATGGGTGACGTCAATGTTCCAGGTGAGGTGTCAGGACCACTGGCCAGGGCTAGGGTTATGGTTAGGTTATTCGGAAGCTGTAGAGAGAGGGTATTTTTACATTTAGACATAAGGTCCTTCTCTTACGTTAGGGCGAACGTGCGATTCAGTTCAAGGATTATAGTGAGGCAAGGGTGATATCCATGGTGATGGTGGAGTTTCAGGTCACAGGACCACGCTAGGGTTAATTTTATGTAATCGTTAAAGGGTATGGTGTGGAGCGGGATACGGTTCGATTTGCATCCTACTCTGACGTGAGGGCGAAGGCCAGATTGATCTTCATTATCATGGTGTGGCATCGGTGACATCAATGCTGACGCTGAGGGTTCAGGTTAATAGACCTGGGTTAGGGATAAGGTTTTCTGTAAGGAGAAGTCTATGGGGTACATATGGTTATGGACAGAATTAGGGAGCAATTCTGATGTCAGGGCGAGTGTGAGTTTGAGTCGCAGGGTCAAGGGAGTCATAGTTGATATCAATGGTGAAGGTGAATTATCTGGTTCATGGATCGGGTCTACATTTAGATTTAGGTGTTCGATGAGGAATACAGGTGTGATAGCGTTACAGTTAGAATTCAGATCTATCTCTGATGTGATGGCGAGTGCAAGATTGAGTTTCAAGTTTAATGTGAAATGTGGGTGACATCAAAGACGAAGGTGAAGTGTCAGATCCTGGCGCCAGGGCTACGGTTAGCATTAGTTGTAAGGTATGGAGTATGGGTCAGATTGAGTGACAGTTAGAGTTCTGATCTGACTCTGATGTGAAGGAAATGGCCAGAATGTGCTTCAGGATTATGGGGAGGAATGACAGAATTTGATGCTGATGCTGGCGGTGCAGTTAAATTCGCCAGGGCTAGGTTTAGAATTTCCTGTAATGTAAAATCTATGCGTATGATACGGTTACAGAGTGAATTAGGGTTCAGTTCTGATGTGAGGGCGAGGGTGAGATTGAGGCTCAGAGTAAAGATGGTTCTCCAAGTTGTCATCAATGTTGAAGGCGCAGAATCTAGTCCAGGGCTCGGGCCTAGGGTTAGGGTTAGGTGTTCTGTAAGATTTACAGTAACTTACAATTATATTTAGAGTTTGTATCTGACCCTGATGTGAGGGCGATGGCCAGATTGAGCTTCAGGTTTACGGTGTGGCATGACAGACGTTGAAGCTGATGGTGTCGGCTCAGGTAAAGTGGCCAGGGCTAGAGTTAGGTTATTGTGTTCAGTGAGGTGTACAGGAAGGATAGGGTGATTGACAGACGTAGGTCTGGTCTCTGATGTGAGGGCAAGTGCAAAATTGAGGTTCAGGATTACAGTGAAGGGTGGGTCATGCCAATGTTTACGGTGAATGGACAGGACCAAGAGTCATGGCTTGGGTTAGGATTAGTGGGTCGTTCTGTTCTACAGAAAGGATAAGATAGGGATTAAGGTTAGGGTCCAGCTCTGATGTGTATGCTGGTGTGAAATTGCGTTTCAGTGATGTGGAGGTCCCTGGGTGTTGTCAATGCTGACGTTGTGTGGATAGGCCCAGGATTCAGTGCTAGGGTTAAAATTTTGTGTTCTCTCAGGTTTCCAAAGATATTAGCATTTCGGAAAGAGTTAGGTTCTTGGTATGATGTGACAGGGAGTGCAAGATGGTGGATCAGGTTTATGGTGAGGCATGGGTGAGGTCAAAGTTAAAGGTGAAGTGTCAGGACCCCTGGCCAGGGCTAGGGTTAGGGATAGGTTTTTCGGAAGCTCCAGAGAGAGGGTATTGTTACATTTAGACACATTGTCCTTCTCTTACGTTAGGGCGAATGTTCTAATCAGCTCCAGGATTACAGTGATGCAAGGGTGATATCCATGGTGATGGTGGAGTTTCAGGACACAGATCCGCACTAGGGTGGGGTTATGTAATCGGTAAAGGATATGGGGTGGACCGGGTTACGGTTCGATTTGCATCCTTCTCTGACGTGAGGGCGAAGGCCAGATTGATCTTAATCATCGTGGTGTGGCATCGGTGACATCAATGCTGACGCTGAGGGTCCAGGTTAAGGGACCTTGGTTAGGGGTATGGTTTTCTGTTAGGAAAAGTCTATGCAGAAGATTTGGTTATGGACATAATTTGATTGCAATTTTCATGTCAGGGCGAGTGTGAGATCCAGTCACAGGATTGAGGGAGTCATAGTTGATATCAATTTTGAAGGCGAAGTATCTGGTCCATGGTTTGGGTCTAGGGTTAGGTTTAGGTGTTCGATAAGGAGTACGGGATAGATAGGGTTACAGTTAGATTCGGATCCATCTCTGATGTGAGGGCGAGAGCAAGATTGAGTTTCAGTTTTAAGGTGAGCTCTGTGTGACATTAATGCTTAAGGTGAAGTGTGAGATCCTGGTGCTAGGGCTAGGGCTGGCATTAGTTGTAAGTTAAGGTGTATGGGACTGATTGAGTGACAGTTCGAATTCTGATCGGACTCTGATGTGAGGGCAATGGCCAGAATGAGCTTCAGGATTATGGGGAGGAATGACAGACGTCAATGCTGATGGTGGCGGTTCAGTTAAAGGGGCCTGGGCTAGGATTCGGGTTTCCTGTAAGGAAAGTTTATGCATATGTTATGGTTACGGAGAGAATTTGGGTTCAATTCTGATGTGAGTGCGAGTGGGCAATTGAGGCTCAGGGTAAAGATGTGTCTCCTAGTTGGCAGCAATGTTGAAAGCGGAGTATCTAGTCCATGGCTCGGTACTAGGGTTAGGCTTAGGAGTTCAGTAAGATTTACAGGAACATCGAGTTACATTTAGAGTTCGCATCTGACCCTGATGTGAGGGCTATGGCCAGATTGAGCTTCAGGTTTACTTTGCGGCATGACAGACGTTGAATCTGATGGTGTCGGTTCAGGTAAAGTGGCCAGGGCTAGAATTACGTTATTGTGTTCTGTGAGGTGTACAGGAAAAATAGGGTGATGGACAGACGTAGGGCTGGTATCTGATGTGAGGGCAAGTTCGAGATTGAGGTTCAGGATTATGGTGAAGCGTGCTTGATGCCAATGATTACGGAGAAGGGACAGGTAAAGAGTCCTCTCTAGGGTTGAGATTAGTGGGTCATTCTGTTCTACAGAAAGGATAAGTTAAGGAGTAGGTTTAGGTTCCATCTCTGATGTGAGCGCGATTCTGAAATTGCGTTTCAGTGTTGAGGAGGGCCCTGGGTGATGTCGATGCTGACGTTGTGTGGATAGGCCCAGGATTCAGTGGTAGGGTTAAAATTTTGTGTTCTCTCTGGTTTCCAGAGACATTAGCATTACGGAAAGAGTTAGGTCCTGGGTCTGATGTGACGGGCAGTGCAAGATGGTGGATCAAGTTTTGGTGAGGCACGGGTGATGTCAATGTTCCAGGTGAGGTGCCAGGATAACTTGCCAGGGCTAGGGTTAGGGTTACGATTTTCTGAAGCTGTAGAGAGAGCGTATTGTTGCATTTAGACATAGGGTCCTTCTCTTACGTTAGGGCGAATGTGCGATTCATTTCCAGGATTACAGTGAGGGAAGGGTGGTAACCATGGTGATGGTTTAGTTTCAGGCCACAGGTCCACGCTAGGGTTAGGGTTATGTATTCGTTACAGGGTATGGGGATTACATGAATACGGCTCCATTTGGGATCCTAGTCTGATGTGAGGTCGAAGGCCAGATTGATCTTGATCATTATGGTGTGGCATAGGTGACATCAATGCTGGCACTGAGGGTCCAGGTTAAGGGACCTTTTTAAGGGTAGGGTTTTCTGTAAGGAAAATTCTATGCAGAAGATATGGTTATGGACATAATTAGGGTGCAATTTTGATGTCAGGGCGAGTGTGAGATCAAGTCACAGGTTTGAGGGAGTCATAGTTGATATCAATGGTGAAGGCGAAGTATCTGTTCCATGGATCGGGTCTAGGGTTAGGTTTAGGTTTTCAATAAGGAGTACGGGTGAGATAGGGTTACAGTTAGATTCGGATCCATCTCTGATGTGAGGGCGAGTAAAAGATTGAGTTTCAGTTTTAAGGTGAGCTCTGGGTGACATTAATGCTTAAGGTGAAGTGTCAGAACCTGGCGCCAGGGTTAGGGCTGGCATTAGCTGTAAGTTAAATTGTATGGGGCTGATTGAGTGACAGTTAGAGTACTGATCCGACACTGATGTGAGGGCAATGACCAGAATGAGCTTCAGGATTATGGGGAGCAATGACAGACGTCAATGCTGATGGTGGCCGTTCAGTTAAAGGGGCCTGGTCTAGGGTTAGGGTTTCCTGTAAGGGAAAGTCTATGCATATGATACGGTTATGGAGAGAATCTGGGTTCAATTCTGATGTGAGTGTGAGGGTGAGATTGAGCCTCAGGGTAAAGATGTGCCTCCTAGTCGGCAGCAATGTTGTAGGCGGAGTATCTAGTCCAGGCTCGGGTCTAGGGTTAAGCTTAGGTGTTCAGTAAGATCTACAGGAACATAGAGTTACATTTAGAGTTTTCATCTGACCCTGATGTGTGGTTGATGGCCAGATTGATCTTCAGTTTTACGGTGCGGCATGACAGACGTTGAAGCTAATGGTGTCGGCTCAGGTATAGTGGCCAGGGCTAGAGCTACGGTATTGTGTTCTGTGAGGTGTACAGGAAGGATAGGGGTATTGATAGACTTAGGGATGGTCTCTGATGTGAGGGCAAGTGCGAGTTTGAGGTTCAGGATTACGGTGAAGAGTGGGTCATGCCAATGGTTATTTTTAATGGACAGGTCCAACATCATGGATAGGGTTAGGATTAGTCGGTCGTTGTGTTCTACGGAAAGGATAAGTTAAGGATTAAGGTTAGGGTCCAGCTCTGATGGGAGTGCAATTCTGAAATTGCATATCAGTGTTGAGGAGGGCACTGGGTGATGTTGATGCTGACGTTGAGAGGAAAGGCCCAGGATTCAGTGCTAGGGATAAATTTTGTGTTCTCTCTGGTTTCCAGAGACATTAGCATTGAGGAAAGAGTTAGGTTTGGGTCTGATGTGACGGGGAGTGCAAGATGGTGGATCAGGGTTATGGTTAGTCATGGGTGACGTCAATGTTCCAGTTGAGGTTTCAGGACCACTGGCTAGGGCTAGGGTTAGGGTTAAGTTTTTCGGAAGCTGTAGAGAGAGGGTATTGTTACATTTAGACATAGGGTCCTACTCTTACGTAAGGGCGAATGTGCGATTCAGTTCCAGGATTACAGTGAGGCAAGGGTGATATTCAAGGTGATGTTGGAGTTTCAGGTCCCAGGTCCACGATAGGATTAGGGTTATGTAATCGTAGAAGGGTATGGGGTTTACGTGGATATGGCTCAATTTTGTATCCTACTCTGATGTGAGGGCGGAGGCCAGATTGATCTTGATCATCATGGTGTGTCAAAGGTGACCTCAATGCTGACTCTGAAGGTCCAGGTTAAGGGACCTTGGTTAGGGGTAGGGTTTTCTGTAAGGAAAAGTCTAAGCAGAAGATATGGTTATGGACATAATTAGGGTGCAATTTTGATGTCAGGGCGAGTGTGAGGTCGAGTCACAGGGTTCATGTGTCATAGGTGATATCAATGGTGAAGGCGAAATATCTGGTCCATGGATCGGGTCTAGGGTTAGGTTCAGGTGTTTGATAAGGAGTACGGATGAGATAGGGTTACAGTTAGATTCGGTCCATCTCTGATGTGAGGGCGAGAGCAAGATTGAGTTTCAGTTTCAAGGTGAGGTGTGGGTGACATTAATGCTTAATGTGAAGTGTCAGATCCTGTCGCCAGGGTATGGCTGGCATTAGTTGTAAGTTAAGGTGTATGGGGCTGATTGAGTGACAGTTAGAGTTCTGATCCGACTCTGATGTTAGGGCAATGGCCAGAATGAGCTTCAGTTTTATGGGGAGGAATGACAGACGTCAATGCTGATGGTGGCAGTTCAGTTAAAGGGGCCTGGGCTAGGGTTAGTGTTTCCTGTATGGGAATGTCTATGCATATGCTACGGTTACGGAGAGAATTTGGGTTTAATTCTGATGTGAGTGCGAGGGGGAGATTGAGGCTCAGGGTAAAGATGTGTCTTCTAGTCGGCAGCAATGTTGAAGGCGGAGTATCTAGTCCAGGGCTCGGGACTAGGGTTAGGCTTAGGTGTTCAGTAAGATTTACAGGAACATAGAGTTACATTTAGAGTTCGCATCTGACCCTGATGTGAGGGCGATGACCAGATTGAAGTTCAGGTTTACTTTGAGGCAAGACAGACGTTGAAGCTGATGGTGTCAGTTCAGGTAAAGTGTCCAGGGCTAGAGTTAGGTTATTTTGTTCTGTGAGGTGTACAGGAAGTTTAGGGTTATGGACAGTCTTAGTGTTGGTCTCTAATCTGAGGGCATGTTTGAAATTAAGTTTCAGGATTACAGTGAATTATGGTTGATGCCAATGGTTACGGTGAAGAGACAGGTAAAGATTCATGGGTAGGGTTGAGATTAGTTGGTCATTCTGTTCTACAGAAAGGATAAGTTAAGGATGAGAGTTAGGGTCAAGCTCTGATGTTAGTGTGATTCTGAAATTGCGTTTCAGTGTTGAGGAGGGCCCTGGGTGATGTCGATGCTGATGTTGTGTGGTTGGCCCAGGATTCATTGCTTGGGTTAAAATTTTGTGTTCTCTCTGGTTTACAGAGACATTAGCATTACGGAAAGGGTTAGATTCTGGGTCTGATGTGGCGGGGAGTGCAAGATGGTGGATCAGGTTTGTGGTGAGCCATGGGTGACGTCAATGTTCCAGGTGAGGTGTCAGGACCACTGGCCAGGGCTAGGGTTATGGTTAGGTTATTCGGAAGCTGTAGAGAGAGGGTATTTTTACATTTAGACATAAGGTCCTTCTCTTACGTTAGGGCGAACGTGCGATTCAGTTCAAGGATTATAGTGAGGCAAGGGTGATATCCATGGTGATGGTGGAGTTTCAGGTCACAGGACCACGCTAGGGTTAATTTTATGTAATCGTTAAAGGGTATGGTGTGGAGCGGGATACGGTTCGATTTGCATCCTACTCTGACGTGAGGGCGAAGGCCAGATTGATCTTCATTATCATGGTGTGGCATCGGTGACATCAATGCTGACGCTGAGGGTTCAGGTTAATAGACCTGGGTTAGGGATAAGGTTTTCTGTAAGGAGAAGTCTATGGGGTACATATGGTTATGGACAGAATTAGGGAGCAATTCTGATGTCAGGGCGAGTGTGAGTTTGAGTCGCAGGGTCAAGGGAGTCATAGTTGATATCAATGGTGAAGGTGAATTATCTGGTTCATGGATCGGGTCTACATTTAGATTTAGGTGTTCGATGAGGAATACAGGTGTGATAGCGTTACAGTTAGAATTCAGATCTATCTCTGATGTGATGGCGAGTGCAAGATTGAGTTTCAAGTTTAATGTGAAATGTGGGTGACATCAAAGACGAAGGTGAAGTGTCAGATCCTGGCGCCAGGGCTACGGTTAGCATTAGTTGTAAGGTATGGAGTATGGGTCAGATTGAGTGACAGTTAGAGTTCTGATCTGACTCTGATGTGAAGGAAATGGCCAGAATGTGCTTCAGGATTATGGGGAGGAATGACAGAATTTGATGCTGATGCTGGCGGTGCAGTTAAATTCGCCAGGGCTAGGTTTAGAATTTCCTGTAATGTAAAATCTATGCGTATGATACGGTTACAGAGTGAATTAGGGTTCAGTTCTGATGTGAGGGCGAGGGTGAGATTGAGGCTCAGAGTAAAGATGGTTCTCCAAGTTGTCATCAATGTTGAAGGCGCAGAATCTAGTCCAGGGCTCGGGCCTAGGGTTAGGGTTAGGTGTTCTGTAAGATTTACAGTAACTTACAATTATATTTAGAGTTTGTATCTGACCCTGATGTGAGGGCGATGGCCAGATTGAGCTTCAGGTTTACGGTGTGGCATGACAGACGTTGAAGCTGATGGTGTCGGCTCAGGTAAAGTGGCCAGGGCTAGAGTTAGGTTATTGTGTTCAGTGAGGTGTACAGGAAGGATAGGGTGATTGACAGACGTAGGTCTGGTCTCTGATGTGAGGGCAAGTGCAAAATTGAGGTTCAGGATTACAGTGAAGGGTGGGTCATGCCAATGTTTACGGTGAATGGACAGGACCAAGAGTCATGGCTTGGGTTAGGATTAGTGGGTCGTTCTGTTCTACAGAAAGGATAAGATAGGGATTAAGGTTAGGGTCCAGCTCTGATGTGTGTGCTGGTGTGAAATTGCGTTTCAGTGATGTGGAGGTCCCTGGGTGTTGTCAATGCTGACGTTGTGTGGATAGGCCCAGGATTCAGTGCTAGGGTTAAAATTTTGTGTTCTCTCAGGTTTCCAAAGATATTAGCATTTCGGAAAGAGTTAGGTTCTTGGTATGATGTGACAGGGAGTGCAAGATGGTGGATCAGGTTTATGGTGAGGCATGGGTGAGGTCAAAGTTAAAGGTGAAGTGTCAGGACCCCTGGCCAGGGCTAGGGTTAGGGATAGGTTTTTCGGAAGCTCCAGAGAGAGGGTATTGTTACATTTAGACACATTGTCCTTCTCTTACGTTAGGGCGAATGTTCTAATCAGCTCCAGGATTACAGTGATGCAAGGGTGATATCCATGGTGATGGTGGAGTTTCAGGACACATATCCACACTAGGGTGGGGTTATGTAATCGGTAAAGGATATGGGGTGGACCGGGTTACGGTTCGATTTGCATCCTTCTCTGACGTGAGGGCGAAGGCCAGATTGATCTTAATCATCGTGGTGTGGCATCGGTGACATCAATGCTGACGCTGAGGGTCCAGGTTAAGGGACCTTGGTTAGGGGTATGGTTTTCTGTTAGGAAAAGTCTATGCAGAAGATTTGGTTATGGACATAATTTGATTGCAATTTTCATGTCAGGGCGAGTGTGAGATCCAGTCACAGGATTGAGGGAGTCATAGTTGATATCAATTTTGAAGGCGAAGTATCTGGTCCATGGTTTGGGTCTAGGGTTAGGTTTAGGTGTTCGATAAGGAGTACGGGATAGATAGGGTTACAGTTAGATTCGGATCCATCTCTGATGTGAGGGCGAGAGCAAGATTGAGTTTCAGTTTTAAGGTGAGCTCTGTGTGACATTAATGCTTAAGGTGAAGTGTGAGATCCTGGTGCTAGGGCTAGGGCTGGCATTAGTTGTAAGTTAAGGTGTATGGGACTGATTGAGTGACAGTTCGAATTCTGATCGGACTCTGATGTGAGGGCAATGGCCAGAATGAGCTTCAGGATTATGGGGAGGAATGACAGACGTCAATGCTGATGGTGGCGGTTCAGTTAAAGGGGCCTGGGCTAGGATTCGGGTTTCCTGTAAGGAAAGTTTATGCATATGTTATGGTTACGGAGAGAATTTGGGTTCAATTCTGATGTGAGTGCGAGTGGGCAATTGAGGCTCAGGGTAAAGATGTGTCTCCTAGTTGGCAGCAATGTTGAAAGCGGAGTATCTAGTCCATGGCTCGGTACTAGGGTTAGGCTTAGGAGTTCAGTAAGATTTACAGGAACATCGAGTTACATTTAGAGTTCGCATCTGACCCTGATGTGAGGGCTATGGCCAGATTGAGCTTCAGGTTTACTTTGCGGCATGACAGACGTTGAATCTGATGGTGTCGGTTCAGGTAAAGTGGCCAGGGCTAGAATTACGTTATTGTGTTCTGTGAGGTGTACAGGAAAAATAGGGTGATGGACAGACGTAGGGCTGGTATCTGATGTGAGGGCAAGTTCGAGATTGAGGTTCAGGATTATGGTGAAGCGTGCTTGATGCCAATGATTACGGAGAAGGGACAGGTAAAGAGTCCTCTCTAGGGTTGAGATTAGTGGGTCATTCTGTTCTACAGAAAGGATAAGTTAAGGAGTAGGTTTAGGTTCCATCTCTGATGTGAGCGCGATTCTGAAATTGCGTTTCAGTGTTGAGGAGGGCCCTGGGTGATGTCGATGCTGACGTTGTGTGGATAGGCCCAGGATTCAGTGGTAGGGTTAAAATTTTGTGTTCTCTCTGGTTTCCAGAGACATTAGCATTACGGAAAGAGTTAGGTCCTGGGTCTGATGTGACGGGCAGTGCAAGATGGTGGATCAAGTTTTGGTGAGGCACGGGTGATGTCAATGTTCCAGGTGAGGTGCCAGGATAACTTGCCAGGGCTAGGGTTAGGGTTACGATTTTCTGAAGCTGTAGAGAGAGCGTATTGTTGCATTTAGACATAGGGTCCTTCTCTTACGTTAGGGCGAATGTGCGATTCATTTCCAGGATTACAGTGAGGGAAGGGTGGTAACCATGGTGATGGTTTAGTTTCAGGCCACAGGTCCACGCTAGGGTTAGGGTTATGTATTCGTTACAGGGTATGGGGATTACATGAATACGGCTCCATTTGGGATCCTAGTCTGATGTGAGGTCGAAGGCCAGATTGATCTTGATCATTATGGTGTGGCATAGGTGACATCAATGCTGACACTGAGGGTCCAGGTTAAGGGACCTTTTTAAGGGTAGGGTTTTCTGTAAGGAAAATTCTATGCAGAAGATATGGTTATGGACATAATTAGGGTGCAATTTTGATGTCAGGGCGAGTGTGAGATCAAGTCACAGGTTTGAGGGAGTCATAGTTGATATCAATGGTGAAGGCAAAGTATCTGTTCCATGGATCGGGTCTAGGGTTAGGTTTAGGTTTTCAATAAGGAGTACGGGTGAGATAGGGTTACAGTTAGATTCGGATCCATCTCTGATGTGAGGGCGAGTAAAAGATTGAGTTTCAGTTTTAAGGTGAGCTCTGGGTGACATTAATGCTTAAGGTGAAGTGTCAGAACCTGGCGCCAGGGTTAGGGCTGGCATTAGCTGTAAGTTAAATTGTATGGGGCTGATTGAGTGACAGTTAGAGTACTGATCCGACACTGATGTGAGGGCAATGACCAGAATGAGCTTCAGGATTATGGGGAGCAATGACAGACGTCAATGCTGATGGTGGCCGTTCAGTTAAAGGGGCCTGGTCTAGGGTTAGGGTTTCCTGTAAGGGAAAGTCTATGCATATGATACGGTTATGGAGAGAATTTGGGTTCAATTCTGATGTGAGTGTGAGGGTGAGATTGAGCCTCAGGGTAAAGATGTGCCTCCTAGTCGGCAGCAATGTTGTAGGCGGAGTATCTAGTCCAGGCTCGGGTCTAGGGTTAAGCTTAGGTGTTCAGTAAGATCTACAGGAACATAGAGTTACATTTAGAGTTTTCATCTGACCCTGATGTGTGGTTGATGGCCAGATTGATCTTCAGTTTTACGGTGCGGCATGACAGACGTTGAAGCTAATGGTGTCGGCTCAGGTATAGTGGCCAGGGCTAGAGCTACGGTATTGTGTTCTGTGAGGTGTACAGGAAGGATAGGGGTATTGATAGACTTAGGGATGGTCTCTGATGTGAGGGCAAGTGCGAGTTTGAGGTTCAGGATTACGGTGAAGAGTGGGTCATGCCAATGGTTATTTTTAATGGACAGGTCCAACATCATGGATAGGGTTAGGATTAGTCGGCCGTTGTGTTCTACGGAAAGGATAAGTTAAGGATTAAGGTTAGGGTCCAGCTCTGATGGGAGTGCAATTCTGAAATTGCATATCAGTGTTGAGGAGGGCACTGGGTGATGTTGATGCTGACGTTGAGAGGAAAGGCCCAGGATTCAGTGCTAGGGATAAATTTTGTGTTCTCTCTGGTTTCCAGAGACATTAGCATTGAGGAAAGAGTTAGGTTTGGGTCTGATGTGACGGGGAGTGCAAGATGGTGGATCAGGGTTATGGTTAGTCATGGGTGACGTCAATGTTCCAGTTGAGGTTTCAGGACCACTGGCTAGGGCTAGGGTTAGGGTTAAGTTTTTCGGAAGCTGTAGAGAGAGGGTATTGTTACATTTAGACATAGGGTCCTACTCTTACGTAAGGGCGAATGTGCGATTCAGTTCCAGGATTACAGTGAGGCAAGGGTGATATTCAAGGTGATGTTGGAGTTTCAGGTCCCAGGTCCACGATAGGATTAGGGTTATGTAATCGTAGAAGGGTATGGGGTTTACGTGGATATGGCTCAATTTTGTATCCTACTCTGATGTGAGGGCGGAGGCCAGATTGATCTTGATCATCATGGTGTGTCAAAGGTGACCTCAATGCTGACTCTGAAGGTCCAGGTTAAGGGACCTTGGTTAGGGGTAGGGTTTTCTGTAAGGAAAAGTCTAAGCAGAAGATATGGTTATGGACATAATTAGGGTGCAATTTTGATGTCAGGGCGAGTGTGAGGTCGAGTCACAGGGTTCATGTGTCATAGGTGATATCAATGGTGAAGGCGAAATATCTGGTCCATGGATCGGGTCTAGGGTTAGGTTCAGGTGTTTGATAAGGAGTACGGATGAGATAGGGTTACAGTTAGATTCGGTCCATCTCTGATGTGAGGGCGAGAGCAAGATTGAGTTTCAGTTTCAAGGTGAGGTGTGGGTGACATTAATGCTTAATGTGAAGTGTCAGATCCTGTCGCCAGGGTATGGCTGGCATTAGTTGTAAGTTAAGGTGTATGGGGCTGATTGAGTGACAGTTAGAGTTCTGATCCGACTCTGATGTTAGGGCAATGGCCAGAATGAGCTTCAGTTTTATGGGGAGGAATGACAGACGTCAATGCTGATGGTGGCAGTTCAGTTAAAGGGGCCTGGGCTAGGGTTAGTGTTTCCTGTATGGGAATGTCTATGCATATGATACGGTTACGGAGAGAATTTGGGTTTAATTCTGATGTGAGTGCGAGGGGGAGATTGAGGCTCAGGGTAAAGATGTGTCTTCTAGTCGGCAGCAATGTTGAAGGCAGAGTATCTAGTCCAGGGCTCGGGACTAGGGTTAGGCTTAGGTGTTCAGTAAGATTTACAGGAACATAGAGTTACATTTAGAGTTCGCATCTGACCCTGATGTGAGGGCGATGACCAGATTGAAGTTCAGGTTTACTTTGAGGCAAGACAGACGTTGAAGCTGATGGTGTCAGTTCAGGTAAAGTGTCCAGGGCTAGAGTTAGGTTATTTTGTTCTGTGAGGTGTACAGGAAGTTTAGGGTTATGGACAGTCTTAGTGTTGGTCTCTAATCTGAGGGCATGTTTGAAATTAAGTTTCAGGATTACAGTGAATTATGGTTGATGCCAATGGTTACGGTGAAGAGACAGGTAAAGATTCATGGGTAGGGTTGAGATTAGTTGGTCATTCTGTTCTACAGAAAGGATAAGTTAAGGATGAGAGTTAGGGTCAAGCTCTGATGTTAGTGTGATTCTGAAATTGCGTTTCAGTGTTGAGGAGGGCCCTGGGTGATGTCGATGCTGATGTTGTGTGGTTGGCCCAGGATTCATTGCTTGGGTTAAAATTTTGTGTTCTCTCTGGTTTCCAGAGACATTAGCATTACGGAAAGGGTTAGATTCTGGGTCTGATGTGGCGGGGAGTGCAAGATGGTGGATCAGGTTTGTGGTGAGCCATGGGTGACGTCAATGTTCCAGGTGAGGTGTCAGGACCACTGGCCAGGGCTAGGGTTATGGTTAGGTTATTCGGAAGCTGTAGAGAGAGGGTATTTTTACATTTAGACATAAGGTCCTTCTCTTACGTTAGGGCGAACGTGCGATTCAGTTCAAGGATTATAGTGAGGCAAGGGTGATATCCATGGTGATGGTGGAGTTTCAGGTCACAGGACCACGCTAGGGTTAATTTTATGTAATCGTTAAAGGGTATGGTGTGGAGCGGGATACGGTTCGATTTGCATCCTACTCTGACGTGAGGGCGAAGGCCAGATTGATCTTCATTATCATGGTGTGGCATCGGTGACATCAATGCTGACGCTGAGGGTTCAGGTTAATAGACCTGGGTTAGGGATAAGGTTTTCTGTAAGGAGAAGTCTATGGGGTACATATGGTTATGGACAGAATTAGGGAGCAATTCTGATATCAGGGCGAGTGTGAGTTTGAGTCGCAGGGTCAAGGGAGTCATAGTTGATATCAATGGTGAAGGTGAATTATCTGGTTCATGGATCGGGTCTACATTTAGATTTAGGTGTTCGATGAGGAATACAGGTGTGATAGCGTTACAGTTAGAATTCAGATCTATCTCTGATGTGATGGCGAGTGCAAGATTGAGTTTCAAGTTTAATGTGAAATGTGGGTGACATCAAAGACGAAGGTGAAGTGTCAGATCCTGGCGCCAGGGCTACGGTTAGCATTAGTTGTAAGGTATGGAGTATGGGTCAGATTGAGTGACAGTTAGAGTTCTGATCTGACTCTGATGTGAAGGAAATGGCCAGAATGTGCTTCAGGATTATGGGGAGGAATGACAGAATTTGATGCTGATGTTGGCGGTGCAGTTAAATTCGCCAGGGCTAGGTTTAGAATTTCCTGTAATGTAAAATCTATGCGTATGATACGGTTACAGAGTGAATTAGGGTTCAGTTCTGATGTGAGGGCGAGGGTGAGATTGAGGCTCAGAGTAAAGATGGTTCTCCAAGTTGTCATCAATGTTGAAGGCGCAGAATCTAGTCCAGGGCTCGGGCCTAGGGTTAGGGTTAGGTGTTCTGTAAGATTTACAGTAACTTACAATTATATTTAGAGTTTGTATCTGACCCTGATGTGAGGGCGATGGCCAGATTGAGCTTCAGGTTTACGGTGTGGCATGACAGACGTTGAAGCTGATGGTGTCGGCTCAGGTAAAGTGGCCAGGGCTAGAGTTAGGTTATTGTGTTCAGTGAGGTGTACAGGAAGGATAGGGTGATTGACAGACGTAGGTCTGGTCTCTGATGTGAGGGCAAGTGCAAAATTGAGGTTCAGGATTACAGTGAAGGGTGGGTCATGCCAATGTTTACGGTGAATGGACAGGACCAAGAGTCATGGCTTGGGTTAGGATTAGTGGGTCGTTCTGTTCTACAGAAAGGATAAGATAGGGATTAAGGTTAGGGTCCAGCTCTGATGTGTGTGCTGGTGTGAAATTGCGTTTCAGTGATGTGGAGGTCCCTGGGTGTTGTCAATGCTGACGTTGTGTGGATAGGCCCAGGATTCAGTGCTAGGGTTAAAATTTTGTGTTCTCTCAGGTTTCCAAAGATATTAGCATTTCGGAAAGAGTTAGGTTCTTGGTATGATGTGACAGGGAGTGCAAGATGGTGGATCAGGTTTATGGTGAGGCATGGGTGAGGTCAAAGTTAAAGGTGAAGTGTCAGGACCCCTGGCCAGGGCTAGGGTTAGGGATAGGTTTTTCGGAAGCTCCAGAGAGAGGGTATTGTTACATTTAGACACATTGTCCTTCTCTTACGTTAGGGCGAATGTTCTAATCAGCTCCAGGATTACAGTGATGCAAGGGTGATATCCATGGTGATGGTGGAGTTTCAGGACACAGATCCGCACTAGGGTGGGGTTATGTAATCGGTAAAGGATATGGGGTGGACCGGGTTACGGTTCGATTTGCATCCTTCTCTGACGTGAGGGCGAAGGCCAGATTGATCTTAATCATCGTGGTGTGGCATCGGTGACATCAATGCTGACGCTGAGGGTCCAGGTTAAGGGACCTTGGTTAGGGGTATGGTTTTCTGTTAGGAAAAGTCTATGCAGAAGATTTGGTTATGGACATAATTTGATTGCAATTTTCATGTCAGGGCGAGTGTGAGATCCAGTCACAGGATTGAGGGAGTCATAGTTGATATCAATTTTGAAGGCGAAGTATCTGGTCCATGGTTTGGGTCTAGGGTTAGGTTTAGGTGTTCGATAAGGAGTACGGGATAGATAGGGTTACAGTTAGATTCGGATCCATCTCTGATGTGAGGGCGAGAGCAAGATTGAGTTTCAGTTTTAAGGTGAGCTCTGTGTGACATTAATGCTTAAGGTGAAGTGTGAGATCCTGGTGCTAGGGCTAGGGCTGGCATTAGTTGTAAGTTAAGGTGTATGGGACTGATTGAGTGACAGTTCGAATTCTGATCGGACTCTGATGTGAGGGCAATGGCCAGAATGAGCTTCAGGATTATGGGGAGGAATGACAGACGTCAATGCTGATGGTGGCGGTTCAGTTAAAGGGGCCTGGGCTAGGATTCGGGTTTCCTGTAAGGAAAGTTTATGCATATGATATGGTTACGGAGAGAATTTGGGTTCAATTCTGATGTGAGTGCGAGTGGGAGATTGAGGCTCAGGGTAAAGATGTGTCTCCTAGTTGGCAGCAATGTTGAAAGCGGAGTATCTAGTCCATGGCTCGGTACTAGGGTTAGGCTTAGGAGTTCAGTAAGATTTACAGGAACATCGAGTTACATTTAGAGTTCGCATCTGACCCTGATGTGAGGGCTATGGCCAGATTGAGCTTCAGGTTTACTTTGCGGCATGACAGACGTTGAATCTGATGGTGTCGGTTCAGGTAAAGTGGCCAGGGCTAGAATTACGTTATTGTGTTCTGTGAGGTGTACAGGAAAAATAGGGTGATGGACAGACGTAGGGCTGGTATCTGATGTGAGGGCAAGTTCGAGATTGAGGTTCAGGATTATGGTGAAGCGTGCTTGATGCCAATGATTACGGAGAAGGGACAGGTAAAGAGTCCTCTCTAGGGTTGAGATTAGTGGGTCATTCTGTTCTACAGAAAGGATAAGTTAAGGAGTAGGTTTAGGTTCCATCTCTGATGTGAGCGCGATTCTGAAATTGCGTTTCAGTGTTGAGGAGGGCCCTGGGTGATGTCGATGCTGACGTTGTGTGGATAGGCCCAGGATTCAGTGGTAGGGTTAAAATTTTGTGTTCTCTCTGGTTTCCAGAGACATTAGCATTACGGAAAGAGTTAGGTCCTGGGTCTGATGTGACGGGCAGTGCAAGATGGTGGATCAAGTTTTGGTGAGGCACGGGTGATGTCAATGTTCCAGGTGAGGTGCCAGGATAACTTGCCAGGGCTAGGGTTAGGGTTACGATTTTCTGAAGCTGTAGAGAGAGCGTATTGTTGCATTTAGACATAGGATCCTTCTCTTACGTTAGGGCGAATGTGCGATTCATTTCCAGGATTACAGTGAGGGAAGGGTGGTAACCATGGTGATGGTTTAGTTTCAGGCCACAGGTCCACGCTAGGGTTAGGGTTATGTATTCGTTACAGGGTATTGGGATTACATGAATACGGCTCCATTTGGGATCCTAGTCTGATGTGAGGTCGAAGGCCAGATTGATCTTGATCATTATGGTGTGGCATAGGTGACATCAATGCTGACACTGAGGGTCCAGGTTAAGGGACCTTTTTAAGGGTAGGGTTTTCTGTAAGGAAAATTCTATGCAGAAGATATGGTTATGGACATAATTAGGGTGCAATTTTGATGTCAGGGCGAGTGTGAGATCAAGTCACAGGTTTGAGGGAGTCATAGTTGATATCAATGGTGAAGGCGAAGTATCTGTTCCATGGATCGGGTCTAGGGTTAGGTTTAGGTTTTCAATAAGGAGTACGGGTGAGATAGGGTTACAGTTAGATTCGGATCCATCTCTGATGTGAGGGCGAGTAAAAGATTGAGTTTCAGTTTTAAGGTGAGCTCTGGGTGACATTAATGCTTAAGGTGAAGTGTCAGAACCTGGCGCCAGGGTTAGGGCTGGCATTAGCTGTAAGTTAAATTGTATGGGGCTGATTGAGTGACAGTTAGAGTACTGATCCGACACTGATGTGAGGGCAATGACCAGAATGAGCTTCAGGATTATGGGGAGCAATGACAGACGTCAATGCTGATGGTGGCCGTTCAGTTAAAGGGGCCTGGTCTAGGGTTAGGGTTTCCTGTAAGGGAAAGTCTATGCATATGATACGGTTATGGAGAGAATTTGGGTTCAATTCTGATGTGAGTGTGAGGGTGAGATTGAGCCTCAGGGTAAAGATGTGCCTCCTAGTCGGCAGCAATGTTGTAGGCGGAGTATCTAGTCCAGGCTCGGGTCTAGGGTTAAGCTTAGGTGTTCAGTAAGATCTACAGGAACATAGAGTTACATTTAGAGTTTTCATCTGACCCTGATGTGTGGTTGATGGCCAGATTGATCTTCAGTTTTACGGTGCGGCATGACAGACGTTGAAGCTAATGGTGTCGGCTCAGGTATAGTGGCCAGGGCTAGAGCTACGGTATTGTGTTCTGTGAGGTGTACAGGAAGGATAGGGGTATTGATAGACTTAGGGATGGTCTCTGATGTGAGGGCAAGTGCGAGTTTGAGGTTCAGGATTACGGTGAAGAGTGGGTCATGCCAATGGTTATTTTTAATGGACAGGTCCAACATCATGGATAGGGTTAGGATTAGTCGGTCGTTGTGTTCTACGGAAAGGATAAGTTAAGGATTAAGGTTAGGGTCCAGCTCTGATGGGAGTGCAATTCTGAAATTGCATATCAGTGTTGAGGAGGGCACTGGGTGATGTTGATGCTGACGTTGAGAGGAAAGGCCCAGGATTCAGTGCTAGGGATAAATTTTGTGTTCTCTCTGGTTTCCAGAGACATTAGCATTGAGGAAAGAGTTAGGTTTGGGTCTGATGTGACGGGGAGTGCAAGATGGTGGATCAGGGTTATGGTTAGTCATGGGTGACGTCAATGTTCCAGTTGAGGTTTCAGGACCACTGGCTAGGGCTAGGGTTAGGGTTAAGTTTTTCGGAAGCTGTAGAGAGAGGGTATTGTTACATTTAGACATAGGGTCCTACTCTTACGTAAGGGCGAATGTGCGATTCAGTTCCAGGATTACAGTCAGGCAAGGGTGATATTCAAGGTGATGTTGGAGTTTCAGGTCCCAGGTCCACGATAGGATTAGGGTTATGTAATCGTAGAAGGGTATGGGGTTTACGTGGATATGGCTCAATTTTGTATCCTACTCTGATGTGAGGGCGGAGGCCAGATTGATCTTGATCATCATGGTGTGTCAAAGGTGACCTCAATGCTGACTCTGAAGGTCCAGGTTAAGGGACCTTGGTTAGGGGTAGGGTTTTCTGTAAGGAAAAGTCTAAGCAGAAGATATGGTTATGGACATAATTAGGGTGCAATTTTGATGTCAGGGCGAGTGTGAGGTCGAGTCACAGGGTTCATGTGTCATAGGTGATATCAATGGTGAAGGCGAAATATCTGGTCCATGGATCGGGTCTAGGGTTAGGTTTAGGTGTTTGATAAGGAGTACGGATGAGATAGGGTTACAGTTAGATTCGGTCCATCTCTGATGTGAGGGCGAGAGCAAGATTGAGTTTCAGTTTCAAGGTGAGGTGTGGGTGACATTAATGCTTAATGTGAAGTGTCAGATCCTGTCGCCAGGGTATGGCTGGCATTAGTTGTAAGTTAAGGTGTATGGGGCTGATTGAGTGACAGTTAGAGTTCTGATCCGACTCTGATGTTAGGGCAATGGCCAGAATGAGCTTCAGTTTTATGGGGAGGAATGACAGACGTCAATGCTGATGGTGGCAGTTCAGTTAAAGGGGCCTGGGCTAGGGTTAGTGTTTCCTGTATGGGAATGTCTATGCATATGCTACGGTTACGGAGAGAATTTGGGTTTAATTCTGATGTGAGTGCGAGGGGGAGATTGAGGCTCAGGGTAAAGATGTGTCTTCTAGTCGGCAGCAATGTTGAAGGCGGAGTATCTAGTCCAGGGCTCGGGACTAGGGTTAGGCTTAGGTGTTCAGTAAGATTTACAGGAACATAGAGTTACATTTAGAGTTCGCATCTGACCCTGATGTGAGGGCGATGACCAGATTGAAGTTCAGGTTTACTTTGAGGCAAGACAGACGTTGAAGCTGATGGTGTCAGTTCAGGTAAAGTGTCCAGGGCTAGAGTTAGGTTATTTTGTTCTGTGAGGTGTACAGGAAGTTTAGGGTTATGGACAGTCTTAGTGTTGGTCTCTAATCTGAGGGCATGTTTGAAATTAAGTTTCAGGATTACAGTGAAGTATGGTTGATGCCAATGGTTACGGTGAAGAGACAGGTAAAGATTCATGGGTAGGGTTGAGATTAGTTGGTCATTCTGTTCTACAGAAAGGATAAGTTAAGGATGAGAGTTAGGGTCAAGCTCTGATGTTAGTGTGATTCTGAAATTGCGTTTCAGTGTTGAGGAGGGCCCTGGGTGATGTCGATGCTGATGTTGTGTGGTTGGCCCAGGATTCATTGCTTGGGTTAAAATTTTGTGTTCTCTCTGGTTTACAGAGACATTAGCATTACGAAAAGTGTTAGATTCTGGGTCTGATGTGGCGGGGAGTGCAAGATGGTGGATCAGGTTTGTGGTGAGCCATGGGTGACGTCAATGTTCCAGGTGAGGTGTCAGGACCACTGGCCAGGGCTAGGGTTATGGTTAGGTTATTCGGAAGCTGTAGAGAGAGGGTATTTTTACATTTAGACATAAGGTCCTTCTCTTACGTTAGGGCGAACGTGCGATTCAGTTCAAGGATTATAGTGAGGCAAGGGTGATATCCATGGTGATGGTGGAGTTTCAGGTCACAGGACCACGCTAGGGTTAATTTTATGTAATCGTTAAAGGGTATGGTGTGGAGCGGGATACGGTTCGATTTGCATCCTACTCTGACGTGAGGGCGAAGGCCAGATTGATCTTCATTATCATGGTGTGGCATCGGTGACATCAATGCTGACGCTGAGGGTTCAGGTTAATAGACCTGGGTTAGGGATAAGGTTTTCTGTAAGGAAAAGTCTATGGGGTACATATGGTTATGGACAGAATTAGGGAGCAATTCTGATGTCAGGGCGAGTGTGAGTTTGAGTCGCAGGGTCAAGGGAGTCATAGTTGATATCAATGGTGAAGGTGAATTATCTGGTTCATGGATCGGGTCTACATTTAGATTTAGGTGTTCGATGAGGAATACAGGTGTGATAGCGTTACAGTTAGAATTCAGATCTATCTCTGATGTGATGGCGAGTGCAAGATTGAGTTTCAAGTTTAATGTGAAATGTGGGTGACATCAAAGACGAAGGTGAAGTGTCAGATCCTGGCGCCAGGGCTACGGTTAGCATTAGTTGTAAGGTATGGAGTATGGGTCAGATTGAGTGACAGTTAGAGTTCTGATCTGACTCTGATGTGAAGGAAATGGCCAGAATGTGCTTCAGGATTATGGGGAGGAATGACAGAATTTGATGCTGATGCTGGCGGTGCAGTTAAATTCGCCAGGGCTAGGTTTAGAATTTCCTGTAATGTAAAATCTATGCGTATGATACGGTTACAGAGTGAATTAGGGTTCAGTTCTGATGTGAGGGCGAGGGTGAGATTGAGGCTCAGAGTAAAGATGGTTCTCCAAGTTGTCATCAATGTTGAAGGCGCAGAATCTAGTCCAGGGCTCGGGCCTAGGGTTAGGGTTAGGTGTTCTGTAAGATTTACAGTAACTTACAATTATATTTAGAGTTTGTATCTGACCCTGATGTGAGGGCGATGGCCAGATTGAGCTTCAGGTTTACGGTGTGGCATGACAGACGTTGAAGCTGATGGTGTCGGCTCAGGTAAAGTGGCCAGGGCTAGAGTTAGGTTATTGTGTTCAGTGAGGTGTACAGGAAGGATAGGGTGATTGACAGACGTAGGTCTGGTCTCTGATGTGAGGGCAAGTGCAAAATTGAGGTTCAGGATTTCAGTGAAGGGTGGGTCATGCCAATGTTTACGGTGAATGGACAGGACCAAGAGTCATGGCTTGGGTTAGGATTAGTGGGTCATTCTGTTCTACAGAAAGGATAAGATAGGGATTAAGGTTAGGGTCCAGCTCTGATGTGTGTGCTGGTGTGAAATTGCGTTTCAGTGATGTGGAGTTCCCTGGGTGTTGTCAATGCTGACGTTGTGTGGATAGGCCCAGGATTCAGTGCTAGGGTTAAAATTTTGTGTTCTCTCAGGTTTCCAAAGATATTAGCATTTCGGAAAGAGTTAGGTTCTTGGTATGATGTGACAGGGAGTGCAAGATGGTGGATCAGGTTTATGGTGAGGCATGGGTGAGGTCAAAGTTAAAGGTGAAGTGTCAGGACCCCTGGCCAGGGCTAGGGTTAGGGATAGGTTTTTCGGAAGCTCCAGAGAGAGGGTATTGTTACATTTAGACACATTGTCCTTCTCTTACGTTAGGGCGAATGTTCTAATCAGCTCCAGGATTACAGTGATGCAAGGGTGATATCCATGGTGATGGTGGAGTTTCAGGACACAGATCCGCACTAGGGTGGGGTTATGTAATCGGTAAAGGATATGGGGTGGACCGGGTTACGGTTCGATTTGCATCCTTCTCTGACGTGAGGGCGAAGGCCAGATTGATCTTAATCATCGTGGTGTGGCATCGGTGACATCAATGCTGACGCTGAGGGTCCAGGTTAAGGGACCTTGGTTAGGGGTATGGTTTTCTGTTAGGAAAAGTCTATGCAGAAGATATGGTTATGGACATAATTTGATTGCAATTTTCATGTCAGGGCGAGTGTGAGATCCAGTCACAGGATTGAGGGAGTCATAGTTGATATCAATTTTGAAGGCGAAGTATCTGGTCCATGGTTTGGGTCTAGGGTTAGGTTTAGGTGTTCGATAAGGAGTACGGGATAGATAGGGTTACAGTTAGATTCGGATCCATCTCTGATGTGAGGGCGAGAGCAAGATTGAGTTTCAGTTTTAAGGTGAGCTCTGTGTGACATTAATGCTTAAGGTGAAGTGTGAGATCCTGGTGCTAGGGCTAGGGCTGGCATTAGTTGTAAGTTAAGGTGTATGGGACTGATTGAGTGACAGTTCGAATTCTGATCGGACTCTGATGTGAGGGCAATGGCCAGAATGAGCTTCAGGATTATGGGGAGGAATGACAGACGTCAATGCTGATGGTGGCGGTTCAGTTAAAGGGGCCTGGGCTAGGATTCGGGTTTCCTGTAAGGAAAGTTTATGCATATGATATGGTTACGGAGAGAATTTGGGTTCAATTCTGATGTGAGTGCGAGTGGGAGATTGAGGCTCAGGGTAAAGATGTGTCTCCTAGTTGGCAGCAATGTTGAAAGCGGAGTATCTAGTCCATGGCTCGGTACTAGGGTTAGGCTTAGGAGTTCAGTAAGATTTACAGGAACATCGAGTTACATTTAGAGTTCGCATCTGACCCTGATGTGAGGGCTATGGCCAGATTGAGCTTCAGGTTTACTTTGCGGCATGACAGACGTTGAATCTGATGGTGTCGGTTCAGGTAAAGTGGCCAGGGCTAGAATTACGTTATTGTGTTCTGTGAGGTGTACAGGAAAAATAGGGTGATGGACAGACGTAGGGCTGGTATCTGATGTGAGGGCAAGTTCGAGATTGAGGTTCAGGATTATGGTGAAGCGTGCTTGATGCCAATGATTACGGAGAAGGGACAGGTAAAGAGTCCTCTCTAGGGTTGAGATTAGTGGGTCATTCTGTTCTACAGAAAGGATAAGTTAAGGAGTAGGGTTAGGTTCCATCTCTGATGTGAGCGCGATTCTGAAATTGCGTTTCAGTGTTGAGGAGGGCCCTGGGTGATGTCGATGCTGACGTTGTGTGGATAGGCCCAGGATTCAGTGGTAGGGTTAAAATTTTGTGTTCTCTCTGGTTTCCAGAGACATTAGCATTACGGAAAGAGTTAGGTCCTGGGTCTGATGTGACGGGCAGTGCAAGATGGTGGATCAAGTTTTGGTGAGGCACGGGTGATGTCAATGTTCCAGGTGAGGTGCCAGGATAACTTGCCCGGGCTAGGGTTAGGGTTACGATTTTCTGAAGCTGTAGAGAGAGCGTATTGTTGCATTTAGACATAGGGTCCTTCTCTTACGTTAGGGCGAATGTGCGATTCATTTCCAGGATTACAGTGAGGGAAGGGTGGTAACCATGGTGATGGTTTAGTTTCAGGCCACAGGTCCACGCTAGGGTTAGGGTTATGTATTCGTTACAGGGTATGGGGATTACATGAATACGGCTCCATTTGGGATCCTAGTCTGATGTGAGGTCGAAGGCCAGATTGATCTTGATCATTATGGTGTGGCATAGGTGACATCAATGCTGACACTGAGGGTCCAGGTTAAGGGACCTTTTTAAGGGTAGGGTTTTCTGTAAGGAAAATTCTATGCAGAAGATATGGTTATGGACATAATTAGGGTGCAATTTTGATGTCAGGGCGAGTGTGAGATCAAGTCACAGGTTTGAGGGAGTCATAGTTGATATCAATGGTGAAGGCGAAGTATCTGTTCCATGGATCGGGTCTAGGGTTAGGTTTAGGTTTTCAATAAGGAGTACGGGTGAGATAGGGTTACAGTTAGATTCGGATCCATCTCTGATGTGAGGGCGAGTAAAAGATTGAGTTTCAGTTTTAAGGTGAGCTCTGGGTGACATTAATGCTTAAGGTGAAGTGTCAGAACCTGGCGCCAGGGTTAGGGCTGGCATTAGCTGTAAGTTAAATTGTATGGGGCTGATTGAGTGACAGTTAGAGTACTGATCCGACACTGATGTGAGGGCAATGACCAGAATGAGCTTCAGGATTATGGGGAGCAATGACAGACGTCAATGCTGATGGTGGCCGTTCAGTTAAAGGGGCCTGGTCTAGGGTTAGGGTTTCCTGTAAGGGAAAGTCTATGCATATGATACGGTTATGGAGAGAATTTGGGTTCAATTCTGATGTGAGTGTGAGGGTGAGATTGAGCCTCAGGGTAAAGATGTGCCTCCTAGTCGGCAGCAATGTTGTAGGCGGAGTATCTAGTCCAGGCTCGGGTCTAGGGTTAAGCTTAGGTGTTCAGTAAGATCTACAGGAACATAGAGTTACATTTAGAGTTTTCATCTGACCCTGATGTGTGGTTGATGGCCAGATTGATCTTCAGTTTTACGGTGCGGCATGACAGACGTTGAAGCTAATGGTGTCGGCTCAGGTATAGTGGCCAGGGCTAGAGCTACGGTATTGTGTTCTGTGAGGTGTACAGGAAGGATAGGGGTATTGATAGACTTAGGGATGGTCTCTGATGTGAGGGCAAGTGCGAGTTTGAGGTTCAGGATTACGGTGAAGAGTGGGTCATGCCAATGGTTATTTTTAATGGACAGGTCCAACATCATGGATAGGGTTAGGATTAGTCGGTCGTTGCGTTCTACGGAAAGGATAAGTTAAGGATTAAGGTTAGGGTCCAGCTCTGATGGGAGTGCAATTCTGAAATTGCATATCAGTGTTGAGGAGGGCACTGGGTGATGTTGATGCTGACGTTGAGAGGAAAGGCCCAGGATTCAGTGCTAGGGATAAATTTTGTGTTCTCTCTGGTTTCCAGAGACATTAGCATTGAGGAAAGAGTTAGGTTTGGGTCTGATGTGACGGGGAGTGCAAGATGGTGGATCAGGGTTATGGTTAGGCATGGGTGACGTCAATGTTCCAGTTGAGGTTTCAGGACCACTGGCTAGGGCTAGGGTTAGGGTTAAGTTTTTCGGAAGCTGTAGAGAGAGGGTATTGTTACATTTAGACATAGGGTCCTACTCTTACGTAAGGGCGAATGTGCGATTCAGTTCCAGGATTACAGTCAGGCAAGGGTGATATTCAAGGTGATGTTGGAGTTTCAGGTCCCAGGTCCACGATAGGATTAGGGTTATGTAATCGTAGAAGGGTATGGGGTTTACGTGGATATGGCTCAATTTTGTATCCTACTCTGATGTGAGGGCGGAGGCCAGATTGATCTTGATCATCATGGTGTGTCAAAGGTGACCTCAATGCTGACTCTGAAGGTCCAGGTTAAGGGACCTTGGTTAGGGGTAGGGTTTTCTGTAAGGAAAAGTCTAAGCAGAAGATATGGTTATGGACATAATTAGGGTGCAATTTTGATGTCAGGGCGAGTGTGAGGTCGAGTCACAGGGTTCATGTGTCATAGGTGATATCAATGGTGAAGGCGAAATATCTGGTCCATGGATCGGGTCTAGGGTTAGGTTTAGGTGTTTGATAAGGAGTACGGATGAGATAGGGTTACAGTTAGATTCGGTCCATCTCTGATGTGAGGGCGAGAGCAAGATTGAGTTTCAGTTTCAAGGTGAGGTGTGGGTGACATTAATGCTTAATGTGAAGTGTCAGATCCTGTCGCCAGGGTATGGCTGGCATTAGTTGTAAGTTAAGGTGTATGGGGCTGATTGAGTGACAGTTAGAGTTCTGATCCGACTCTGATGTTAGGGCAATGGCCAGAATGAGCTTCAGTTTTATGGGGAGGAATGACAGACGTCAATGCTGATGGTGGCAGTTCAGTTAAAGGGGCCTGGGCTAGGGTTAGTGTTTCCTGTATGGGAATGTCTATGCATATGCTACGGTTACGGAGAGAATTTGGGTTTAATTCTGATGTGAGTGCGAGGGGGAGATTGAGGCTCAGGGTAAAGATGTGTCTTCTAGTCGGCAGCAATGTTGAAGGCGGAGTATCTAGTCCAGGGCTCGGGACTAGGGTTAGGCTTAGGTGTTCAGTAAGATTTACAGGAACATAGAGTTACATTTAGAGTTCGCATCTGACCCTGATGTGAGGGCGATGACCAGATTGAAGTTCAGGTTTACTTTGAGGCAAGACAGACGTTGAAGCTGATGGTGTCAGTTCAGGTAAAGTGTCCAGGGCTAGAGTTAGGTTATTTTGTTCTGTGAGGTGTACAGGAAGTTTAGGGTTATGGACAGTCTTAGTGTTGGTCTCTAATCTGAGGGCATGTTTGAAATTAAGTTTCAGGATTACAGTGAAGTATGGTTGATGCCAATGGTTACGGTGAAGAGACAGGTAAAGATTCATGGGTAGGGTTGAGATTAGTTGGTCATTCTGTTCTACAGAAAGGATAAGTTAAGGATGAGAGTTAGGGTCAAGCTCTGATGTTAGTGTGATTCTGAAATTGCGTTTCAGTGTTGAGGAGGGCCCTGGGTGATGTCGATGCTGATGTTGTGTGGTTGGCCCAGGATTCATTGCTTGGGTTAAAATTTTGTGTTCTCTCTGGTTTACAGAGACATTAGCATTACGAAAAGTGTTAGATTCTGGGTCTGATGTGGCGGGGAGTGCAAGATGGTGGATCAGGTTTGTGGTGAGCCATGGGTGACGTCAATGTTCCAGGTGAGGTGTCAGGACCACTGGCCAGGGCTAGGGTTATGGTTAGGTTATTCGGAAGCTGTAGAGAGAGGGTATTTTTACATTTAGACATAAGGTCCTTCTCTTACGTTAGGGCGAACGTGCGATTCAGTTCAAGGATTATAGTGAGGCAAGGGTGATATCCATGGTGATGGTGGAGTTTCAGGTCACAGGACCACGCTAGGGTTAATTTTATGTAATCGTTAAAGGGTATGGTGTGGAGCGGGATACGGTTCGATTTGCATCCTACTCTGACGTGAGGGCGAAGGCCAGATTGATCTTCATTATCATGGTGTGGCATCGGTGACATCAATGCTGACGCTGAGGGTTCAGGTTAATAGACCTGGGTTAGGGATAAGGTTTTCTGTAAGGAAAAGTCTATGGGGTACATATGGTTATGGACAGAATTAGGGAGCAATTCTGATGTCAGGGCGAGTGTGAGTTTGAGTCGCAGGGTCAAGGGAGTCATAGTTGATATCAATGGTGAAGGTGAATTATCTGGTTCATGGATCGGGTCTACATTTAGATTTAGGTGTTCGATGAGGAATACAGGTGTGATAGCGTTACAGTTAGAATTCAGATCTATCTCTGATGTGATGGCGAGTGCAAGATTGAGTTTCAAGTTTAATGTGAAATGTGGGTGACATCAAAGACGAAGGTGAAGTGTCAGATCCTGGCGCCAGGGCTACGGTTAGCATTAGTTGTAAGGTATGGAGTATGGGTCAGATTGAGTGACAGTTAGAGTTCTGATCTGACTCTGATGTGAAGGAAATGGCCAGAATGTGCTTCAGGATTATGGGGAGGAATGACAGAATTTGATGCTGATGCTGGCGGTGCAGTTAAATTCGCCAGGGCTAGGTTTAGAATTTCCTGTAATGTAAAATCTATGCGTATGATACGGTTACAGAGTGAATTAGGGTTCAGTTCTGATGTGAGGGCGAGGGTGAGATTGAGGCTCAGAGTAAAGATGGTTCTCCAAGTTGTCATCAATGTTGAAGGCGCAGAATCTAGTCCAGGGCTCGGGCCTAGGGTTAGGGTTAGGTGTTCTGTAAGATTTACAGTAACTTACAATTATATTTAGAGTTTGTATCTGACCCTGATGTGAGGGCGATGGCCAGATTGAGCTTCAGGTTTACGGTGTGGCATGACAGACGTTGAAGCTGATGGTGTCGGCTCAGGTAAAGTGGCCAGGGCTAGAGTTAGGTTATTGTGTTCAGTGAGGTGTACAGGAAGGATAGGGTGATTGACAGACGTAGGTCTGGTCTCTGATGTGAGGGCAAGTGCAAAATTGAGGTTCAGGATTTCAGTGAAGGGTGGGTCATGCCAATGTTTACGGTGAATGGACAGGACCAAGAGTCATGGCTTGGGTTAGGATTAGTGGGTCATTCTGTTCTACAGAAAGGATAAGATAGGGATTAAGGTTAGGGTCCAGCTCTGATGTGTGTGCTGGTGTGAAATTGCGTTTCAGTGATGTGGAGGTCCCTGGGTGTTGTCAATGCTGACGTTGTGTGGATAGGCCCAGGATTCAGTGCTAGGGTTAAAATTTTGTGTTCTCTCAGGTTTCCAAAGATATTAGCATTTCGGAAAGAGTTAGGTTCTTGGTATGATGTGACAGGGAGTGCAAGATGGTGGATCAGGTTTATGGTGAGGCATGGGTGAGGTCAAAGTTAAAGGTGAAGTGTCAGGACCCCTGGCCAGGGCTAGGGTTAGGGATAGGTTTTTCGGAAGCTCCAGAGAGAGGGTATTGTTACATTTAGACACATTGTCCTTCTCTTACGTTAGGGCGAATGTTCTAATCAGCTCCAGGATTACAGTGATGCAAGGGTGATATCCATGGTGATGGTGGAGTTTCAGGACACAGATCCGCACTAGGGTGGGGTTATGTAATCGGTAAAGGATATGGGGTGGACCGGGTTACGGTTCGATTTGCATCCTTCTCTGACGTGAGGGCGAAGGCCAGATTGATCTTAATCATCGTGGTGTGGCATCGGTGACATCAATGCTGACGCTGAGGGTCCAGGTTAAGGGACCTTGGTTAGGGGTATGGTTTTCTGTTAGGAAAAGTCTATGCAGAAGATATGGTTATGGACATAATTTGATTGCAATTTTCATGTCAGGGCGAGTGTGAGATCCAGTCACAGGATTGAGGGAGTCATAGTTGATATCAATTTTGAAGGCGAAGTATCTGGTCCATGGTTTGGGTCTAGGGTTAGGTTTAGGTGTTCGATAAGGAGTACGGGATAGATAGGGTTACAGTTAGATTCGGATCCATCTCTGATGTGAGGGCGAGAGCAAGATTGAGTTTCAGTTTTAAGGTGAGCTCTGTGTGACATTAATGCTTAAGGTGAAGTGTGAGATCCTGGTGCTAGGGCTAGGGCTGGCATTAGTTGTAAGTTAAGGTGTATGGGACTGATTGAGTGACAGTTCGAATTCTGATCGGACTCTGATGTGAGGGCAATGGCCAGAATGAGCTTCAGGATTATGGGGAGGAATGACAGACGTCAATGCTGATGGTGGCGGTTCAGTTAAAGGGGCCTGGGCTAGGATTCGGGTTTCCTGTAAGGAAAGTTTATGCATATGATATGGTTACGGAGAGAATTTGGGTTCAATTCTGATGTGAGTGCGAGTGGGAGATTGAGGCTCAGGGTAAAGATGTGTCTCCTAGTTGGCAGCAATGTTGAAAGCGGAGTATCTAGTCCATGGCTCGGTACTAGGGTTAGGCTTAGGAGTTCAGTAAGATTTACAGGAACATCGAGTTACATTTAGAGTTCGCATGTGACCCTGATGTGAGGGCTATGGCCAGATTGAGCTTCAGGTTTACTTTGCGGCATGACAGACGTTGAATCTGATGGTGTCGGTTCAGGTAAAGTGGCCAGGGCTAGAATTACGTTATTGTGTTCTGTGAGGTGTACAGGAAAAATAGGGTGATGGACAGACGTAGGGCTGGTATCTGATGTGAGGGCAAGTTCGAGATTGAGGTTCAGGATTATGGTGAAGCGTGCTTGATGCCAATGATTACGGAGAAGGGACAGGTAAAGAGTCCTCTCTAGGGTTGAGATTAGTGGGTCATTCTGTTCTACAGAAAGGATAAGTTAAGGAGTAGGGTTAGGTTCCATCTCTGATGTGAGCGCGATTCTGAAATTGCGTTTCAGTGTTGAGGAGGGCCCTGGGTGATGTCGATGCTGACGTTGTGTGGATAGGCCCAGGATTCAGTGGTAGGGTTAAAATTTTGTGTTCTCTCTGGTTTCCAGAGACATTAGCATTACGGAAAGAGTTAGGTCCTGGGTCTGATGTGACGGGCAGTGCAAGATGGTGGATCAAGTTTTGGTGAGGCACGGGTGATGTCAATGTTCCAGGTGAGGTGCCAGGATAACTTGCCAGGGCTAGGGTTAGGGTTACGATTTTCTGAAGCTGTAGAGAGAGCGTATTGTTGCATTTAGACATAGGGTCCTTCTCTTACGTTAGGGCGAATGTGCGATTCATTTCCAGGATTACAGTGAGGGAAGGGTGGTAACCATGGTGATGGTTTAGTTTCAGGCCACAGGTCCACGCTAGGGTTAGGGTTATGTATTCGTTACAGGGTATGGGGATTACATGAATACGGCTCCATTTGGGATCCTAGTCTGATGTGAGGTCGAAGGCCAGATTGATCTTGATCATTATGGTGTGGCATAGGTGACATCAATGCTGACACTGAGGGTCCAGGTTAAGGGACCTTTTTAAGGGTAGGGTTTTCTGTAAGGAAAATTCTATGCAGAAGATATGGTTATGGACATAATTAGGGTGCAATTTTGATGTCAGGGCGAGTGTGAGATCAAGTCACAGGTTTGAGGGAGTCATAGTTGATATCAATGGTGAAGGCGAAGTATCTGTTCCATGGATCGGGTCTAGGGTTAGGTTTAGGTTTTCAATAAGGAGTACGGGTGAGATAGGGTTACAGTTAGATTCGGATCCATCTCTGATGTGAGGGCGAGTAAAAGATTGAGTTTCAGTTTTAAGGTGAGCTCTGGGTGACATTAATGCTTAAGGTGAAGTGTCAGAACCTGGCGCCAGGGTTAGGGCTGGCATTAGCTGTAAGTTAAATTGTATGGGGCTGATTGAGTGACAGTTAGAGTACTGATCCGACACTGATGTGAGGGCAATGACCAGAATGAGCTTCAGGATTATGGGGAGCAATGACAGACGTCAATGCTGATGGTGGCCGTTCAGTTAAAGGGGCCTGGTCTAGGGTTAGGGTTTCCTGTAAGGGAAAGTCTATGCATATGATACGGTTATGGAGAGAATTTGGGTTCAATTCTGATGTGAGTGTGAGGGTGAGATTGAGCCTCAGGGTAAAGATGTGCCTCCTAGTCGGCAGCAATGTTGTAGGCGGAGTATCTAGTCCAGGCTCGGGTCTAGGGTTAAGCTTAGGTGTTCAGTAAGATCTACAGGAACATAGAGTTACATTTAGAGTTTTCATCTGACCCTGATGTGTGGTTGATGGCCAGATTGATCTTCAGTTTTACGGTGCGGCATGACAGACGTTGAAGCTAATGGTGTCGGCTCAGGTATAGTGGCCAGGGCTAGAGCTACGGTATTGTGTTCTGTGAGGTGTACAGGAAGGATAGGGGTATTGATAGACTTAGGGATGGTCTCTGATGTGAGGGCAAGTGCGAGTTTGAGGTTCAGGATTACGGTGAAGAGTGGGTCATGCCAATGGTTATTTTTAATGGACAGGTCCAACATCATGGATAGGGTTAGGATTAGTCGGTCGTTGCGTTCTACGGAAAGGATAAGTTAAGGATTAAGGTTAGGGTCCAGCTCTGATGGGAGTGCAATTCTGAAATTGCATATCAGTGTTGAGGAGGGCACTGGGTGATGTTGATGCTGACGTTGAGAGGAAAGGCCCAGGATTCAGTGCTAGGGATAAATTTTGTGTTCTCTCTGGTTTCCAGAGACATTAGCATTGAGGAAAGAGTTAGGTTTGGGTCTGATGTGACGGGGAGTGCAAGATGGTGGATCAGGGTTATGGTTAGGCATGGGTGACGTCAATGTTCCAGTTGAGGTTTCAGGACCACTGGCTAGGGCTAGGGTTAGGGTTAAGTTTTTCGGAAGCTGTAGAGAGAGGGTATTGTTACATTTAGACATAGGGTCCTACTCTTACGTAAGGGCGAATGTGCGATTCAGTTCCAGGATTACAGTCAGGCAAGGGTGATATTCAAGGTGATGTTGGAGTTTCAGGTCCCAGGTCCACGATAGGATTAGGGTTATGTAATCGTAGAAGGGTATGGGGTTTACGTGGATATGGCTCAATTTTGTATCCTACTCTGATGTGAGGGCGGAGGCCAGATTGATCTTGATCATCATGGTGTGTCAAAGGTGACCTCAATGCTGACTCTGAAGGTCCAGGTTAAGGGACCTTGGTTAGGGGTAGGGTTTTCTGTAAGGAAAAGTCTAAGCAGAAGATATGGTTATGGACATAATTAGGGTGCAATTTTGATGTCAGGGCGAGTGTGAGGTCGAGTCACAGGGTTCATGTGTCATAGGTGATATCAATGGTGAAGGCGAAATATCTGGTCCATGGATCGGGTCTAGGGTTAGGTTTAGGTGTTTGATAAGGAGTACGGATGAGATAGGGTTACAGTTAGATTCGGTCCATCTCTGATGTGAGGGCGAGAGCAAGATTGAGTTTCAGTTTCAAGGTGAGGTGTGGGTGACATTAATGCTTAATGTGAAGTGTCAGATCCTGTCGCCAGGGTATGGCTGGCATTAGTTGTAAGTTAAGGTGTATGGGGCTGATTGAGTGACAGTTAGAGTTCTGATCCGACTCTGATGTTAGGGCAATGGCCAGAATGAGCTTCAGTTTTATGGGGAGGAATGACAGACGTCAATGCTGATGGTGGCAGTTCAGTTAAAGGGGCCTGGGCTAGGGTTAGTGTTTCCTGTATGGGAATGTCTATGCATATGCTACGGTTACGGAGAGAATTTGGGTTTAATTCTGATGTGAGTGCGAGGGGGAGATTGAGGCTCAGGGTAAAGATGTGTCTTCTAGTCGGCAGCAATGTTGAAGGCGGAGTATCTAGTCCAGGGCTCGGGACTAGGGTTAGGCTTAGGTGTTCAGTAAGATTTACAGGAACATAGAGTTACATTTAGAGTTCGCATCTGACCCTGATGTGAGGGCGATGACCAGATTGAAGTTCAGGTTTACTTTGAGGCAAGACAGACGTTGAAGCTGATGGTGTCAGTTCAGGTAAAGTGTCCAGGGCTAGAGTTAGGTTATTTTGTTCTGTGAGGTGTACAGGAAGTTTAGGGTTATGGACAGTCTTAGTGTTGGTCTCTAATCTGAGGGCATGTTTGAAATTAAGTTTCAGGATTACAGTGAAGTATGGTTGATGCCAATGGTTACGGTGAAGAGACAGGTAAAGATTCATGGGTAGGGTTGAGATTAGTTGGTCATTCTGTTCTACAGAAAGGATAAGTTAAGGATGAGAGTTAGGGTCAAGCTCTGATGTTAGTGTGATTCTGAAATTGCGTTTCAGTGTTGAGGAGGGCCCTGGGTGATGTCGATGCTGATGTTGTGTGGTTGGCCCAGGATTCAGTGCTTGGGTTAAAATTTTGTGTTCTCTCTGGTTTACAGAGACATTAGCATTACGAAAAGGGTTAGATTCTGGGTCTGATGTGGCGGGGAGTGCAAGATGGTGGATCAGGTTTGTGGTGAGCCATGGGTGACGTCAATGTTCCAGGTGAGGTGTCAGGACCACTGGCCAGGGCTAGGGTTATGGTTAGGTTATTCGGAAGCTGTAGAGAGAGGGTATTTTTACATTTAGACATAAGGTCCTTCTCTTACGTTAGGGCGAACGTGCGATTCAGTTCAAGGATTATAGTGAGGCAAGGGTGATATCCATGGTGATGGTGGAGTTTCAGGTCACAGGACCACGCTAGGGTTAATTTTATGTAATCGTTAAAGGGTATGGTGTGGAGCGGGATACGGTTCGATTTGCATCCTACTCTGACGTGAGGGCGAAGGCCAGATTGATCTTCATTATCAGGGTGTGGCATCGGTGACATCAATGCTGACGCTGAGGGTTCAGGTTAATAGACCTGGGTTAGGGATAAGGTTTTCTGTAAGGAAAAGTCTATGGGGTACATATGGTTATGGACAGAATTAGGGAGCAATTCTGATGTCAGGGCGAGTGTGAGTTTGAGTCGCAGGGTCAAGGGAGTCATAGTTGATATCAATGGTGAAGGTGAATTATCTGGTTCATGGATCGGGTCTACATTTAGATTTAGGTGTTCGATGAGGAATACAGGTGTGATAGCGTTACAGTTAGAATTCAGATCTATCTCTGATGTGATGGCGAGTGCAAGATTGAGTTTCAAGTTTAATGTGAAATGTGGGTGACATCAAAGACGAAGGTGAAGTGTCAGATCCTGGCGCCAGGGCTACGGTTAGCATTAGTTGTAAGGTATGGAGTATGGGTCAGATTGAGTGACAGTTAGAGTTCTGATCTGACTCTGATGTGAAGGAAATGGCCAGAATGTGCTTCAGGATTATGGGGAGGAATGACAGAATTTGATGCTGATGCTGGCGGTGCAGTTAAATTCGCCAGGGCTAGGTTTAGAATTTCCTGTAATGTAAAATCTATGCGTATGATACGGTTACAGAGTGAATTAGGGTTCAGTTCTGATGTGAGGGCGAGGGTGAGATTGAGGCTCAGAGTAAAGATGGTTCTCCAAGTTGTCATCAATGTTGAAGGCGCAGAATCTAGTCCAGGGCTCGGGCCTAGGGTTAGGGTTAGGTGTTCTGTAAGATTTACAGTAACTTACAATTATATTTAGAGTTTGTATCTGACCCTGATGTGAGGGCGATGGCCAGATTGAGCTTCAGGTTTACGGTGTGGCATGACAGACGTTGAAGCTGATGGTGTCAGCTCAGGTAAAGTGGCCAGGGCTAGAGTTAGGTTATTGTGTTCAGTGAGGTGTACAGGAAGGATAGGGTGATTGACAGACGTAGGTCTGGTCTCTGATGTGAGGGCAAGTGCAAAATTGAGGTTCAGGATTACAGTGAAGGGTGGGTCATGCCAATGTTTACGGTGAATGGACAGGACCAAGAGTCATGGCTTGGGTTAGGATTAGTGGGTCATTCTGTTCTACAGAAAGGATAAGATAGGGATTAAGGTTAGGGTCCAGCTCTGATGTGTGTGCTGGTGTGAAATTGCGTTTCAGTGATGTGGAGGTCCCTGGGTGTTGTCAATGCTGACGTTGTGTGGATAGGCCCAGGATTCAGTGCTAGGGTTAAAATTTTGTGTTCTCTCAGGTTTCCAAAGATATTAGCATTTCGGAAAGAGTTAGGTTCTTGGTATGATGTGACAGGGAGTGCAAGATGGTGGATCAGGTTTATGGTGAGGCATGGGTGAGGTCAAAGTTAAAGGTGAAGTGTCAGGACCCCTGGCCAGGGCTAGGGTTAGGGATAGGTTTTTCGGAAGCTCCAGAGAGAGGGTATTGTTACATTTAGACACATTGTCCTTCTCTTACGTTAGGGCGAATGTTCTAATCAGCTCCAGGATTACAGTGATGCAAGGGTGATATCCATGGTGATGGTGGAGTTTCAGGACACAGATCCGCACTAGGGTGGGGTTATGTAATCGGTAAAGGATATGGGGTGGACCGGGTTACGGTTCGATTTGCATCCTTCTCTGACGTGAGGGCGAAGGCCAGATTGATCTTAATCATCGTGGTGTGGCATCGGTGACATCAATGCTGACGCTGAGGGTCCAGGTTAAGGGACCTTGGTTAGGGGTATGGTTTTCTGTTAGGAAAAGTCTATGCAGAAGATATGGTTATGGAAATAATTTGATTGCAATTTTCATGTCAGGGCGAGTGTGAGATCCAGTCACAGGATTGAGGGAGTCATAGTTGATATCAATTTTGAAGGCGAAGTATCTGGTCCATGGTTTGGGTCTAGGGTTAGGTTTAGGTGTTCGATAAGGAGTACGGGATAGATAGGGTTACAGTTAGATTCGGATCCATCTCTGATGTGAGGGCGAGAGCAAGATTGAGTTTCAGTTTTAAGGTGAGCTCTGTGTGACATTAATGCTTAAGGTGAAGTGTGAGATCCTGGTGCTAGGGCTAGGGCTGGCATTAGTTGTAAGTTAAGGTGTATGGGACTGATTGAGTGACAGTTCGAATTCTGATCGGACTCTGATGTGAGGGCAATGGCCAGAATGAGCTTCAGGATTATGGGGAGGAATGACAGACGTCAATGCTGATGGTGGCGGTTCAGTAAAAGGGGCCTGGGCTAGGATTCGGGTTTCCTGTAAGGAAAGTTTATGCATATGATATGGTTACGGAGAGAATTTGGGTTCAATTCTGATGTGAGTGCGAGTGGGAGATTGAGGCTCAGGGTAAAGATGTGTCTCCTAGTTGGCAGCAATGTTGAAAGTGGAGTATCTAGTCCATGGCTCGGTACTAGGGTTAGGCTTAGGTGTTCAGTAAGATTTACAGGAACATCGAGTTACATTTAGAGTTCGCATCTGACCCTGATGTGAGGGCTATGGCCAGATTGAGCTTCAGGTTTACTTTGCGGCATGACAGACGTTGAATCTGATGGTGTCGGTTCAGGTAAAGTGGCCAGGGCTAGAATTACGTTATTGTGTTCTGTGAGGTGTACAGGAAAAATAGGGTGATGGACAGACGTAGGGCTGGTATCTGATGTGAGGGCAAGTTCGAGATTGAGGTTCAGGATTATGGTGAAGCGTGCTTGATGCCAATGATTACGGAGAAGGGACAGGTAAAGAGTCCTCTCTAGGGTTGAGATTAGTGGGTCATTCTGTTCTACAGAAAGGATAAGTTAAGGAGTAGGTTTAGGTTCCATCTCTGATGTGAGCGCGATTCTGAAATTGCGTTTCAGTGTTGAGGAGGGCCCTGGGTGATGTCGATGCTGACGTTGTGTGGATAGGCCCAGGATTCAGTGGTAGGGTTAAAATTTTGTGTTCTCTCTGGTTTCCAGAGACATTAGCATTACGGAAAGAGTTAGGTCCTGGGTCTGATGTGACGGGCAGTGCAAGATGGTGGATCAAGTTTTGGTGAGGCACGGGTGATGTCAATGTTCCAGGTGAGGTGCCAGGATAACTTGCCAGGGCTAGGGTTAGGGTTACGATTTTCTGAAGCTGTAGAGAGAGCGTATTGTTGCATTTAGACATAGGGTCCTTCTCTTACGTTAGGGCGAATGTGCGATTCATTTCCAGGATTACAGTGAGGGAAGGGTGGTAACCATGGTGATGGTTTAGTTTCAGGCCACAGGTCCACGCTAGGGTTAGGGTTATGTATTCGTTACAGGGTATGGGGATTACATGAATACGGCTCCATTTGGGATCCTAGTCTGATGTGAGGTCGAAGGCCAGATTGATCTTGATCATTATGGTGTGGCATAGGTGACATCAATGCTGACACTGAGGGTCCAGGTTAAGGGACCTTTTTAAGGGTAGGGTTTTCTGTAAGGAAAATTCTATGCAGAAGATATGGTTATGGACATAATTAGGGTGCAATTTTGATGTCAGGGCGAGTGTGAGATCAAGTCACAGGTTTGAGGGAGTCATAGTTGATATCAATGGTGAAGGCAAAGTATCTGTTCCATGGATCGGGTCTAGGGTTAGGTTTAGGTTTTCAATAAGGAGTACGGGTGAGATAGGGTTACAGTTAGATTCGGATCCATCTCTGATGTGAGGGCGAGTAAAAGATTGAGTTTCAGTTTTAAGGTGAGCTCTGGGTGACATTAATGCTTAAGGTGAAGTGTCAGAACCTGGCGCCAGGGTTAGGGCTGGCATTAGCTGTAAGTTAAATTGTATGGGGCTGATTGAGTGACAGTTAGAGTACTGATCCGACACTGATGTGAGGGCAATGACCAGAATGAGCTTCAGGATTATGGGGAGCAATGACAGACGTCAATGCTGATGGTGGCCGTTCAGTTAAAGGGGCCTGGTCTAGGGTTAGGGTTTCCTGTAAGGGAAAGTCTATGCATATGATACGGTTATGGAGAGAATTTGGGTTCAATTCTGATGTGAGTGTGAGGGTGAGATTGAGCCTCAGGGTAAAGATGTGCCTCCTAGTCGGCAGCAATGTTGTAGGCGGAGTATCTAGTCCAGGCTCGGGTCTAGGGTTAAGCTTAGGTGTTCAGTAAGATCTACAGGAACATAGAGTTACATTTAGAGTTTTCATCTGACCCTGATGTGTGGTTGATGGCCAGATTGATCTTCAGTTTTACGGTGCGGCATGACAGACGTTGAAGCTAATGGTGTCGGCTCAGGTATAGTGGCCAGGGCTAGAGCTACGGTATTGTGTTCTGTGAGGTGTACAGGAAGGATAGGGGTATTGATAGACTTAGGGATGGTCTCTGATGTGAGGGCAAGTGCGAGTTTGAGGTTCAGGATTACGGTGAAGAGTGGGTCATGCCAATGGTTATTTTTAATGGACAGGTCCAACATCATGGATAGGGTTAGGATTAGTCGGTCGTTGTGTTCTACGGAAAGGATAAGTTAAGGATTAAGGTTAGGGTCCAGCTCTGATGGGAGTGCAATTCTGAAATTGCATATCAGTGTTGAGGAGGGCACTGGGTGATGTTGATGCTGACGTTGAGAGGAAAGGCCCAGGATTCAGTGCTAGGGATAAATTTTGTGTTCTCTCTGGTTTCCAGAGACATTAGCATTGAGGAAAGAGTTAGGTTTGGGTCTGATGTGACGGGGAGTGCAAGATGGTGGATCAGGGTTATGGTTAGTCATGGGTGACGTCAATGTTCCAGTTGAGGTTTCAGGACCACTGGCTAGGGCTAGGGTTAGGGTTAAGTTTTTCGGAAGCTGTAGAGAGAGGGTATTGTTACATTTAGACATAGGGTCCTACTCTTACGTAAGGGCGAATGTGCGATTCAGTTCCAGGATTACAGTCAGGCAAGGGTGATATTCAAGGTGATGTTGGAGTTTCAGGTCCCAGGTCCACGATAGGATTAGGGTTATGTAATCGTAGAAGGGTATGGGGTTTACGTGGATATGGCTCAATTTTGTATCCTACTCTGATGTGAGGGCGGAGGCCAGATTGATCTTGATCATCATGGTGTGTCAAAGGTGACCTCAATGCTGACTCTGAAGGTCCAGGTTAAGGGACCTTGGTTAGGGGTAGGGTTTTCTGTAAGGAAAAGTCTAAGCAGAAGATATGGTTATGGAAATAATTAGGGTGCAATTTTGATGTCAGGGCGAGTGTGAGGTCGAGTCACAGGGTTCATGTGTCATAGGTGATATCAATGGTGAAGGCGAAATATCTGGTCCATGGATCGGGTCTAGGGTTAGGTTTAGGTGTTTGATAAGGAGTACGGATGAGATAGGGTTACAGTTAGATTCGGTCCATCTCTGATGTGAGGGCGAGAGCAAGATTGAGTTTCAGTTTCAAGGTGAGGTGTGGGTGACATTAATGCTTAATGTGAAGTGTCAGATCCTGTCGCCAGGGTATGGCTGGCATTAGTTGTAAGTTAAGGTGTATGGGGCTGATTGAGTGACAGTTAGAGTTCTGATCCGACTCTGATGTTAGGGCAATGGCCAGAATGAGCTTCAGTTTTATGGGGAGGAATGACAGACGTCAATGCTGATGGTGGCAGTTCAGTTAAAGGGGCCTGGGCTAGGGTTAGTGTTTCCTGTATGGGAATGTCTATGCATATGCTACGGTTACGGAGAGAATTTGGGTTTAATTCTGATGTGAGTGCGAGGGGGAGATTGAGGCTCAGGGTAAAGATGTGTCTTCTAGTCGGCAGCAATGTTGAAGGCGGAGTATCTAGTCCAGGGCTCGGGACTAGGGTTAGGCTTAGGTGTTCAGTAAGATTTACAGGAACATAGAGTTACATTTAGAGTTCGCATC
The DNA here is from genome assembly GCF_030020395.1 of Manis pentadactyla. Classification (NCBI taxonomy): domain Eukaryota; kingdom Metazoa; phylum Chordata; class Mammalia; order Pholidota; family Manidae; genus Manis; species Manis pentadactyla. The sequence continues at coordinate 61,890,843 of NC_080019.1, read as the reverse complement.
TGACCCTGATGTGAGGGCGATGACCAGATTGAAGTTCAGGTTTACTTTGAGGCAAGACAGACGTTGAAGCTGATGGTGTCAGTTCAGGTAAAGTGTCCAGGGCTAGAGTTAGGTTATTTTGTTCTGTGAGGTGTACAGGAAGTTTAGGGTTATGGACAGTCTTAGTGTTGGTCTCTAATCTGAGGGCATGTTTGAAATTAAGTTTCAGGATTACAGTGAAGTATGGTTGATGCCAATGGTTACGGTGAAGAAACAGGTAAAGATTCATGGGTAGGGTTGAGATTAGTTGGTCATTCTGTTCTACAGAAAGGATAAGTTAAGGATGAGAGTTAGGGTCAAGCTCTGATGTTAGTGTGATTCTGAAATTGCGTTTCAGTGTTGAGGAGGGCCCTGGGTGATGTCGATGCTGATGTTGTGTGGTTGGCCCAGGATTCATTGCTTGGGTTAAAATTTTGTGTTCTCTCTGGTTTCCAGAGACATTAGCATTACGGAAAGGGTTAGATTCTGGGTCTGATGTGGCGGGGAGTGCAAGATGGTGGATCAGGTTTGTGGTGAGCCATGGGTGACGTCAATGTTCCAGGTGAGGTGTCAGGACCACTGGCCAGGGCTAGGGTTATGGTTAGGTTATTCGGAAGCTGTAGAGAGAGGGTATTTTTACATTTAGACATAAGGTCCTTCTCTTACGTTAGGGCGAACGTGCGATTCAGTTCAAGGATTATAGTGAGGCAAGGGTGATATCCATGGTGATGGTGGAGTTTCAGGTCACAGGACCACGCTAGGGTTAATTTTATGTAATCGTTAAAGGGTATGGTGTGGAGCGGGATACGGTTCGATTTGCATCCTACTCTGACGTGAGGGCGAAGGCCAGATTGATCTTCATTATCAGGGTGTGGCATCGGTGACATCAATGCTGACGCTGAGGGTTCAGGTTAATAGACCTGGGTTAGGGATAAGGTTTTCTGTAAGGAAAAGTCTATGGGGTACATATGGTTATGGACAGAATTAGGGAGCAATTCTGATGTCAGGGCGAGTGTGAGTTTGAGTCGCAGGGTCAAGGGAGTCATAGTTGATATCAATGGTGAAGGTGAATTATCTGGTTCATGGATCGGGTCTACATTTAGATTTAGGTGTTCGATGAGGAATACAGGTGTGATAGCGTTACAGTTAGAATTCAGATCTATCTCTGATGTGATGGCGAGTGCAAGATTGAGTTTCAAGTTTAATGTGAAATGTGGGTGACATCAAAGACGAAGGTGAAGTGTCAGATCCTGGCGCCAGGGCTACGGTTAGCATTAGTTGTAAGGTATGGAGTATGGGTCAGATTGAGTGACAGTTAGAGTTCTGATCTGACTCTGATGTGAAGGAAATGGCCAGAATGTGCTTCAGGATTATGGGGAGGAATGACAGAATTTGATGCTGATGCTGGCGGTGCAGTTAAATTCGCCAGGGCTAGGTTTAGAATTTCCTGTAATGTAAAATCTATGCATATGATACGGTTACAGAGTGAATTAGGGTTCAGTTCTGATGTGAGGGCGAGGGTGAGATTGAGGCTCAGAGTAAAGATGGGTCTCCAAGTTGTCATCAATGTTGAAGGCGCAGAATCTAGTCCAGGGCTCGGGCCTAGGGTTAGGGTTAGGTGTTCTGTAAGATTTACAGTAACTTACAATTATATTTAGAGTTTGTATCTGACCCTGATGTGAGGGCGATGGCCAGATTGAGCTTCAGGTTTACGGTGTGGCATGACAGACGTTGAAGCTGATGGTGTCGGCTCAGGTAAAGTGGCCAGGGCTAGAGTTAGGTTATTGTGTTCAGTGAGGTGTACAGGAAGGATAGGGTGATTGACAGACGTAGGTCTGGTCTCTGATGTGAGGGCAAGTGCAAAATTGAGGTTCAGGATTACAGTGAAGGGTGGGTCATGCCAATGTTTACGGTGAATGGACAGGACCAAGAGTCATGGCTTGGGTTAGGATTAGTGGGTCGTTCTGTTCTACAGAAAGGATAAGATAGGGATTAAGGTTAGGGTCCAGCTCTGATGTGTGTGCTGGTGTGAAATTGCGTTTCAGTGATGTGGAGGTCCCTGGGTGTTGTCAATGCTGACGTTGTGTGGATAGGCCCAGGATTCAGTGCTAGGGTTAAAATTTTGTGTTCTCTCAGGTTTCCAAAGATATTAGCATTTCGGAAAGAGTTAGGTTCTTGGTATGATGTGACAGGGAGTGCAAGATGGTGGATCAGGTTTATGGTGAGGCATGGGTGAGGTCAAAGTTAAAGGTGAAGTGTCAGGACCCCTGGCCAGGGCTAGGGTTAGGGATAGGTTTTTCGGAAGCTCCAGAGAGAGGGTATTGTTACATTTAGACACATTGTCCTTCTCTTACGTTAGGGCGAATGTTCTAATCAGCTCCAGGATTACAGTGATGCAAGGGTGATATCCATGGTGATGGTGGAGTTTCAGGACACAGATCCGCACTAGGGTGGGGTTATGTAATCGGTAAAGGATATGGGGTGGACCGGGTTACGGTTCGATTTGCATCCTTCTCTGACGTGAGGGCGAAGGCCAGATTGATCTTAATCATCGTGGTGTGGCATCGGTGACATCAATGCTGACGCTGAGGGTCCAGGTTAAGGGACCTTGGTTAGGGGTATGGTTTTCTGTTAGGAAAAGTCTATGCAGAAGATATGGTTATGGAAATAATTTGATTGCAATTTTCATGTCAGGGCGAGTGTGAGATCCAGTCACAGGATTGAGGGAGTCATAGTTGATATCAATTTTGAAGGCGAAGTATCTGGTCCATGGTTTGGGTCTAGGGTTAGGTTTAGGTGTTCGATAAGGAGTACGGGATAGATAGGGTTACAGTTAGATTCGGATCCATCTCTGATGTGAGGGCGAGAGCAAGATTGAGTTTCAGTTTTAAGGTGAGCTCTGTGTGACATTAATGCTTAAGGTGAAGTGTGAGATCCTGGTGCTAGGGCTAGGGCTGGCATTAGTTGTAAGTTAAGGTGTATGGGACTGATTGAGTGACAGTTCGAATTCTGATCGGACTCTGATGTGAGGGCAATGGCCAGAATGAGCTTCAGGATTATGGGGAGGAATGACAGACGTCAATGCTGATGGTGGCGGTTCAGTAAAAGGGGCCTGGGCTAGGATTCGGGTTTCCTGTAAGGAAAGTTTATGCATATGATATGGTTACGGAGAGAATTTGGGTTCAATTCTGATGTGAGTGCGAGTGGGAGATTGAGGCTCAGGGTAAAGATGTGTCTCCTAGTTGGCAGCAATGTTGAAAGTGGAGTATCTAGTCCATGGCTCGGTACTAGGGTTAGGCTTAGGTGTTCAGTAAGATTTACAGGAACATCGAGTTACATTTAGAGTTCGCATCTGACCCTGATGTGAGGGCTATGGCCAGATTGAGCTTCAGGTTTACTTTGCGGCATGACAGACGTTGAATCTGATGGTGTCGGTTCAGGTAAAGTGGCCAGGGCTAGAATTACGTTATTGTGTTCTGTGAGGTGTACAGGAAAAATAGGGTGATGGACAGACGTAGGGCTGGTATCTGATGTGAGGGCAAGTTCGAGATTGAGGTTCAGGATTATGGTGAAGCGTGCTTGATGCCAATGATTACGGAGAAGGGACAGGTAAAGAGTCCTCTCTAGGGTTGAGATTAGTGGGTCATTCTGTTCTACAGAAAGGATAAGTTAAGGAGTAGGTTTAGGTTCCATCTCTGATGTGAGCGCGATTCTGAAATTGCGTTTCAGTGTTGAGGAGGGCCCTGGGTGATGTCGATGCTGACGTTGTGTGGATAGGCCCAGGATTCAGTGGTAGGGTTAAAATTTTGTGTTCTCTCTGGTTTCCAGAGACATTAGCATTACGGAAAGAGTTAGGTCCTGGGTCTGATGTGACGGGCAGTGCAAGATGGTGGATCAAGTTTTGGTGTGGCACGGGTGATGTCAATGTTCCAGGTGAGGTGCCAGGATAACTTGCCAGGGCTAGGGTTAGGGTTACGATTTTCTGAAGCTGTAGAGAGAGCGTATTGTTGCATTTAGACATAGGGTCCTTCTCTTACGTTAGGGCGAATGTGCGATTCATTTCCAGGATTACAGTGAGGGAAGGGTGGTAACCATGGTGATGGTTTAGTTTCAGGCCACAGGTCCACGCTAGGGTTAGGGTTATGTATTCGTTACAGGGTATGGGGATTACATGAATACGGCTCCATTTGGGATCCTAGTCTGATGTGAGGTCGAAGGCCAGATTGATCTTGATCATTATGGTGTGGCATAGGTGACATCAATGCTGACACTGAGGGTCCAGGTTAAGGGACCTTTTTAAGGGTAGGGTTTTCTGTAAGGAAAATTCTATGCAGAAGATATGGTTATGGACATAATTAGGGTGCAATTTTGATGTCAGGGCGAGTGTGAGATCAAGTCACAGGTTTGAGGGAGTCATAGTTGATATCAATGGTGAAGGCAAAGTATCTGTTCCATGGATCGGGTCTAGGGTTAGGTTTAGGTTTTCAATAAGGAGTACGGGTGAGATAGGGTTACAGTTAGATTCGGATCCATCTCTGATGTGAGGGCGAGTAAAAGATTGAGTTTCAGTTTTAAGGTGAGCTCTGGGTGACATTAATGCTTAAGGTGAAGTGTCAGAACCTGGCGCCAGGGTTAGGGCTGGCATTAGCTGTAAGTTAAATTGTATGGGGCTGATTGAGTGACAGTTAGAGTACTGATCCGACACTGATGTGAGGGCAATGACCAGAATGAGCTTCAGGATTATGGGGAGCAATGACAGACGTCAATGCTGATGGTGGCCGTTCAGTTAAAGGGGCCTGGTCTAGGGTTAGGGTTTCCTGTAAGGGAAAGTCTATGCATATGATACGGTTATGGAGAGAATTTGGGTTCAATTCTGATGTGAGTGTGAGGGTGAGATTGAGCCTCAGGGTAAAGATGTGCCTCCTAGTCGGCAGCAATGTTGTAGGCGGAGTATCTAGTCCAGGCTCGGGTCTAGGGTTAAGCTTAGGTGTTCAGTAAGATCTACAGGAACATAGAGTTACATTTAGAGTTTTCATCTGACCCTGATGTGTGGTTGATGGCCAGATTGATCTTCAGTTTTACGGTGCGGCATGACAGACGTTGAAGCTAATGGTGTCGGCTCAGGTATAGTGGCCAGGGCTAGAGCTACGGTATTGTGTTCTGTGAGGTGTACAGGAAGGATAGGGGTATTGATAGACTTAGGGATGGTCTCTGATGTGAGGGCAAGTGCGAGTTTGAGGTTCAGGATTACGGTGAAGAGTGGGTCATGCCAATGGTTATTTTTAATGGACAGGTCCAACATCATGGATAGGGTTAGGATTAGTCGGTCGTTGTGTTCTACGGAAAGGATAAGTTAAGGATTAAGGTTAGGGTCCAGCTCTGATGGGAGTGCAATTCTGAAATTGCATATCAGTGTTGAGGAGGGCACTGGGTGATGTTGATGCTGACGTTGAGAGGAAAGGCCCAGGATTCAGTGCTAGGGATAAATTTTGTGTTCTCTCTGGTTTCCAGAGACATTAGCATTGAGGAAAGAGTTAGGTTTGGGTCTGATGTGACGGGGAGTGCAAGATGGTGGATCAGGGTTATGGTTAGTCATGGGTGACGTCAATGTTCCAGTTGAGGTTTCAGGACCACTGGCTAGGGCTAGGGTTAGGGTTAAGTTTTTCGGAAGCTGTAGAGAGAGGGTATTGTTACATTTAGACATAGGGTCCTACTCTTACGTAAGGGCGAATGTGCGATTCAGTTCCAGGATTACAGTCAGGCAAGGGTGATATTCAAGGTGATGTTGGAGTTTCAGGTCCCAGGTCCACGATAGGATTAGGGTTATGTAATCGTAGAAGGGTATGGGGTTTACGTGGATATGGCTCAATTTTGTATCCTACTCTGATGTGAGGGCGGAGGCCAGATTGATCTTGATCATCATGGTGTGTCAAAGGTGACCTCAATGCTGACTCTGAAGGTCCAGGTTAAGGGACCTTGGTTAGGGGTAGGGTTTTCTGTAAGGAAAAGTCTAAGCAGAAGATATGGTTATGGACATAATTAGGGTGCAATTTTGATGTCAGGGCGAGTGTGAGGTCGAGTCACAGGGTTCATGTGTCATAGGTGATATCAATGGTGAAGGCGAAATATCTGGTCCATGGATCGGGTCTAGGGTTAGGTTTAGGTGTTTGATAAGGAGTACGGATGAGATAGGGTTACAGTTAGATTCGGTCCATCTCTGATGTGAGGGCGAGAGCAAGATTGAGTTTCAGTTTCAAGGTGAGGTGTGGGTGACATTAATGCTTAATGTGAAGTGTCAGATCCTGTCGCCAGGGTATGGCTGGCATTAGTTGTAAGTTAAGGTGTATGGGGCTGATTGAGTGACAGTTAGAGTTCTGATCCGACTCTGATGTTAGGGCAATGGCCAGAATGAGCTTCAGTTTTATGGGGAGGAATGACAGACGTCAATGCTGATGGTGGCAGTTCAGTTAAAGGGGCCTGGGCTAGGGTTAGTGTTTCCTGTATGGGAATGTCTATGCATATGCTACGGTTACGGAGAGAATTTGGGTTTAATTCTGATGTGAGTGCGAGGGGGAGATTGAGGCTCAGGGTAAAGATGTGTCTTCTAGTCGGCAGCAATGTTGAAGGCGGAGTATCTAGTCCAGGGCTCGGGACTAGGGTTAGGCTTAGGTGTTCAGTAAGATTTACAGGAACATAGAGTTACATTTAGAGTTCGCATCTGACCCTGATGTGAGGGCGATGACCAGATTGAAGTTCAGGTTTACTTTGAGGCAAGACAGACGTTGAAGCTGATGGTGTCAGTTCAGGTAAAGTGTCCAGGGCTAGAGTTAGGTTATTTTGTTCTGTGAGGTGTACAGGAAGTTTAGGGTTATGGACAGTCTTAGTGTTGGTCTCTAATCTGAGGGCATGTTTGAAATTAAGTTTCAGGATTACAGTGAAGTATGGTTGATGCCAATGGTTACGGTGAAGAGACAGGTAAAGATTCATGGGTAGGGTTGAGATTAGTTGGTCATTCTGTTCTACAGAAAGGATAAGTTAAGGATGAGAGTTAGGGTCAAGCTCTGATGTTAGTGTGATTCTGAAATTGCGTTTCAGTGTTGAGGAGGGCCCTGGGTGATGTCGATGCTGATGTTGTGTGGTTGGCCCAGGATTCATTGCTTGGGTTAAAATTTTGTGTTCTCTCTGGTTTCCAGAGACATTAGCATTACGGAAAGGGTTAGATTCTGGGTCTGATGTGGCGGGGAGTGCAAGATGGTGGATCAGGTTTGTGGTGAGCCATGGGTGACGTCAATGTTCCAGGTGAGGTGTCAGGACCACTGGCCAGGGCTAGGGTTATGGTTAGGTTATTCGGAAGCTGTAGAGAGAGGGTATTTTTACATTTAGACATAAGGTCCTTCTCTTACGTTAGGGCGAACGTGCGATTCAGTGCAAGGATTATAGTGAGGCAAGGGTGATATCCATGGTGATGGTGGAGTTTCAGGTCACAGGACCACGCTAGGGTTAATTTTATGTAATCGTTAAAGGGTATGGTGTGGAGCGGGATACGGTTCGATTTGCATCCTACTCTGACGTGAGGGCGAAGGCCAGATTGATCTTCATTATCAGGGTGTGGCATCGGTGACATCAATGCTGACGCTGAGGGTTCAGGTTAATAGACCTGGGTTAGGGATAAGGTTTTCTGTAAGGAAAAGTCTATGGGGTACATATGGTTATGGACAGAATTAGGGAGCAATTCTGATGTCAGGGCGAGTGTGAGTTTGAGTCGCAGGGTCAAGGGAGTCATAGTTGATATCAATGGTGAAGGTGAATTATCTGGTTCATGGATCGGGTCTACATTTAGATTTAGGTGTTCGATGAGGAATACAGGTGTGATAGCGTTACAGTTAGAATTCAGATCTATCTCTGATGTGATGGCGAGTGCAAGATTGAGTTTCAAGTTTGATGTGAAATGTGGGTGACATCAAAGACGAAGGTGAAGTGTCAGATCCTGGCGCCAGGGCTACGGTTAGCATTAGTTGTAAGGTATGGAGTATGGGTCAGATTGAGTGACAGTTAGAGTTCTGATCTGACTCTGATGTGAAGGAAATGGCCAGAATGTGCTTCAGGATTATGGGGAGGAATGACAGAATTTGATGCTGATGCTGGCGGTGCAGTTAAATTCGCCAGGGCTAGGTTTAGAATTTCCTGTAATGTAAAATCTATGCATATGATACGGTTACAGAGTGAATTAGGGTTCAGTTCTGATGTGAGGGCGAGGGTGAGATTGAGGCTCAGAGTAAAGATGGGTCTCCAAGTTGTCATCAATGTTGAAGGCGCAGAATCTAGTCCAGGGCTCGGGCCTAGGGTTAGGGTTAGGTGTTCTGTAAGATTTACAGTAACTTACAATTATATTTAGAGTTTGTATCTGACCCTGATGTGAGGGCGATGGCCAGATTGAGCTTCAGGTTTACGGTGTGGCATGACAGACGTTGAAGCTGATGGTGTCGGCTCAGGTAAAGTGGCCAGGGCTAGAGTTAGGTTATTGTGTTCAGTGAGGTGTACAGGAAGGATAGGGTGATTGACAGACGTAGGTCTGGTCTCTGATGTGAGGGCAAGTGCAAAATTGAGGTTCAGGATTACAGTGAAGGGTGGGTCATGCCAATGTTTACGGTGAATGGACAGGACCAAGAGTCATGGCTTGGGTTAGGATTAGTGGGTCGTTCTGTTCTACAGAAAGGATAAGATAGGGATTAAGGTTAGGGTCCAGCTCTGATGTGTGTGCTGGTGTGAAATTGCGTTTCAGTGATGTGGAGGTCCCTGGGTGTTGTCAATGCTGACGTTGTGTGGATAGGCCCAGGATTCAGTGCTAGGGTTAAAATTTTGTGTTCTCTCAGGTTTCCAAAGATATTAGCATTTCGGAAAGAGTTAGGTTCTTGGTATGATGTGACAGGGAGTGCAAGATGGTGGATCAGGTTTATGGTGAGGCATGGGTGAGGTCAAAGTTAAAGGTGAAGTGTCAGGACCCCTGGCCAGGGCTAGGGTTAGGGATAGGTTTTTCGGAAGCTCCAGAGAGAGGGTATTGTTACATTTAGACACATTGTCCTTCTCTTACGTTAGGGCGAATGTTCTAATCAGCTCCAGGATTACAGTGATGCAAGGGTGATATCCATGGTGATGGTGGAGTTTCAGGACACAGATCCGCACTAGGGTGGGGTTATGTAATCGGTAAAGGATATGGGGTGGACCGGGTTACGGTTCGATTTGCATCCTTCTCTGACGTGAGGGCGAAGGCCAGATTGATCTTAATCATCGTGGTGTGGCATCGGTAACATCAATGCTGACGCTGAGGGTCCAGGTTAAGGGACCTTGGTTAGGGGTATGGTTTTCTGTTAGGAAAAGTCTATGCAGAAGATATGGTTATGGACATAATTTGATTGCAATTTTCATGTCAGGGCGAGTGTGAGATCCAGTCACAGGATTGAGGGAGTCATAGTTGATATCAATTTTGAAGGCGAAGTATCTGGTCCATGGTTTGGGTCTAGGGTTAGGTTTAGGTGTTCGATAAGGAGTACGGGATAGATAGGGTTACAGTTAGATTCGGATCCATCTCTGATGTGAGGGCGAGAGCAAGATTGAGTTTCAGTTTTAAGGTGAGCTCTGTGTGACATTAATGCTTAAGGTGAAGTGTGAGATCCTTGTGCTAGGGCTAGGGCTGGCATTAGTTGTAAGTTAAGGTGTATGGGACTGATTGAGTGACAGTTTGAATTCTGATCGGACTCTGATGTGAGGGCAATGGCCAGAATGAGCTTCAGGATTATGGGGAGGAATGACAGACGTCAATGCTGATGGTGGCGGTTCAGTTAAAGGGGCCTGGGCTAGGATTCGGTTTTCCTGTAAGGAAAGTTTATGCATATGATATGGTTACGGAGAGAATTTGGGTTCAATTCTGATGTGAGTGCGAGTGGGAGATTGAGGCTCAGGGTAAAGATGTGTCTCCTAGTTGGCAGCAATGTTGAAAGCGGAGTATCTAGTCCATGGCTCGGTACTAGGGTTAGGCTTAGGAGTTCAGTAAGATTTACAGGAACATCGAGTTACATTTAGAGTTCGCATCTGACCCTGATGTGAGGGCTATGGCCAGATTGAGCTTCAGGTTTACTTTGCGGCATGACAGACGTTGAATCTGATGGTGTCGGTTCAGGTAAAGTGGCCAGGGCTAGAATTACGTTATTGTGTTCTGTGAGGTGTACAGGAAAAATAGGGTGATGGACAGACGTAGGGCTGGTATCTGATGTGAGGGCAAGTTCGAGATTGAGGTTCAGGATTATGGTGAAGCGTGCTTGATGCCAATGATTACGGAGAAGGGACAGGTAAAGAGTCCTCTCTAGGGTTGAGATTAGTGGGTCATTCTGTTCTACAGAAAGGATAAGTTAAGGAGTAGGTTTAGGTTCCATCTCTGATGTGAGCGCGATTCTGAAATTGCGTTTCAGTGTTGAGGAGGGCCCTGGGTGATGTCGATGCTGACGTTGTGTGGATAGGCCCAGGATTCAGTGGTAGGGTTAAAATTTTGTGTTCTCTCTGGTTTCCAGAGACATTAGCATTACGGAAAGAGTTAGGTCCTGGGTCTGATGTGACGGGCAGTGCAAGATGGTGGATCAAGTTTTGGTGAGGCACGGGTGATGTCAATGTTCCAGGTGAGGTGCCAGGATAACTTGCCAGGGCTAGGGTTAGGGTTACGATTTTCTGAAGCTGTAGAGAGAGCGTATTGTTGCATTTAGACATAGGGTCCTTCTCTTACGTTAGGGCGAATGTGCGATTCATTTCCAGGATTACAGTGAGGGAAATGTGGTAACCATGGTGATGGTTTAGTTTCAGGCCACAGGTCCACGCTAGGGTTAGGGTTATGTATTCGTTACAGGGTATGGGGATTACATGAATACGGCTCCATTTGGGATCCTAGTCTGATGTGAGGTCGAAGGCCAGATTGATCTTGATCATTATGGTGTGGCATAGGTGACATCAATGCTGACACTGAGGGTCCAGGTTAAGGGACCTTTTTAAGGGTAGGGTTTTCTGTAAGGAAAATTCTATGCAGAAGATATGGTTATGGACATAATTAGGGTGCAATTTTGATGTCAGGGCGAGTGTGAGATCAAGTCACAGGTTTGAGGGAGTCATAGTTGATATCAATGGTGAAGGCGAAGTATCTGTTCCATGGATCGGGTCTAGGGTTAGGTTTAGGTTTTCAATAAGGAGTACGGGTGAGATAGGGTTACAGTTAGATTCGGATCCATCTCTGATGTGAGGGCGAGTAAAAGATTGAGTTTCAGTTTTAAGGTGAGCTCTGGGTGACATTAATGCTTAAGGTGAAGTGTCAGAACCTGGCGCCAGGGTTAGGGCTGGCATTAGCTGTAAGTTAAATTGTATGGGGCTGATTGAGTGACAGTTAGAGTACTGATCCGACACTGATGTGAGGGCAATGACCAGAATGAGCTTCAGGATTATGGGGAGCAATGACAGACGTCAATGCTGATGGTGGCCGTTCAGTTAAAGGGGCCTGGTCTAGGGTTAGGGTTTCCTGTAAGGGAAAGTCTATGCATATGATACGGTTATGGAGAGAATTTGGGTTCAATTCTGATGTGAGTGTGAGGGTGAGATTGAGCCTCAGGGTAAAGATGTGCCTCCTAGTCGGCAGCAATGTTGTAGGCGGAGTATCTAGTCCAGGCTCGGGTCTAGGGTTAAGCTTAGGTGTTCAGTAAGATCTACAGGAACATAGAGTTACATTTAGAGTTTTCATCTGACCCTGATGTGTGGTTGATGGCCAGATTGATCTTCAGTTTTACGGTGCGGCATGACAGACGTTGAAGCTAATGGTGTCAGCTCAGGTATAGTGGCCAGGGCTAGAGCTACGGTATTGTGTTCTGTGAGGTGTACAGGAAGGATAGGGGTATTGATAGACTTAGGGATGGTCTCTGATGTGAGGGCAAGTGCGAGTTTGAGGTTCAGGATTACGGTGAAGAGTGGGTCATGCCAATGGTTATTTTTAATGGACAGGTCCAAGCATCATGGATAGGGTTAGGATTAGTCGGTCGTTGTGTTCTACGGAAAGGATAAGTTAAGGATTAAGGTTAGGGTCCAGCTCTGATGGGAGTGTAATTCTGAAATTGCATATCAGTGTTGAGGAGGGCACTGGGTGATGTTGATGCTGACGTTGAGAGGAAAGGCCCAGGATTCAGTGCTAGGGATAAATTTTGTGTTCTCTCTGGTTTCCAGAGACATTAGCATTGAGGAAAGAGTTAGGTTTGGGTCTGATGTGACGGGGAGTGCAAGATGGTGGATCAGGGTTATGGTTAGTCATGGGTGACGTCAATGTTCCAGTTGAGGTTTCAGGACCACTGGCTAGGGCTAGGGTTAGGGTTAAGTTTTTCGGAAGCTGTAGAGAGAGGGTATTGTTACATTTAGACATAGGGTCCTACTCTTACGTAAGGGCGAATGTGCGATTCAGTTCCAGGATTACAGTCAGGCAAGGGTGATATTCAAGGTGATGTTGGAGTTTCAGGTCCCAGGTCCACGATAGGATTAGGGTTATGTAATCGTAGAAGGGTATGGGGTTTACGTGGATATGGCTCAATTTTGTATCCTACTCTGATGTGAGGGCGGAGGCCAGATTGATCTTGATCATCATGGTGTGTCAAAGGTGACCTCAATGCTGACTCTGAAGGTCCAGGTTAAGGGACCTTGGTTAGGGGTAGGGTTTTCTGTAAGGAAATGTCTAAGCAGAAGATATGGTTATGGACATAATTAGGGTGCAATTTTGATGTCAGGGCGAGTGTGAGGTCGAGTCACAGGGTTCATGTGTCATAGGTGATATCAATGGTGAAGGCGAAATATCTGGTCCATGGATCGGGTCTAGGGTTAGGTTTAGGTGTTTGATAAGGAGTACGGATGAGATAGGGTTACAGTTAGATTCGGTCCATCTCTGATGTGAGGGCGAGAGCAAGATTGAGTTTCAGTTTCAAGGTGAGGTGTGGGTGACATTAATGCTTAATGTGAAGTGTCAGATCCTGTCGCCAGGGTATGGCTGGCATTAGTTGTAAGTTAAGGTGTATGGGGCTGATTGAGTGACAGTTAGAGTTCTGATCCGAATCTGATGTTAGGGCAATGGCCAGAATGAGCTTCAGTTTTATGGGGAGGAATGACAGACGTCAATGCTGATGGTGGCAGTTCAGTTAAAGGGGCCTGGGCTAGGGTTAGTGTTTCCTGTATGGGAATGTCTATGCATATGATACGGTTACGGAGAGAATTTGGGTTTAATTCTGATGTGAGTGCGAGGGGGAGATTGAGGCTCAGGGTAAAGATGTGTCTTCTAGTCGGCAGCAATGTTGAAGGCGGAGTATCTAGTCCAGGGCTCGGGACTAGGGTTAGGCTTAGGTGTTCAGTAAGATTTACAGGAACATAGAGTTACATTTAGAGTTCGCATCTGACCCTGATGTGAGGGCGATGACCAGATTGAAGTTCAGGTTTACTTTGAGGCAAGACAGACGTTGAAGCTGATGGTGTCAGTTCAGGTAAAGTGTCCAGGGCTAGAGTTAGGTTATTTTGTTCTGTGAGGTGTATAGGAAGTTTAGGATTATGGACAGTCTTAGTGTTGGTCTCTAATCTGAGGGCATGTTTGAAATTAAGTTTCAGGATTACAGTGAAGTATGGTTGATGCCAATGGTTACGGTGAAGAGACAGGTAAAGATTCATGGGTAGGGTTGAGATTAGTTGGTCATTCTGTTCTACAGAAAGGATAAGTTAAGGATGAGAGTTAGGGTCAAGCTCTGATGTTAGTGTGATTCTGAAATTGCGTTTCAGTGTTGAGGAGGGCCCTGGGTGATGTCGATGCTGATGTTGTGTGGTTGGCCCAGGATTCATTGCTTGGGTTAAAATTTTGTGTTCTCTCTGGTTTACAGAGACATTAGCATTACGGAAAGGGTTAGATTCTGGGTCTGATGTGGCGGGGAGTGCAAGATGGTGGATCAGGTTTGTGGTGAGCCATGGGTGACGTCAATGTTCCAGGTGAGGTGTCAGGACCACTGGCCAGGGCTAGGGTTATGGTTAGGTTATTCGGAAGCTGTAGAGAGAGGGTATTTTTACATTTAGACATAAGGTCCTTCTCTTACGTTAGGGCGAACGTGCGATTCAGTTCAAGGATTATAGTGAGGCAAGGGTGATATCCATGGTGATGGTGGAGTTTCAGGTCACAGGACCACGCTAGGGTTAATTTTATGTAATCGTTAAAGGGTATGGTGTGGAGCGGGATACGGTTCGATTTGCATCCTACTCTGACGTGAGGGCGAAGGCCAGATTGATCTTCATTATCATGGTGTGGCATCGGTGACATCAATGCTGACGCTGAGGGTTCAGGTTAATAGACCTGGGTTAGGGATAAGGTTTTCTGTAAGGAAAAGTCTATGGGGTACATATGGTTATGGACAGAATTAGGGAGCAATTCTGATGTCAGGGCGAGTGTGAGTTTGAGTCGCAGGGTCAAGGGAGTCATAGTTGATATCAATGGTGAAGGTGAATTATCTGGTTCATGGATCGGGTCTACATTTAGATTTAGGTGTTCGATGAGGAATACAGGTGTGATAGCGTTACAGTTAGAATTCAGATCTATCTCTGATGTGATGGCGAGTGCAAGATTGAGTTTCAAGTTTAATGTGAAATGTGGGTGACATCAAAGACGAAGGTGAAGTGTCAGATCCTGGCGCCAGGGCTACGGTTAGCATTAGTTGTAAGGTATGGAGTATGGGTCAGATTGAGTGACAGTTAGAGTTCTGATCTGACTCTGATGTGAAGGAAATGGCCAGAATGTGCTTCAGGATTATGGGGAGGAATGACAGAATTTGATGCTGATGCTGGCGGTGCAGTTAAATTCACCAGGGCTAGGTTTAGAATTTCCTGTAATGTAAAATCTATGCGTATGATACGGTTACAGAGTGAATTAGGGTTCAGTTCTGATGTGAGGGCGAGGGTGAGATTGAGGCTCAGAGTAAAGATGGTTCTCCAAGTTGTCATCAATGTTGAAGGCGCAGAATCTAGTCCAGGGCTCGGGCCTAGGGTTAGGGTTAGGTGTTCTGTAAGATTTACAGTAACTTACAATTATATTTAGAGTTTGTATCTGACCCTGATGTGAGGGCGATGGCCAGATTGAGCTTCAGGTTTACGGTGTGGCATGACAGACGTTGAAGCTGATGGTGTCGGCTCAGGTGAAGTGGCCAGGGCTAGAGTTAGGTTATTGTGTTCAGTGAGGTGTACAGGAAGGATAGGGTGATTGACAGACGTAGGTCTGGTCTCTGATGTGAGGGTAAGTGCAAAATTGAGGTTCAGGATTACAGTGAAGGGTGGGTCATGCCAATGTTTACGGTGAATGGACAGGACCAAGAGTCATGGCTTGGGTTAGGATTAGTGGGTCGTTCTGTTCTACAGAAAGGATAAGATAGGGATTAAGGTTAGGGTCCAGCTCTGATGTGTGTGCTGGTGTGAAATTGCGTTTCAGTGATGTGGAGGTCCCTGGGTGTTGTCAATGCTGACGTTGTGTGGATAGGCCCAGGATTCAGTGCTAGGGTTAAAATTTTGTGTTCTCTCAGGTTTCCAAAGATATTAGCATTTCGGAAAGAGTTAGGTTCTTGGTATGATGTGACAGGGAGTGCAAGATGGTGGATCAGGTTTATGGTGAGGCATGGGTGAGGTCAAAGTTAAAGGTGAAGTGTCAGGACCCCTGGCCAGGGCTAGGGTTAGGGATAGGTTTTTCGGAAGCTCCAGAGAGAGGGTATTGTTACATTTAGACACATTGTCCTTCTCTAACGTTAGGGCGAATGTTCTAATCAGCTCCAGGATTACAGTGATGCAAGGGTGATATCCATGGTGATGGTGGAGTTTCAGGACACAGATCCGCACTAGGGTGGGGTTATGTAATCGGTAAAGGATATGGGGTGGACCGGGTTACGGTTCGATTTGCATCCTTCTCTGACGTGAGGGCGAAGGCCAGATTGATCTTAATCATCGTGGTGTGGCATCGGTGACATCAATGCTGACGCTGAGGGTCCAGGTTAAGGGACCTTGGTTAGGGGTATGGTTTTCTGTTAGGAAAAGTCTATGCAGAAGATATGGTTATGGACATAATTTGATTGCAATTTTCATGTCAGGGCGAGTGTGAGATCCAGTCACAGGATTGAGGGAGTCATAGTTGATATCAATTTTGAAGGCGAAGTATCTGGTCCATGGTTTGGGTCTAGGGTTAGGTTTAGGTGTTCGATAAGGAGTACGGGATAGATAGGGTTACAGTTAGATTCGGATCCATCTCTGATGTGAGGGCGAGAGCAAGATTGAGTTTCAGTTTTAAGGTGAGCTCTGTGTGACATTAATGCTTAAGGTGAAGTGTGAGATCCTGGTGCTAGGGCTAGGGCTGGCATTAGTTGTAAGTTAAGGTGTATGGGACTGATTGAGTGACAGTTCGAATTCTGATCGGACTCTGATGTGAGGGCAATGGCCAGAATGAGCTTCAGGATTATGGGGAGGAATGACAGACGTCAATGCTGATGGTGGCGGTTCAGTTAAAGGGGCCTGGGCTAGGATTCGGGTTTCCTGTAAGGAAAGTTTATGCATATGATATGGTTACGGAGAGAATTTGGGTTCAATTCTGATGTGAGTGCGAGTGGGAGATTGAGGCTCAGGGTAAAGATGTGTCTCCTAGTTGGCAGCAATGTTGAAAGCGGAGTATCTAGTCCATGGCTCGGTACTAGGGTTAGGCTTAGGAGTTCAGTAAGATTTACAGGAACATCGAGTTACATTTAGAGTTCGCATCTGACCCTGATGTGAGGGCTATGGCCAGATTGAGCTTCAGGTTTACTTTGCGGCATGACAGACGTTGAATCTGATGGTGTCGGTTCAGGTAAAGTGGCCAGGGCTAGAATTACGTTATTGTGTTCTGTGAGGTGTACAGGAAAAATAGGGTGATGGACAGACGTAGGGCTGGTATCTGATGTGAGGGCAAGTTCGAGATTGAGGTTCAGGATTATGGTGAAGCGTGCTTGATGCCAATGATTACGGAGAAGGGACAGGTAAAGAGTCCTCTCTAGGGTTGAGATTAGTGGGTCATTCTGTTCTACAGAAAGGATAAGTTAAGGAGTAGGGTTAGGTTCCATCTCTGATGTGAGCGCGATTCTGAAATTGCGTTTCAGTGTTGAGGAGGGCCCTGGGTGATGTCGATGCTGACGTTGTGTGGATAGGCCCAGGATTCAGTGGTAGGGTTAAAATTTTGTGTTCTCTCTGGTTTCCAGAGACATTAGCATTACGGAAAGAGTTAGGTCCTGGGTCTGATGTGACGGGCAGTGCAAGATGGTGGATCAAGTTTTGGTGAGGCACGGGTGATGTCAATGTTCCAGGTGAGGTGCCAGGATAACTTGCCAGGGCTAGGGTTAGGGTTACGATTTTCTGAAGCTGTAGAGAGAGCGTATTGTTGCATTTAGACATAGGGTCCTTCTCTTACGTTAGGGCGAATGTGCGATTCATTTCCAGGATTACAGTGAGGGAAGGGTGGTAACCATGGTGATGGTTTAGTTTCAGGCCACAGGTCCACGCTAGGGTTAGGGTTATGTATTCGTTACAGGGTATGGGGATTACATGAATACGGCTCCATTTGGGATCCTAGTCTGATGTGAGGTCGAAGGCCAGATTGATCTTGATCATTATGGTGTGGCATAGGTGACATCAATGCTGACACTGAGGGTCCAGGTTAAGGGACCTTTTTAAGGGTAGGGTTTTCTGTAAGGAAAATTCTATGCAGAAGATATGGTTATGGACATAATTAGGGTGCAATTTTGATGTCAGGGCGAGTGTGAGATCAAGTCACAGGTTTGAGGGAGTCATAGTTGATATCAATGGTGAAGGCGAAGTATCTGTTCCATGGATCGGGTCTAGGGTTAGGTTTAGGTTTTCAATAAGGAGTACGGGTGAGATAGGGTTACAGTTAGATTCGGATCCATCTCTGATGTGAGGGCGAGTAAAAGATTGAGTTTCAGTTTTAAGGTGAGCTCTGGGTGACATTAATGCTTAAGGTGAAGTGTCAGAACCTGGCGCCAGGGTTAGGGCTGGCATTAGCTGTAAGTTAAATTGTATGGGGCTGATTGAGTGACAGTTAGAGTACTGATCCGACACTGATGTGAGGGCAATGACCAGAATGAGCTTCAGGATTATGGGGAGCAATGACAGACGTCAATGCTGATGGTGGCCGTTCAGTTAAAGGGGCCTGGTCTAGGGTTAGGGTTTCCTGTAAGGGAAAGTCTATGCATATGATACGGTTATGGAGAGAATTTGGGTTCAATTCTGATGTGAGTGTGAGGGTGAGATTGAGCCTCAGGGTAAAGATGTGCCTCCTAGTCGGCAGCAATGTTGTAGGCGGAGTATCTAGTCCAGGCTCGGGTCTAGGGTTAAGCTTAGGTGTTCAGTAAGATCTACAGGAACATAGAGTTACATTTAGAGTTTTCATCTGACCCTGATGTGTGGTTGATGGCCAGATTGATCTTCAGTTTTACGGTGCGGCATGACAGACGTTGAAGCTAATGGTGTCGGCTCAGGTATAGTGGCCAGGGCTAGAGCTACGGTATTGTGTTCTGTGAGGTGTACAGGAAGGATAGGGGTATTGATAGACTTAGGGATGGTCTCTGATGTGAGGGCAAGTGCGAGTTTGAGGTTCAGGATTACGGTGAAGAGTGGGTCATGCCAATGGTTATTTTTAATGGACAGGTCCAACATCATGGATAGGGTTAGGATTAGTCGGTCGTTGTGTTCTACGGAAAGGATAAGTTAAGGATTAAGGTTAGGGTCCAGCTCTGATGGGAGTGCAATTCTGAAATTGCATATCAGTGTTGAGGAGGGCACTGGGTGATGTTGATGCTGACGTTGAGAGGAAAGGCCCAGGATTCAGTGCTAGGGATAAATTTTGTGTTCTCTCTGGTTTCCAGAGACATTAGCATTGAGGAAAGAGTTAGGTTTGGGTCTGATGTGACGGGGAGTGCAAGATGGTGGATCAGGGTTATGGTTAGTCATGGGTGACGTCAATGTTCCAGTTGAGGTTTCAGGACCACTGGCTAGGGCTAGGGTTAGGGTTAAGTTTTTCGGAAGCTGTAGAGAGAGGGTATTGTTACATTTAGACATAGGGTCCTACTCTTACGTAAGGGCGAATGTGCGATTCAGTTCCAGGATTACAGTGAGGCAAGGGTGATATTCAAGGTGATGTTGGAGTTTCAGGTCCCAGGTCCGTGATAGGATTAGGGTTATGTAATCGTAGAAGGGTATGGGGTTTACGTGGATATGGCTCAATTTTGTATCCTACTCTGATGTGAGGGCGGAGGCCAGATTGATCTTGATCATCATGGTGTGTCAAAGGTGACCTCAATGCTGACTCTGAAGGTCCAGGTTAAGGGACCTTGGTTAGGGGTAGGGTTTTCTGTAAGGAAAAGTCTAAGCAGAAGATATGGTTATGGACATAATTAGGGTGCAATTTTGATGTCAGGGCGAGTGTGAGGTCGAGTCACAGGGTTCATGTGTCATAGGTGATATCAATGGTGAAGGCGAAATATCTGGTCCATGGATCGGGTCTAGGGTTAGGTTTAGGTGTTTGATAAGGAGTACGGATGAGATAGGGTTACAGTTAGATTCGGTCCATCTCTGATGTGAGGGCGAGAGCAAGATTGAGTTTCAGTTTCAAGGTGAGGTGTGGGTGACATTAATGCTTAATGTGAAGTGTCAGATCCTGTCGCCAGGGTATGGCTGGCATTAGTTGTAAGTTAAGGTGTATGGGGCTGATTGAGTGACAGTTAGAGTTCTGATCCGAATCTGATGTTAGGGCAATGGCCAGAATGAGCTTCAGTTTTATGGGGAGGAATGACAGACGTCAATGCTGATGGTGGCAGTTCAGTTAAAGGGGCCTGGGCTAGGGTTAGTGTTTCCTGTATGGGAATGTCTATGCATATGATACGGTTACGGAGAGAATTTGGGTTTAATTCTGATGTGAGTGCGAGGGGGAGATTGAGGCTCAGGGTAAAGATGTGTCTTCTAGTCGGCAGCAATGTTGAAGGCGGAGTATCTAGTCCAGGGCTCGGGACTAGGGTTAGGCTTAGGTGTTCAGTAAGATTTACAGGAACATAGAGTTACATTTAGAGTTCGCATCTGACCCTGATGTGAGGGCGATGACCAGATTGAAGTTCAGGTTTACTTTGAGGCAAGACAGACGTTGAAGCTGATGGTGTCAGTTCAGGTAAAGTGTCCAGGGCTAGAGTTAGGTTATTTTGTTCTGTGAGGTGTATAGGAAGTTTAGGATTATGGACAGTCTTAGTGTTGGTCTCTAATCTGAGGGCATGTTTGAAATTAAGTTTCAGGATTACAGTGAAGTATGGTTGATGCCAATGGTTACGGTGAAGAGACAGGTAAAGATTCATGGGTAGGGTTGAGATTAGTTGGTCATTCTGTTCTACAGAAAGGATAAGTTAAGGATGAGAGTTAGGGTCAAGCTCTGATGTTAGTGTGATTCTGAAATTGCGTTTCAGTGTTGAGGAGGGCCCTGGGTGATGTCGATGCTGATGTTGTGTGGTTGGCCCAGGATTCATTGCTTGGGTTAAAATTTTGTGTTCTCTCTGGTTTACAGAGACATTAGCATTACGGAAAGGGTTAGATTCTGGGTCTGATGTGGCGGGGAGTGCAAGATGGTGGATCAGGTTTGTGGTGAGCCATGGGTGACGTCAATGTTCCAGGTGAGGTGTCAGGACCACTGGCCAGGGCTAGGGTTATGGTTAGGTTATTCGGAAGCTGTAGAGAGAGGGTATTTTTACATTTAGACATAAGGTCCTTCTCTTACGTTAGGGCGAACGTGCGATTCAGTTCAAGGATTATAGTGAGGCAAGGGTGATATCCATGGTGATGGTGGAGTTTCAGGTCACAGGACCACGCTAGGGTTAATTTTATGTAATCGTTAAAGGGTATGGTGTGGAGCGGGATACGGTTCGATTTGCATCCTACTCTGACGTGAG